>NW_008338715.1:744822-833639 GCF_000622305.1 Nannospalax galili | reverse complement strand
TCTGTTTTGTATTCATAGTACTTATTCCAGTGTTTGAGCATAACAGGGTTTCAGTAACAGAGAGAAATTCATGAGCGAATGAATGACACATTTCAAAGGCTCCTACCGTATTATTTATAATGAAATGAGGAAAATCTGTGCTGATATTTTTATTAGCTTTTCTAAATTTCTAGTTTGTCAAGCAAGTGCTCATGAAATGAAGCTTTTATTTTTGTTGGTTTTTTTTCTGTGAATTTCACAGTCATTCATGCTCATGCATTTTCCTTTTTCCTCCAAAAGATAATAAACACCATCATGTTGGTCCTATTTTGTTATTTCAAAACTCATTTTTTATACGCAACTTATAACATAAAAGCTTTATATGGTTATCATGTGTACCATTGTTGTCCAATCCTTCACCAAGGATAGTATTAGTATAAGAAAAAAATAAATGTAAATAAAATGCACTTTCGTTTTTGTTAGTTTAGTAAAATTCTTTAAGGAAGTATTGTGGGACAGAGCTTCTGCTTGGCAATGGATTACAAAGCTTATCAAGATAGACATGGTCTTGCTTTTATGAAACTTCAATATATTGCATGAATATTCAGGCATAATGGTATGGTAGGAAGAAAAGCTGGGACAAAGTGTATCCATTCTTCTTAAACTATCAAAACTGCGATCCCCTTGGCTGGTGAGATGGTCCAGAGAATTAAACCTCCTCCTGCCAAGTCTGAAAACCTGAGTTCAGTTCCTAGAACCTACACAGTGGAAGGAGAGAGCTAATTTGTGCAACATGTCCCTTGACCAACACATGTGCTGTGCATTATATCATACAAACACACATATAGTCACACTCAGACACACAGACACACACACACACACACACACACACAGTAAAATAAATATTCAAAAAATATGAAGAAAGCCCCCCTCAGAATGGTGAGTTTTTGTTAATATTTATTTCAGTTTGAAAAGTTATTCATGAGAACAGGAGTTAACCAGGGTCTCAGAGAAGGTATCCTCTGCAAAGAACATGTGTGCTAAAGAACACATAGGGAAATGGAGGAAACAAAAGAACTTATCCAGAAGGATCTTGGAATAAATTAAAAGACAAATTTATAAATGGAGGAATGCATCATCAATGACACCTTCAGGTTTTTGTAAATCATAGCTGGGCATTGCTCACCTTCTACATTTTGAACTGTTTAGTGGAGCAAAAGCAGTGTGCCCCAAAGAAACTATATTTTGAATGTTTAATTTTCATTTTTTCCCAGGTAGTGGCACCATGTGGGCATTAGCAGTCAGCTTCAGCTGTCACCACAGGGAGATTCATCATGTATGTGAGAGGCTTTGTGTTACTTTACTTAGCTGTAAACTAACACAAGTTTCTGAACCTATTTAAGGTAGAATGAGCTCAGTATTAGATGTTTTAATTATATTTTAAAATAAATGTTTTTTAATTGAACCACATAATGGAGTTCACTATAGAATAATGCAAGTTACATTTTATTTATTAATTAATAAAATATTATAGTATTTTACTTTTTATTTTTATTTCATGTGTATGAGCATATTGCTTGCATGAACATAAGTGTATCCATGTTGTGCCATGCCCATGGAGGTCAGAGAAAAGTGTTGGAATCTGTTGGAACTGGAGTCAGTGCTGCTAACCACTGAGCCATCTCTCTAGCCCCTTAATACATATTATACGAGACACTGATCATATCTTCTAACCCTAGAGCAACACTTTTTAACCCTCCTTAATCCTATTTCTCATCTTCGTATTTTGTAATAACATATTTTATTTTTGATGCTTTCAATTCATGATGAATCATTCATCACACAGCCCCATCTTAAGGGACATATGTGTATAAAACTGTTTTTCAGGTAAGGAAATGATTATAAAGTTTTGACAATTTAAAACATTATCTATGTATCATAACTAGGTAATTTTGACAGAGAAATTCTGCACTCAGTGTAGACTTTAAGAGATCTTTTCACAGTGGCATGGGGGATAAAGTCCCTGTGAATGTACTGGAGAAAGGACCAATTGACACTTTCCTTATGTTTGCAGAGGATCAGAAGGAGAATGTGGTATACAAAAGATCAGGTGAGAAAAAAATCAACTATATTCCATGACATATTTAATAGGTCAAATGTGAGTAGCTCATTTAGATAATGATTCTAAAATATTTGGGTTAAACTGCAATAAAAATTTTAGTACCACTACATATGAAATCTTTTTGAGGAAAATAAAAGCAAAGTTTAATGCATTATTTAGTATGCAGCGACTAAAGAACTGTAAACAAAGACATAAAGGAGGAGACTGCGTGGTTGAGTATTCTGCAATAACATGATCATAAATCATAATTATTCATTTCCTTCAAGTCATAAATCTAAAATTCAACATCCATACAGCTGAGCTAAACAATCATGGTGTTATTAAGCTCAGATTTCCTTTGTTTCTTAACAGCATAATTAGTTTGTAGCTTCACTGCTTCCTAAAAATGTAATTTAAACTTTGTCTGTTGCTACACATGTGCTATGTCTTTATGTAGAGAAACTAAGTCATCAGTAAGAAGAGGGAGCATTCCCATTTTTCCTGTGACAAATAACCAGACCTATTTACAGCTGTGTTTAGTCTATGCTACTTTTCTCCTATTTAGTAAAATACTACCCTAGCTAGACATTAAGTGATCTTTTCACAGTGGCATGGGGCATACAGTCCATGGGAATTTCTCTGCTCTCTGAGATAAAGCTTCCAGTGTCTACAGTGTCTTTGACCAATATGAAAACAGAAGAAAAAAGATAACTATCATTTTCACTTGGTCCCAGTACCAAGTATATAACTACTAAATGGTTTAGTTCTAACTTTGGAGCACAGTTCATTAAATTATTCTTCATACATGCATGCAACATATTTTTTTGTAAATGATATTCCTGTATGTATCTGAAGATTCTAACTCTAAATCACAGATGAAGATACCTAGCTCTACTGAAACAATTAACCAGAAACTGCTATTAGTAACTCTACTGAAACAATTCTCCAGAAACTGCTTTTTACAAATTCTGCATTTCCCATAATAACACATGCAGTTCTTGCAGGTTCTGGGTATGCTTCTTTAGGGAAGCAAAAGTTATATTCACTATAAAATTATATAACCTGTAAGCATCTACATGAAGTCTCATTTTAAACACTCATAAATATTATCTTCTATAGCAATATCCAGCCATGCTAGCTAAATAAACTTTTCCTGCACTTGATAAATTCCTTTCCTGTTTCTTTACACTAAAGGGAAAGCATTTCAGGTGAATAAAATATGAATAAACCAATGATAAAACGTATGTAAAGCTCACCATAAAGGATTTAGATTTAATATGAAAGCAAGTAGAAAAAAAACTAGCTTATTTTTATTTCTTTTTAATTTTTATATATTGTTTATTGTTTTTATTTTATGCAAATGGGTGTATTCCCTGTATGTGTATGTAAGGACACTCATATCATGCAATGCCCATAGATATCAGAAAAGTTCGTCAAATACTCTGGAACACGAGCTACAGATGGTTGTTAGCCATCATGTGGGTGCTCGGTATCAAACCCAGGTCTTCTGCAAGAGCAGTAAATGTTCGTAACTACTGAGCCATCTTTAGAGCCCCCGATATTTAAATTTTTATACCTGATAAATTACATGACTCCCTAAATAGCATAATAATATTTTATTAAATAAATTTCAGCTTTGCAAGTATGAATACCAATAATTTGAAAAAATGCTGATGAAAATACTTCAGTGTGGTGGTGTAAATCTCTTCATGTTGGTCACATGGATACATTTGAGATATTTCTAAACAGAAAACTACCTTGGATTGGGATGGTCTGATACCTGGCCCTTAAAACTATGGAAAATTATATAATCTAATGTTAATAATTTTTGTTTATCCATTTGAAATTCCACTAAGATACAAATATCGCAAATTCAGTATTACTTAAATATATCTAGAAATAGCCTGCATATAAAATATTTATCATGGGGGACTGGAGAGATGTTTCAATGGTTAAGAGCACTGACTGATCTTGCAGAAGACCCAAGTTCAATTCCCAGGACCCACATGGGAGCTAACAATTGTCCATAACTCCAGTTCCAGGGAATCCCACCCCCCTCTTCTGATCTCTGTGGGAATTGCACAACACAGGTGCACTTACACACATGCAGGCAATACACACATACTCATTCTTCAGTTAAAAAAAAATCCCTGTAAAGGACTTTGAATGATTTTAATCAATTTGTCATAGTCTAATTTTAATGCATATGAACTAAATTCCCACCGGAAAACATGATTTCAGTTGATTTAGGAAATATAGAAAAAAGACAACCATATGCTGCCTACAAGAATCCCATCACACTTTTTTAAGGACACAGGTAGTGTGAAAAGGAAGAAATGGATCATGATAGTCCACACAAATGAAATCAGAATGAAAGTAGGAAAAAATGTACATAGATGAAACGGAACCTTCTTCAAATCAAAAGCAGCAAAATAGAGGTCATGTAGCAATTGAAAGGTCTTTTCTGTAAGAGGAAATAGCAATTCTAAATTTATAGATATTTTATATTACAGTTACAAAGTATAGAGAAAATATTAATATAATAAGAAAAGTATTAGGGACACTGTCAATTTCAGTAGTTCATAGATCAGTCAGATAAAGATGCAAAAACTAAATAAAATAAAATAAAATAAGATAAAATAAAATGAATATTATAGTGTAAAATTGTACCATGGACCAGATTGTCATAATGGATGCCCTCCGATGTTCCACTCAACAGCTGTGGATGTGCTTTCCTCATATCAGAACATAGAATATTTTCCATGAAACTCACATATTAGGACAAACACTATAAAATATAACAAATTAAAAATGTGAAATCACAGAAATATTTTAGCATAGTAAAATAAAATGAGAAATCAATAACATGAAAAACAGTGGGACTTGTACAGAGTCACGAGGAAGCATTCTAGAAAAGCATGAGTAAAAAACAACTATTTTGTAACAAATACTAATGAAGACAATAGACACATAAATCCACACAATCTACACAAAGCAAGAAAGGCAGCACTAGAAAGGAAGTTTACAGGGATTAATAAACATCCACAAAAAAATTCAGAAAGATAAAAATAAACCACCATTACTAGATCTCACAGTATTAAACAAACAAGTGAAAAAGAAAGAAAGAAAAATTATTGCAAGGTGAGAAAACAAATAACAGATCAGAAACTAATGAATTAGAAATTTGAAGTCAAAAGTTGGTTCTTTAAAAAGATAAATGAATTTGGCTGGAGAGATGTCTCAGTGGTTAAGAACATTGGCAGCTCTTGCAGAGGACCTGGGTTTGGTTCCCAGCAGCTGCATGACTGCTAGTAACTCTCTGAACTCCAGCTCATGGAGATCGAACACCCTCTTCTGACATCTGCAGGCACTGCATGAATATGGTATACTTCCATGCAGAGAAATAACTCATACACATAAAATAAATATATATGTAAAAAAAAGTAGATGTTGCTTCTTCTGTTAAACTTGTGCACGTCATTCTGTGTTTGGTTTTAGAACATTTCAGTTATATACCAAATTCCAAATGACTTAACCAGATGGACAGATGGACAGGGAGCTGTGTGCATTTTGCTTTCTCATGCAGTATGCAACTTGCACTTATATATTCAGATTGAAATTCAACTGAAAGTCCTGCTCTGCTGAAACTGCTTGGATTTCGTGACACTCTAGCTCACTTCAGGGATGCCGGCCTCAGGAAAATGTTGGGCTCATTCTAAAGAAAAGTCAAACGAATGTACTTTATGTGGATCTCAAAATCATTTCTTGCAATTTGTGAAAGCTATGAAAACTGCATTTTCTTTGAACTATGAGTATGTGTCATTAATAAAACTAAAAAACAAGGAATTTTTTTATGAGACAGGAAGTCCCTGCAGCACCAGCTGGCCTAGAACTCACTATGGAGACCAGGCTGGCCTCAAACTCATAGAGGTCAACCTGCCTCTGCCCCCCGAGTGCTGAAAATAAAGGTGTGTGCCACCATGCCCTGCTGTTAATAGATTTTTTTTTTTTTTTGTTCTTTTTGAGACAGGGTCTCCCTGTAGCCCCAGCCGACCTGGAACTTGCTATGTAGACCAGGGTAGCCTCGAACTCACAGAGATCTGCCTGCCTCTGCCTCCCAAGTGCTGCGTTTAAAGGCATGTGCCACCAGGCCAGGCAGATAGCACTTAAGATGTTGGTTAACCTGCTCTTTCAAATGAGTGAAAGCAAATTATTTCATTTATGAGAAATTTTAGTAGAACATATATGAAAGTTCATGTATGTGCAACCACATCCAAAATTGTTACATATTTCTCTATATAAAATATTAAGTAAATATTTTATATTTATTGCTAAAATGAATAGGAAGCAGATACAGGTGAATCTTGATGTGATTTCTCTAAAACATAGTGGCTGGCACTTGAAGAATGACATTCCAGCTTGTAATGTGTCCTCTGCATACAGCCCCATACAAGTACACTTATACATACACACACACACACACACACACACACACACACACACACACACACTGAATAAACTAGCAAAATGAACTCGAAGACTAACATAGACATATTAGTATCAAACATGCGTGAACTAAATGTTGTATGTTTTCTATCTTCAATTTTCCATATTTTTTATTTCATATATACAAATAAAATGCAATTGTGAAGATTTCAAATTAAATCAAGAGGTAAAATGAGTAATTAATTTATCATGTCAATTCCAACTTATGAACTGATGGAATTTTTAAATGTATTTTATTTACTGTTTTTATGTGTATGAGTGTATTGTCTGCATGTGTGTAAGTGCACCGGTATCATGCAATCTCGCAGAGGTCAGAAGAAGGAGTTGGATATCCTGGAACTGGAGTTACAGACATTTTTTAAATGCCATGTGGGTGCTGAGAATAGAATCCAGGTCCTCTGGAAGAGCAGTCAGTACTCTTAACTGCTGAGCCATCTCTCCAGCCCCCAATGAAATTTTTTTAACAATCTTCCCAATTTAAAATCTGCATAAGAAAAGAAGCATCAAGCATCAAAAGTATTTGCCAAATCTACCAGTGAATAATTTTTTTCCTGTAGAAAAGCAGGAAATATAAATTAATTTAAGTTAAATTGCATTTTTTAAAAAAAATTTTTGTATGCCTTCAGATGAACAAAACATTTAAAGTAAAAAACTCAGGTGATAGCTAGATTATAAAATACTGAGGAAAAAAACAAATTCCTTCCACAATGTTTAGAGCTTCTAAGACTTGACACTATGACTTGCAAATTCTTTCAACATTTCATCATGAGGACATCTGATTTTATGCAGAACATCAAGTCTTTCAGAATGAATTCATGATGTAAATTGCTTGAAAAGGACTTCTGTGGATGACTGCTGTCCCATTTGAAATTATAAGAAAAGTATAGTATGTGATTACTTTTAATGAAACAAATATTATTTTCTCTAAATTAAAGAATAGCCAAACAGCCTACTTACAGTTTTCTTTCATAACAAAGAAACATATGTTACAAGTTGATTTGATTATGCATAGGCCTTTCACTTCATTATTGAATATACTAGAATGTAAGTAAATATTCATGACACATTAAGAAATAACCTAGTGTCAGCCTTTACTAATTTTTTCATGAATCTATATTTCTTAAAGCATGTTATACAACTTTCATGTTAACATGAGTGCTTATTTGTTGGGTAACTGAGATGCACAATATAAATATTAAATAGAACGACTGGTTTCAAAATGGAAAGAAAAGCTTAACAACCTGCATATGTGACTTGAAATATCAAGTATTTATAGAATGATGTGGTAAACTTGGTTTGGTTATCATTTTCATTGTCATAAAGTAAGTCCAGTTCTAAACTGTAAAGTGATTATGCTATGGCTTGTGCCATATGTCTATTAGGGGATAGATGAATCTGATAGAATTGTCATGAGAGTATACACATAGCTGGGATTAGGGTTTTTGCTAAAATTTAGATTTAAAACAGCATTTTCTATTTTCAACATTTCTCTCCTTGTGCCATTGGACACATAGAATTGCTTCAGTGAAACCCGGTGGTGATGAAACTTATTTATAACACCATTTTTAAGATGAAAATAATTATAGTCCACATACTTGCTTTTTAATCAGAATAAAAGGTCCATGTATTAGAAATGGTTTAATTATGGGTGTGATGACACAGGACTTTAATCCCAGCACTTAGGTGGCAGAGATTAAGGGCTGCCTTGTCAGCACAGCTTCTTCCAAACTAGCTGGGCTAAAAGAGACCCTGTCTAAAAAGAAAAATAAAAGCCAACAATAGAAAAAGGAAAACAGGAAAACTATTTTTTCAGACAAGTCACAGAATTACTGCTGAGATTGTTAATATGAGTTTAATTAAAACACTGGCAATGCAGTTGTCAGAAGCATAGATTCATAATGATAAACTATAAATAGTTTTTAAAGGAAATGTTAACAATTAGTTCCTTGATTGTTCGTAAGAAAGTTTACTTATAATATTGCACACAGTACATTTGTTCTTGTGGACATAAGCACAAAAGCACAGAGACCATGAAGGAACAAATGTATTCTAAATCAGTTTTGTTCAAATTGTACACTAAGAATTAAAATGAATTAGGCCAATTTGCAAATATCCAAATCATGCCTATAAAATGTTTCTCTCTTGAATTGAAAATCTTACCATTTGTAAAAGCAACTGGCTAATGTATCTTATTTTGTAAAAGTGGTCATCTGTTTGCTCCTAATTTTCAGTGTGCAAGTGTCCTACTGGGTCCCAAATTGAACAATTTTGCATGTCAATATTTGTGAGTTTGCTTCTTTATTCACAGAACGGGAAACTCATACTCAAAATGAATTGGTAAAAATGACGCTTCACTAGCACACTAGATTTTTAAAAACATCAGTCTGGACAGCTTTGAGATATATTTCATAGCACTCTATCTGAAATTATATATGTTTATAGGTGTTTTGTTAGCTTATTTTGCTCTTTATTAGGATCAGTGATATAGGAGTTTTCAGTTACCCCCCTAAATTTGTTTATTAATTAATTAATTTAATTATAAACAGAGTTTTTCTGTAGCCTTGGCTAGCTCGGAAATCTCTGTGTAAACCAGATTGGTTTTAATTAGGTAAAGATCTCCCTGCTACTGCCTCCTGAGTGCTAGGATTAAAGGTGTACGCCACCATGCCCAGCTCATCTCTGATTTATTTTTATATCTTAGCTATCAGAAAAAAAGAAACTTAATTTAAAAACCAAAATGGATCTTTGGTTGTTTTCAAAAACCAGAGCAGGAAGAAAAGAGGAATTTGAGAAGTAATAGTAATAAAAGCCTGGCCTTGGGAGTGACTAAAAAGCAGGTCTTGATTATGTAGCATGGAAATGAATACTTTCAAGGTATTAATCTTAAATCAATTTCCATTATATTTTAAAGCTTATCTGTTCTCTTTTGTCACTTTATAATTAACATTCTACCACCATTTTCAATTCGCTCCATCCTTTGTTATCACGTGACAGAGACAATGAAAGCAGCATACCTACTACAAAAACAGCATGATACTTCTTCACCATGTCCTGGTCAGTGAGTAAAAGGTTAATCAGAGTCAGATCATTTCATTAGTACAATGATAAGGTAAAGTTAATAATATTAATCCTTCCATTTATGAGTACAGCCAAGTCACATAACCAAATTTTTAATACCAATATACGTTGAATGCCAAAGTTCCAAGAATGCTTGTCTAGTAACACACATGAAGTTTCTCAGCAGTTCTCTGCTGCCAAGCACATCTCCCGGACTGATCACATTGGAGAATGCTTCAAGTGGGTTCAGATTAGAATCCTCTTAGCAGGATCTTTATTTGCTAATCCTCCCTCATCATGTGATCCACCTGTCTGTTACTAAATCTTTTATAATCCAAATACCCACACAGTATCATCTCTTGGAATAATGGATCATAGACTAAGGTCACACCAAACTTCACATTGGCCCTTAAGATGAAATTTAGAGCATCTTTCTGATCAGTGATATGTTTGTGTGCTTGCATATATATACTTATATATAATTATAATATATGTAGTATATAAGCACATAATATTGACATTACATATAAAAAATCATGGAAGAAATTAAGCACTCAATAAACACCAGTATTTAAAGCACATCACAATAATTATTATGATCACATGCCTGTAGTCTGCCTCAATATTTGCCTATGTCAATTCAGAATGCCTTTATATTTTATGATCATGGAATTCTTGAACTAGAAGTAAAATTGAAGTTGGATCACATGCAAAAACACAATAGAATGTACGTAATTATCAGAAGTAATTCCTCATATTCTTTTTGCCTGCCATGGAAGGAATCATAATAATATTTAATTTGAAGTAGAGCACAATATTTTTTTAAAGATAGCCTAATATATAAATTAACAGAGAAATTCCAAGATGATTTTTAATTAAGACCTAAACACATATAATAACATACCTCACAGACACACTGTTTTCAATATTGATACCAATATTGTGCTCTATAAAATACATGAAACTCTTCTAGTATTTATTTTCAATATTTACTTTAATTATGTGTGTATGTGTATGTCTATGTGCAGATATGTGCACATGTGACAACAGGTTCTAGTGGAGATTAGAATTGGGTGTCAGATCTCCCGGAGTTGGAGATTGTGAGCAACTTGGTGTAAGTGCATGCAGCCAAACTCCAATCCTCTCCAGAAGCAGTACATACTCCTAAATGATGAATTAACTCTTTAGACCCTAGTAATTCCTTTTTAAAATGATTTATTATATTTTTAAATGTGTGTAATGTATATTTACATGTGAGTACATGCATATGTGAGTACAGATGACTGTGAAGGCCAGAAGAAAGTATCGGTTCCTCTGGGTCAGGAGTGTCAGAGGAATGTGAGCAACCTTGAGTAATTGCTGAGAATCAAACTCAAGTCCTCCGTAAATCAGTGCACACTTCTACTGTTGAGTCAGGTGTCCAACCTTAAAGCAAAATAACTGTTAAGTCTAAAGCAGATTTCATACAATCTCACAAAGCATTCCAAGCATTTTTCTAGCATCCTTTATTATTTTACTGTTGTTACTTCAAACACCTGGCAATATACTTCTTAACATTTTTTATTCCATAATCAAATGTTCACCACATTATGTCTATATCAGAAAATAAGTCTAAAATCACTATAAATAAATTAATTTCAATTTGAATATAAATTAAAAGACTGTGAATCAATATAAAGAAAAAGTTCATTAAAATTTAAATATTAAGAAACTATAAATGAAAGTTGTGTCTGTTTTTAATATGTGTAAAATCTTATACATCACTAAATTTTGACATGATTCTCTGATCTTCATCGACAAATTAAGAAAAAAAGAGTTTTTAAATATTTGTGGATTTTTTAGAAGAATATGATATTAATTTTTTCATACATCCTAAACTAAGATATGAATTTTTGGAAAAAGCTGTATTCTAAGATTGTTCATATTGATATTAAAAAACAGTAAAAGTGTAATTAACAAATATTAACAAAACCATGTGTAAATTTTAATACAGCTGGTTTTATTTACGTATATTTCCCTTCTCTTTTTCATACTTTCCTTAATTCACATTGATTTTGAAAGGAGAATATTTGTCATGAACTTAAGATCTACATATGCACTCTTTTTATAGCATAAGCTGGCAAAACTCCCCCTTCAATATGGCATAAATATACTAATTCCAACATTAACAGTAATTGTTGAAATTATTTAAGTCATTATTAAGCACATTGTTACTTGTGGTTAATGAACACGGATGTAAGGAATAAAACATGTCAGGAATAATATCAATTAAAAACATTTTAAGTAAAAAGGATACAGTGTTTTATAGTAATATTACAGAGTCATTAAACATCAACCAAGATATTATTAACGTAGATCATAATTTTTTCTATCTCTTTCTAATTGTCATGTTTACAGCAACAATTAATCATGAGCTGGGAGTGGTGGTGGACAGCTTTGATCTAAGCACTCTATAGGCAGAGGCAGGTTAAGGCCAGCCTTATGTGCATAGAGAATTCCAGGACAGCCAAGGTAACATAATAAGACCCATCTCTAAACAATACATAACAACAAAATCATGAATTCTGTCTTGTTGAGCAAGCCTTAAATCAGAAAATAGTTGGTTGTTCACATAACATTTGTGCCAACATCACATCTGTGGGCACATCTTGTCAAGTGGATCATTATGATAGCTCACAGGGTTCACAGCTGGGTAAGACTGTTGATTACTATTATTTTGGAGTAGCATAAATAGAACATTCTAGCACAATGAAAGCTGTTTAGTAATGATAAAGCTCTAAGTCAGTAACTGCTTGATTCCTCCATATTCAGTAGCTCAAGCAAGTTATAACTTCAGCAAAAAGGCCTTAGCATCAAGTTCTGGAGGGTAACCAAGATCAATGACAACATTTTGTAATTTGAGGGGTAGTATATGAGAATCCAATGATCAACAACTCAAAAAGAGGTAACCCACTGCTGGTGTTGAACTTTTTATTTGATAACATGATGTCTGGGAGAGGCATTGTGCTCTTATGTCCTTGTGGTGTATGTATGTTAATGGCACTTTAATGGAACCAAGAATCCATAACTAGGTTAGCCATAGGTTCTAGCAGAGAATCCTCTACTATTATTATATATAGAGAGAGAGAGAGAGAGAGAGAGAGAGAGAGAGAGAAGAGAGATTAGGTCATCTCTCAGCTCTCCTCAGTCTTTTTTATGCAGTCGATTGTAACTCACACAGAGACACACAACTGGTCAGTGTGCAGAGAATAAGAGACTGTGGAGAGCTCATCCATAAAAAGGACATCTATAACACATCTCCTACCAAAGTTCAGAGATCTTTGGGGAAGAGAAAAAGGAATGCTTGTAAGAGCCAGAAGCAATTAATGACTAGAGTAAAGCTATGTTTTCTGGATTCAATAGAGAAATTACATATATGAACTCACAGTGGCTATAACTTTATTAAATGCACAAGACCTGCATGAGATCACACCAGAGAAAATCACAGCGAGTAGGGGTGAGGTGACGACAAAAGCTCACACGTACCAGAAGAACTACTGGCAATTGATGGGCTGTTGGAAAAGGATGAGTCCATTTTCTTCAGGAATGTAGTTTCTGACTGTTATCCATGCTCTGGTAGATGGTCCACACCATTCATCTACTAGTAGTAATGAACTCAGTAGGATTCTTGTCAAAAGATGGATTGAAGAACAGGTGAAATTGTGAAGGAATAATAATGTGAAGGATAGGGGAGAAACAGGGGCAGAGGGAACAGAATGTGGACTTAATCCAAACATATATGCATGAATGAAATTCTCATACCCCAAAACTTAATCAGTTGGCAAAGTTTTGAAGAAAGAATACCATGACTATCAACAGCCAGGTGCTGATGTTTTATTAGAATTTGTATCTTTAGTCCTGTGATTAAGAACACCATGAAGATTTGGCTCTGTACTTTCAGTTCAAGTGGGAAACTCAGGTTATTATGTGGTTTGGACAATTGGAGTGATGTTTGGTAAGGAAACATGACATTTAGGATAAATTATTTTGATGATTTATGTCATATGTGTTTATATTACCTGCTTTAAGAGAACTAATCTAATGTAATAAGAAATTACTGATGTGGTTCTAAATATTCTTAATAACATGTCTTTTATGAAAACACACAAGTATTTGGATTTTGTAATTTTTAAATTTTATTCCTCAACAAAATTACTCTCAATTTCAATGAATTGTATCTTATAGTGTATAATTTTAAAAGTTTTCTAGGACCAATTAGATGGTTCAGTAGGTAAAAACTCATGCTGTGTACCCTGAAAACTTGAGCTTGATCTCCAGAATCTAGACAGTGGAAGGTGAAAACTGATTTCCACAATTGGCCCTTAATTTCCACACGTGCACTATGGCACACATACAGTTGCTCACAAAATCACACACATCCAAAAAACACAATAAATAAATGAAAATGAATGCTTCCAAGCACTTTGAAAATCTGATAATTTTTCCAGTTTTTTTGTATGTGAGATTTGACATTTTTTATATTGATCAATAAATTAATAGCTAGATCTTATTATCTTACAACTATTGAGTGACTATTATAAATCCAGTTCTATACATTCTTCATCAATTTGATCACTTATTTCACCTTTTATCCTTTGAAACCTTTTTATATATCTTTATGCATTTTTGAAGTATTATCTCCCTCATTTTCATAATTCCTGAGACTTCCATTGGTCTTTATTTGTCTATTGGGTTCTTGTTTTATTTCAGATTATCAGTCAACTCTCTTCTATCTTCAAACTTTTCATATTTGGTTTCTTTGATTGCTAAACACATGGCTTTTCCAGATGACACAAGTTTTCCATTAGCACTTGTTTTCTCTCTCACTTTCCTTCTACCATTGGTCTTCTCTACATATCACATTTTCCCCACAATGGATGCCACAAAATCCCTCTTTATCACCCTCTTCTTACAGCACAATATTGACAATGACAACCTTCTCATCAGTATACGGGATATTGATCAGCAGCCACTGAATCTGAGCAGAACTGTCATTAGTGCATAAATGACACCATGCACCTTCTAAACCAAGCCAAAAAGATTTCTGCCTAATTTTCTGTGACACTTGAAATCCAGACATAGTCCCTAAGAAAATCAAGAATCCATGAGGAGAAACTGCATGAAGGTGATCTGGCTCACAGCTCACCTAAGGCCCTACTCAACTAGAATTAACCTCTAGATAGATGATTGAATTCTGAACTTGACATCTCCAGATCTTGAGATGGATTATCTGAGGCCATGTGTAACAGAGGAGCTCTTCATGACACACTGTGTTCAGAATGCAAATTTATTAGTAAACTAGCCGAGGCTGTTTTGATGAAGTAAGTTTTGGAGGACTTGTCATGCATCAGTATCAGCATGACAATCCCATTTGAATCCTAAAGCCCATCATCAAATCAATGACATCAAACTCTGTAATGACCAGTTAAATTCCTTGAACCTCTCCTCAATCCCTTTAAGATTTTATCTTTTGGCATATGCGCTGGTTCAGTTTTTCTTCAACTTGACAGAAACTAGAGTCACCTGGGAATATGCTACTTCGATTAAGGAATTTTCTCCATCAGACTGATTTGTGGGAATGTCTATGAGGCATTTTCCTTATTGTTGAGTGATGTGGGAGGTCACAATCCACTGTGGGACATGCTGGCCCTGAGCAGGTGTTCCTGAATTACACAGGGAGCACAGGTCAGAGGAAAAAACCAGTAAACTACTCTTTATTTCTCTGAGAATCAGAGTCAATGTCCAGAGACCTCATTTCAGTTCCCATAACTGCACTTACCCAGTGCCTGCCGCTAGTCTTATCCTTCAAAAGAAATCCATGTAGGTGACAGTATATCTAAAACTACACCATTGGGAGGAAATAATGTATAGGTAGAACAGTTTTGTGCTTAATTCCATGGCATTGTGCTGTGCACATATCTTTTCTTCAATACTACTCAGTTTAAATTTGTTTAAATTTATCTAGAATCTTGCAATATAAATCCTCCAAAATTATTTTATAAAAACAAATTTAGCTTATCAAGCTCATTTTCAATTATATGTTAATTTTAAATTTGCATTGCCAATTTCAAAAATAATGAATACTGAAACTCAAATTACAATTGTATTATACATATCCATCAATTTCAGGATTTTAAGTATATGCATATTAGTCTTCCAATGTATTAAGATATGTTCCTTAATTTATTTTAATAATAATGTGTCATTTCCAGTGGCAAAATATAAGTAATATTAAATTTAAATCTAAGTATTAATGTATTCTTATTAAATTTTCAGTAGATTTGTTTTTAGCTTTCATTTTATGATAATTTCTACAGTTTATAGAAATAGTCTATTTAATATATTATCCTCATATAGATGAATTTATGACAGCTAATTTTATTTTCAAATTTGAATGGGCTACGTGATGCCAAGAAAACTTGTAGGAGATTTTTTTGTGTGTGTGTTGGAAGGGTATTTCTAGAAGAGATTAGCAGTTCAAACACTGGACTGAGTACAGTAGATCGAGCTCACAGTGTTGAACAGTATTGTTCAATTTGTTGAGGGCCTGAACAGAACAAATATTAAGAGGGATAGCAAAATATAGCGCTCTTCTTAACTGGACTTTTTATCTTCTCAAGCACAAGTCTAACAGGTCCTTTTCCTTCGGCCTTCAGAGTTGAACTTAATTATATTATAAGCTTTCTTACTCCCACTGCTTGAAAAAAAAAACAGTGTGGGACTTGTAAGCCTTCCCAATCATGTCTCTCTGGAGAGCTCTAAATTATACGTTTTCAATTCAGTTGTTGTTTCATTAACTATTTTGAAGTTTCTGTGAGTTGTAGTCTACAAATATGACATTTGTGATTCCCATTCACATCCATTTTACTACATCTTCTGTTCTTACCTTATTACCATAGCTTGTGTATTCAGTAAAATGTTTCAAATAAGTAGCATTATTGATTGAAAACTGAACATTACTATGGTGAGAACATACCCAACATGAGTTCAATACTTAAACATTTATTGAGACTCATTTGTGGTGCAACATATGGTCTATTATGATCCACATTTATACAAAATGCATTATTCTGTTGTAGGTTTGCATTAAATAACTTAGATCTAGTTGGTTTATACAAATATGTATGGTGTTCAAATTTTCTGTGTAACTATTTTCTAGGTACTTATCCTAATTACTTAGAAAAGCAACTTAATTTACCAACTGTGAATGTATACATGTTTATTCCAGTAATCCTATCAAATCATGTATCAAGAGTTTTCCATTGGTTTACACATATTTATGATTGTTATGTATTTCTCAATGAAGAATTTATCATTTCTTTTCTTTTTACTAATAGCCCTGGTGTTATAATCTATTTTCATCTTGCAGTAATAATAGTAACTGTTGCCTTCTTATGTTGCATTTTTGTATGGTATATACTTATACATTACTTTATTTTCAAAAAGTCTTCATACTTAACAATTCTTTTAAATAAAATAAATGTTGAGGCTGGAGAAAAGGCCAACTGTTAAGAGCCCTGGCTGCTCTTGCAGCAGACAGAGGTTCAAAACTCAGAACCCACATGGTGGTTAACACCTGCCCATAAATCCAGTTCCAGGGGATCCCACTTCCTCGTCTGACCTCTGAGAGCATTGCATGACATGGGTACGTGTACACTTATGCAGGCAATACTCTCATACATGTAAAAAATAATAAAGCTAAATACAATATTTTTAAAAGAAAATGAATGTTATTTATCGTAAATAGTCATTCATTGAGAATGGTCTCTGGTACTCTGGTAATAAAAATGTTGCTTTGATTGTTAATTTTTTTTAAAGCAAAAAAAAAAATAATAATAAGATCTCTGTATCCACAGCTGGCCTGGAGCTCTCTATACAGACGGGCCAGCCAGAATCTTATAGAGATCCATATGCCTCTGCCTTCTGAGTGGTGGGATTAAAGGCATGCACAACCATGCCTAGCTGTTTTGATTTTTTAAATTCCATTCTAAAGGATCTCCATAGGTGTAGTGACTCTGATCTCAGCAGATGGCCACATAGTCCCAAGTTCTGGCCTTCCTCTGGCAGAGTGCCTGGCAATACAGGAGTCTGCCTGAGAGCCCATGGATCCTGCCTCCACATGGTGGTGAGCTTCTGCTAAATGTGCCACATCCATCCTCCAACTTGGGATTTCATGAGGCCCCTCTCAAGGCCCCAGGGAAGATCTGTCTTTGGTAAGCTAATGCTGAGATACTAGCAGACACCCTGAGAGGGTGGGTTTCAACCTCCATTAGTGTAGCAAACTGATCTCAGCAGACCACTAGAGAGTGCTGAGTTCTGGCCTCCCTCTGACCTTCCTCTGGCATAGGGGCTGGGAACTCAGGGAACAGCCTGAGAGCTCCCAGATCCTGCATCCACGTGGTGAAGAAAGCCTGACTATACCTGACTGGATCTTGAATTGGGTTTCTGTGGGTACTTCTGAATAGCTGATCTGAAGCCATCAGTTCCCTCTAAATTAAATCTGAGAGAATCTGAATATTTTACCAACCAGCTTTACATAACCAATTAAGAAAGGACCCAGGCATGCTGATAATACAAACAGGCGCATACTTCAACTTAATTCTCATATCAGAATCATAAACAACAAAAGAAATTCAAAGGCCAAAATCACAAAGAATCAAAAAACGGAAAGCCAAAACACAATGTCCCCACCAAACTCCACCAATCTTGTAGAAAATTCTACAAGGAGAACCACCCAGAGATAACCCAGGACACAGAATGTAAAAGAACAATCATAAACATAATCAAGGAATTCAACAAATTTAAAGAACACACAAACTAATCAAAGAACTAAAAGAAGATGGAAATAAACTTCTGAATGAATTCACAAAAGAGATTGAAACATTGAAGAAAGCTCAGGAGGAAATGAAGAAGAATGTAAAACTCAATAAGCTAACTTGAAACAACAGAGGAAAGCCTCACCACTGGAATGAATGAATGAAATGGAAAACAAAATATCAACACCAAAGGATAAAGTTGAAGAATTGGACCACTCAAGCAAAGATTATGGAAAATTTAAAAAACACAGGAATGGAATATGCAAGAGAAGTGGGACACCATGAAAAGATCAAATCTACAAATCATAGGAATAGAGGAAGGAGAAGAATTTCAAGTTAATGGTGCTGACCAGATCTTAAACAGGATTGTAGAAGAGAATTTCCTGAAAATAAGGAAAGACACCCTCATACAAACACAGGAAGCACATAGAACACCAAATAGGCAGGATCAGAAAAGAAATGCCCCACAACATATCATAGTAAAAACACTAACTGTACAGAACAAAGAGAGAATACTGAAAGCAACGAAAGAAAAATGATAAGACACATACAAATGAAAGCCCACCAGAATTACAACTGACTTAACAATGCAAACTATTTAAGCCAAAAGAGCCTGGACCAAGGTATTTCCAGGTCTACATGACAATAGATTCCAGCCCAGAATACTTTACTCAGCAAAAAATGTCTATTATAGTTGAGAAGGAAAGAAAATACTTCCGGGACATGAATAGCCTGCAAGAATACATGTCCTCAAAACCAGCCCTTCAAAGAATATTTGAAACAATACAGAGAACAGAAAGAGAAACAACTCTACCCCAGGGGCAATGAATGAAATAAATAAAGGTATATTCTAGGAAACACAATATTAGACAGAGACCACAAACAGCAACCAAAAGATGGCAATCAATACATATTTTTCAATAATAAACTTAAATATCAATCAACTGAACTCCCCAGTCAAAAGACACAGGACAAGTGAATGGATTAAGAAACAAAATCCATCTCTTTGCTCTCTGCAAGAAACCCATCTCACCTTTAAGCACAGGCACTACCTTAAGGTAAAGGATGGAAAAGAATATTTCAAGCAAGTGGCACAAAGAAACAAGTAGGGGTTGCCATCTAATATCTGACAAAATAGACTTCAAATAAAACTAATCAGAAAAGATAAGGATTCTGATCAAAGGAACAGTTAACCAAGAAGATATAACAATCCATAACACATATTCACCAACCTCTGGTGCACCCAAATTCATAAAAACAACACTACAGGACTTTGAGACAGAGATTTACCTTAACTCAGTGAAATTAGGGGACTTCAATAACCCACTGTCTCCATTGGAGAGGTCAATTGGACAAAGAATAAACAGTGAGACATCTGAATTAAATGATACCCTACATCAAATGGACCTAACAGACACCTTTCAAATATTCTACGCAAACACCAAAGACTGTACTTTCTACTCAGCACCCAATGGAAATTTTTCAAAAATTGGCCACATACTGGGCCACAAAACAAACTTCAACAAAGACAAAAGAAATTGATATAATTCCATACATTCTATCTGACCACAATGCATTAAAGCTCAAAAATAACATGAGACAAAGCCCTAGCCACTACATGAACTCATGTCCATTGAACAACACAGTCCTAAATAATGAGTGGGTCAAAGGAGAAATTAATAAAGAAATAAAAGAAATCCTGGAATTCAGTGAAAAGGACAATGCAACACAACACAACCTCTGGGACACATTAAAAGCAGTCCTAAGATGGAAGTTTACAGCTCTAAAAGCCTACATTAAACAATTAGAAAGAGCCCAAATAAATGAACTAACACTGCAACTCAAGACACTGGAAAGACAAGAAAAAATGAAGGACAAACCCAGCAGAAGAGAAGAATTAACAAAAATCAGAGCAGAAATTAATGAAACAGAAACAAAGAAAACAACATGAAGAATCAATGAATCTAAGAGCTGATTCTTTGAAAAGCTGAACAAGATAGTCAGACCCTCAGCACAGTTAACCAAAAGAAAGAGTGAATCCAAACCAACAAAATCAGATATGAAAGGGGAAACATTACAAGAGACACCCAAAGGATCCAGACCATTATAAGGGAATATTTTAAAAACCTATATACTACTAAATTTGAAAATCTTAAAGAAATGGATGGATATCTGAATTCATGGGAACCACCAAAGTTAAGCCAAGAAGAGATCAACAGTTTAAACAGCCACATAACATATAAGGAAATAGAAACACTAATAAAAAGCCTCCCAACTGAAAAAAGCCCAGGCTCAGATGGATTTACAGCAGAATTCTACCAGACATTTAAAGATGAACTCCAACTAATACTACTTAAAGTATTCAAACTGATAGAAACAGAGGGAAAACTCCTCAATTCCTTCTCTAAAGCCAGCTTCACTGTAATACCCAAACCAGGTAAAGATGCAACCAAAAAAGAAAACTATAGACCCATATCCTTAATGAACATAGATGCAAAAACTCCCAGCAAAATACTTGTAAACCTCAAACAGACACACATCCAAAAAATCATTCACAATGAACAAGTAAGCTCTATCCCAGAGATGCAGGAATGTTTCAATATATACAAGTCAATAAACATCATTGATCATAAATTCACTCAAAGACAAAAATCACATGTTCATCTCAATAGATGCAGGAAAGGCTTTTGACAAAACTCAGCATACATTTACATTCAAATTCCTAGAAGGAATTGGACTGGAGGGAACATACCTCAACATAATTAAATTTATATACAACAAATCCACAGGCAACATCATTCTAAATGGAGGAAAACTGGAAATATTCCCATTAAAATTAGGAACCAGACAAGGCTGTCCACTATCTCCACTCCTTTTCAACATAGTGCTTGAAACCCTCGCTAGAACAATAAGACAGGAAAAGGAAATTAAAGGAATACTAATTGCAAAGAAGAGGTCAAACTATCACTTTTTGCAGATGATATGATACTATACCTAAAAGACCCCAAAATTCCACCAGAAAACTCCTAGCACTGATCAACACTTTCAGTATATTGGCAGGTTATAAAATCAATCTACAAAAATCAGTAGCCTTTCTTTATACCAATAACAAGCAATTGGAGAAAGAATACAGAGAAATTCTCCCATTCACAATAGCTGTAAAAAAAAAGTAAAATATGTTTAATAAATCAGAGTAAAGACACCAAAGATCTCTACAATGAAATTTTTAAATCGTTAAAGAGATTGAGGAAGACACCAGTTAATGGAAGGACCTCCCATGCTCATGGATTGGAAGAATTAATATTGTGAAAATCATCATTCTACTATAAGCAATATATAGATTCAATCCAATCCCAATTGAAATCCCCATGACATACTCACAGAATTAGGAAATATTAACCTTAAATGCATATGGAAGCACAAAAGACTCAAGATAGCCAAACCAACCCTGAGCACAAAGAGCAATGCTGGACGGATTACTATATCAGATCTCAAAGTATACTACAGAGTACAATCATAAAAACAGCATGGTACTGGCACAAAAAATAGACATATAAATCAATGGAACGTCATTGAAGATCCAAATCTGAGTATATGCAATTTCAGCCACCTGATATTTGACAAAGATGCCAAGAACACACACAATGGGGGAAAGACAGCATCTTCAACAAATGGTGCTGGCAAAACTGGATCTCCACTTGTAGAAGAATGAAACTAGATCCCTATCTATCACCTTGCACAAAAGCCAACTCCTAGGGGATCAAAGACCTCAATGTGAAACTGGAAACCCTGAAACTATTAGAAGAAAACATTGGCCATAACTTACAAGATCTAGGTTTAAGAAATGATTTTCTAAATCAGACAGAAATTGCTCACGAATTAAGGTCAGCAATCAACAAGTGGGACCTCATTAAACTATAAAGCTTCTGTTAAGCAAAAGAAACACTCAAAAAAGTGAAGAGAAAACCCATAGAATGGGAAAAAATCTTCACCAGTGACACATATGAAACAGGTTTAACATCCAGAATATATAACGAACTAAAAAAACAAGAACTGAGAAAACAAATGACCCAATTAAAAGATGGGCCAAAGATCTAACCAAAAATGTCTTAAAGGAAGAAATGAAGATGGCTAAGAAACAGCTCAAAAAGTGTTCAAGATCGTTAGTAATTAGAGAAATGCAAATTAAAACCACCCTAAGTTATCACCTTACCCCAATCAGGAGGGCTAGGAACAAAAGAACAAATAATACCAAATGCTGACAAGGATGTAGAGAAAGGGGAACACTCATTCATTGCTGGTGGGATTGCAGACTCATGCAACCTCTACAGAAAACAGTGTGGAGAACTCTTAAAAACCTAAAAATTAACCCACCATATGACCTGGTTATACCTCTCCTTGGCATATACCGAAAGGACTCATCTTATTGCCAAGACACTTGTATAACCATGTTTGTTGCTGCTCTTTACACAATAACTAAGAGATGAAAGCAACCTGTGTCCCTCAATTGATGAGTGGTTATGTGGTATATTTACACAATGGAGTTCTATACAGCAGTAAAGAAAGATGAAATAATGACATTTGCAGGCAAATGGATGGATCTAGGAACTGTTATACTAAGTGAAATAACACAGACTCAGAAAAACAAACGATATATGTTCTCCCTCATATGTGGATCCTAATACCAAATCCTTTTAAATTCCAGGTGTTTTTAGTAAGATGATGCTGTACAGTAGTCCCTTCTGCATGAAATATCATCACGACTTCAGCTGAGCCTAATCGCTAAACATCATCACAATTGGGCTTGTTGAAGGTTGTGCTCATTCATTAAAGGAGGGCCAAGCAGGGTCATTGGACCCTCACTGAAGTATTCAGCCACTCTTCCAAGCCAATTATGTGTAATATGACCCTAATCACAGATGACCTCCTGGATTTGGGGAGGGCTAAATTATACAGTCTGGGGAAGGCTAGGAAGAGAAGCCATTATCCATGCTGGGTAAAGGCTTTCCAGTGTACTTACCATTAGGTCATACATATACCTCAGCAATCCCTCAATTATCTTCGTAAGTAAGCTCAATAAATTCATTTGTTCCCCAGTAAAACTTTAAACTAACATTGGCTTGACACTAGAACCTCAAGAGGGAATAAGCATTGCTTAGCATTCCCAGGAAAAGAAGTCTCACAACAGATGGAAAATTTATTTAATGCTATTATGTCTCAAAATTATTTTTTAAAAAAGAAAATGAGAGTGTTAAAGCTGTTAAAAGGATATGGGAATGGAGATACTTTCCAAAATAGACAGAAAAAAAATGAGAAAGCCTAAGCAAGCGATGAAGGTCTGTTTAAGTGTGTTATGATATATAAAGTATGAGACAAAAATAATATATACATAATCTTACAATTTTTGTGGTCATAGTTTATTCAATTAGTTTAAGGAACAAAATATATATCTACTCAAGGTTTATATGAGATTATTAGTTTTTTATTATTTTATTATTAGCCTTATCTACATAGAACATGATAATTATAAGTACCGGGCTGGTGGAACTAATTTTTTTGGATATTTAACAGCCATAGTTTAATGCCTATATTAATGTGGTCAGAGAGACTTAAAGGACAGTTTTTGCCCCTTACTCTTCAAGGTCGACCAAGTTCCAGGGGACTATGGATCATCTCTCTAAATGTCTGTAACTGTGGTGCGTCACCTGTCTTCTTGCTCAGGGAGGCCATGGAGAACCCACAAGACAGACTTGAACCAGTTCCCAGTCTACAAAGAGGAGCGTAGACTCAGAGGAAACATCTCATTCATGCTTTCAAGTGAAGCCAGACATGGTCGAGCAGGACCTTTGACTTATCTCTAAATAGATGGAACTGGCAAAAGAAAGGAGCCAGGAGCTCCTCCAAAGCACATATGACCCCTGAGGAACAGATCCTCAAATGACCTTAAGTGTAAAAATAGATTAATTTGGGGCAACTGTGTGGTCTTAGACACCCAAAAGAAAGTATAATCAAATAGTAAAGTCAAGAGTATATTTCTTTAAGAGCTCAAGGGATTACACTTCCCAGATATTAGGCTTAAGTCTGTATAAAAAGTTAGACAATTATTTCTCATTGATGATTTTACCTAACCAGAAAGTGCTGCTCAGTTGTAAGACTTCAAATCTTGGTCTCCATTACTGTAGTGCCCACCTGTAGCTAGGGGAGACAACCAGCTATTGTTCTAAAATGATGGCTATATTTGGCTCCCCCGCCCCACGTCTAGAAGCCTTTGAGAGGGAACTGACACTGACTGTAACCTTTCCAACAGTTATCAAAGTATCTGAAAGCAAATCCTAAATCCATTACTCTAGAGTCCAGCCTTCGAAGACAAAAGAAAAATGAAGAAAAATGAAGAGGAACCCAATAAAAGGATGTTTGGGAAGCTCTCTTCAAGAAATCCCAATAGATTCTAAAATGAAAATTTGAAAATTGCCTTGTTCTGACTTTTTTCTGGTACCCTGTCTAGAACTTGTAACGCCAACTACTCTTGCTTTTACTTCTCCTTCACATCCCCTATTCACCAGTCAAGGACTTTATTTTCTCCATACAGATAAGAGTTATGCAATTCAGGAGTCTTTCAGATAGACCCACTGAAGGAGTTCGCCAATTGAGCACCCTGCTTCCCTGTTCAGCATGGAAGAAGCCAGAGTGGTATGCATCCTGATTCCTTGTTGGCAAATTGGGAAACCTCTTCAGAGGATGGTGTGATACGAGTAAGAGGTGGGAATGGGCTAGGCAGTAGGCGTAAAAAGACCCCAAAGAAAAGTAGCCAGTTCCTTGGCTAAAAGTCATAATGTCCTTGGGCCTCTTAGGAACATACTCTGTTCCAAAGGCCAAAAATGTCGAAAGTATTTGGTAACTTGTATCTAATCCTTAAAAGATTTTAGGGTCACTGCTTCAGAGGGGTTAATGTTAGAGTAGCCAAAAGCCCCATAAAAAGGAAGAAATAAGGCAAAGAAGAAGAAAGAGTACATGAAGTTATCAGAAAAATGTGATGGGGAGATATGGGAGGACTTGGAGGGGATGGAGTGTGCATGGAGTTGATCAAAACACCTTATATGCATGTATGAAATTCTCAATAAATCATTCATTTTAAAAATAGTATTCTAAAGTTCTTCACCTTTTAACTATATAATTTTGTCATTTTCCATTTAATGTAGTTATTGATATCTTGGATCTAAATATACTTTTTTGTAGTATGATATTTTATCCTCTGACTTTTGGTCCATTATTTCCCCTTTTCTTTCTTAATTTACAGATCTCTTCTTAAATGTTCATCTTCTACTTTCTTTTGAAGTTTTATGGTACAACTATGATTATTTTAGAAAAAATTAAAAAATGTTAATTATGTATTATTTTTATGCATAAAATGGTGTTCTTTTCTTTTAGCCTATACATCATTGTTACAATATAGCCAAAATTTAATATGTATCATGAGAGAAGATGCAGAATTTTCAAATTCAAAATAATGTGTGAAAGTAGATAATTAAATTTCTAAATTCTTTATTAACAGCATTAATTTAAACACTTTTTAACATTAGATAAATTAAATTTATATTAAAACAGTTAATCAGTCATAATGATATATTTATTATGAAACTCACACATTAAGATGAATTGGTAAATTCTAAAAAATAATATCCTGTTAAAAATTTAAATGATAGTTAATGTCTAATCTATAAAGCAGGTACATTTATACAAGGCATTTTCTATTAGCTTCTTTTAAAATACTGAAAAATGATTGTTTTAACATTGAAAAGCTATGTAATTTCAAAGTTGATGTTCATGTTGTTGATCACCGTATATGTCATTTATATAGAGAACAAAGGCTTATCTGTGTTTTCTTATGTAAAGTTCATACTTTGTTTCTTATCCTTTATTATCTCTCTGTATATCAGATTATTTTATGATATTTTAAATCTTCTATAATGCACAAGTTAGTAACAGAGTACCCAAGTTATAAATTTGTTTTTCTTATGTTATAATTGCATCTTTGTGGTGGTTTGAAATTGAGTGTTTCCATATGTTCACACAAATATTCACACGTGTACAAGTTCTATGTTTTTACATTCCTATTACAAATCCTAGTTTTATTTTGATCGCCAAAATTTTCAACCACTTCCTTTAGTCAAATTGGCAGCATAAAAATAAGCCTCAACCATGCATCAGTGGAGAAGCAACACTGATACAAAGGGGAACATTTGGCTGTAAGTAGCCTATTTTGGCCCATGTAGAGGAGCTTTATTCAGTTTCTTTGGGTCAGATGTACAGTAAGGCACCATGTGTATCCACAAACCTTTCATGTAGATGGATTCCTAAAGCTCTGCAGAAAGTTTCAGCTTTCTTTGATAAAAGCAAATGGTGAAATCTGATATGTAAATTTTCATATTAAACATTTCCTTCTGATAGTCACATTTCATTTGGGTGTGTTTGAAGTTCTAGCAGTATTAGGAAAACTGAGTTGTGAAATATTCTAAAAACTTCAAAATAAAGTGTTTTGTTGTGAATCATTTGCCAGTCCCTGTTGCTGATGTGTACCCAGTAAGGAAGCAGAGATTATCTTCTCCCTTCCTCTCCTTTGTGAAATCCAGCTCCCATTCCCACCCTGACAAAGCTAGTTTCCATTGCCTCCCATAAACATGCTATGAAGCCTTAGCCTGCAGCAAGCAGAGTAGCAGCTGTTGAACCCACTGTTGGTCTCAGATTTACAACTTCCAGAGCTTGATTTGGGACGTACTGATTTTGAAAATCTTTATGTAACCTAACATTTCTCTGCATTTTAAATTTTATAGTCAATCTAAAAAGTTTTTTTAGGTTCACTCAAGGGGCTTACTAGCTTCAGCTCTCAGAAGGGGACCACAACTCTAGCTCACAGGAGGGGACTACATCTCAGACACACAGTAGGAGGCCTCAACTTTGGTTCATAGGAATAGGGGTTAGGGAGGGCACCTTCTAACTCCCAGGATGTGACTACAGCTCCAGCTCATGTAAGGGGACCACAACTCTATGCTCACAGGCAGGGGCCATAGCTCTAGTTTCGGGCATATCATCACAACTCCAGTTCACAGGGGGATTCATGGTTTCAGGGTCACAGGAGGGGACCTCAGCTTCAGTTCCTGGAGGGAGCTACAACACTGGCTCACAAGAGGTGGCCAGAGCTACAGCTTACCATAGGTGACCACAGCTTCATGCGACAAGAGCACAGTTCCTGCTTACAAGAGGGGGCCACAATTCTAGACACAGGAGGAAAACATAGCTCCAGAATCAAGAGAGGGGGACTTAAGCTCCTGGTTCAGAGGAGGGGACCATGATTCCAGATGCATGGGAGGGTACCACAGCTCCTGCTTACAGGCGAGTACTATAGCACTCCAGCACACAGGAGGTCACAGTTCCAGACTTTAGGAGGAAGAACTTCTGGTTCATCAGAGGGGTACCACAGCTAACCTTACAAGTGGGGACCACAGCTCTATGCTCCCTGGAGAGGGCCACAATTCTGGCTATGGGAGAGGACCATTATATCTTAAAATGAGGAAGCATAAAAATTTATGTCATGTTAATTAGTAGAGGTGATAAACATTACCACTTAAATCTATCCAATGACTTTATAGACATACACAGGTGCCAAGGATCAGAGTGCAACCGATTATGAAGAGACACATAAGCCAACATCTCAGTGTTATTAGCAAAAGTCATGAGTCTTTCTGTAAGAAACAGTATATTTTAAAATGAAATGGAGATCTTTTTTAAAGGTTAAAAACTCATTCAATTTTATGTCTTACGGTAACTGGTAAGTAAGGAGCAGTATAAGTCCTCTTCCTTTTGCCCTTTACAGGGCTTATACTGAGTTCAGTATTGTATAACAGTATTAATTCAACAGTGAACCTAAAAATTTTATAGCCACTTTTGAAACAGATGTATCTTTGCACTAGAAACTGTTACTAAGTATATTAAAGCTGTAATGAAATGCGTCTTCTAAAAAGATATAAAAAATATTTTAAAAATTTAAATAAAAATTTGAAATACTATATGTCTACTGTAATTTTTGAATACTGTTTACTGACAAAACTGTACTACTATGTTTCAATAATAATAAGAAATTTGTCACTGTTCCTATGATGTGAGTTTGCCATTCACTGCCTCTCCAGATTCTCTGAACTATACAGAGCCTTTCAATGTAATCATGCTACTTAAAGAAAGATGCTAGGAAGATATTTAATGTATATTTGTATTGTGTCTTTGTGCATTTTAAATAGTAAATCTTAATCAACTTTAGGCCCCTTCAGCCATCTGTGCTCCCCTCCCCACCTGATTTCATGCATTTTGTCATATATGTTGAGTCCCATCTAATCAAGCATTTTACCTTGATGACCCTTTGTGCAAGTTCACCCACTAGAGTCTAGTCAGCCTATCATTAGTCTAGTAATGAATATCTACACTCCCTCACCCTTCAGTAATCAGTTGCCAGTAGTTCCTTGGCTAAGTTTGGGTAAAGCCTGCTGAAATTTCCCCAGTTCTATGCTGGGTTTTCGGAACAGGGTGCACAGAGAGTACTATTACATTCCTCAACTCTCACCAGTGAAGCTTCTTCATTCAACAGAGTGAGATGCACATGGTAGGCCACAATTGATCAAGTTTTAGATAATAAGAGACTAATGAGTGTGTCTGTGTTACTGGATAGGAGTCCTATATTAAACCTCATCTACCTGTGACTTAGGGATCATTGCAGGAAGGGGCAACAGAAAGTTTATAAGAGCCAGCATTGGTGCATGAACATAAAGAAACAGAGGCTTTCATGCTTCTGGGAACAAGCTCATATGAACTTGAAACAATGGTGACAGCATGTGTAAGACTGAAGAGAATTCAATCAGACTAATAAAATATTTAAAAATAAATAAGTAAAAAGAAATTTTAGTTACAAAACTCATAAAATGGTAGACTGTCAGAATAAACTATGCTAGGCATGTGGGGCAGCCTGAGGTCTCTCCTACTACTGCCTCTGTGTGTTTGGTCTCTTCCACAGAGGGCCTGGGTTTTTGTGTCACAGTTCTTTGAGCATATTACAGCGCAGAGATTGTGTGCTTCTTTTTCTGAGTGTATAGTTCTTCCAGATAATTGATCAATGTAAATGAACATATAATTCAACATGTATCAGTGTTTGTACTAAGACTTACATGAAACCAACACCCTCTTACCTTTCTAACCATTTTAATCCATTTTTCATATTGGCAAGCAAAATGCTTCTTTGCCTTTAGGTATAATTAAAAGTACAGTCATGCTCACTTGCTAAAGCTAGCCACCCTTTAGAACATGATACTGGAAGTGGAGAGAATTGCAAATTAATTGGTTATTACATAGCCAGAGCTCCATGGTGAGTAGTGACAAATATATTTACAATATTGTACAGCTTATCCAATATTTGATTGTAGAGACCCTGATGAGTACTTAATGTGAAGGTAGACACAACACAGATTTTTAGTGTATCGGGAATAGGAGAAGAGCTGTTTAATTTGTGATTGATTTATAGCTGCTTATATCACACCAAATTGTTCACTTCCAGGATTGTGTTTTCATGGGTAATCTGCCATTCCTTAACTCTTCACTTCCATTTCCTAGTTAGCTTACATATTGCAGTTGAAATGATTGACTACCAGTTTTACAGAATAATAAAAAAGGTGGTCTTGTAATTAATATTTTATTTTAAATTGCTCAGTATAAGTAATATCATGGGAATAGGGTACAAAGGGAGACTTAAAAGCATGATTTTAAAAAAAGAAGTAAAAGGTATAAATGCAAAATTATCATTGGGTCTCTATTAATTTATAATCTTCAATAAATTTTACCTTGTCTTCTACTTTATTATTATTAATAGTCAGACAACACTGATCATTGTATATGAATATTTCCCTTTTTCCTTGGTTCCTCTTGTATAATAAATTCTGATAGTGATGATGCATGGTCTATGAACTAGAAAGTAATCAATTTAGCCTAATATTTCACTACACTTTGCAGCTGTAACAAAGAAATCTAGTTAATATTCCTAAAGTTCTTAGGCTGTTGTAGCCTTTTAAAACTGTTTGAAAACATGTCCAGTTATCTAAGATAAAAGAAAGATTCTGAGTGAAAGAAAGCTGTTTGTCCAGGGAATCGAAACATTTTATAGTCAAATATGAAAATAGAAAACACGTATTCAATTGAAATATAAATCTGATGCTCTAAAATATCTTTCTTTATAAATTCCCTTTGAGAAACCAGGTGCTAAAAATATATAACACAGGCTTTACATCAATATTAAGAAGCATGGGACAGGGAAGATGACTAAGTCAGTAATGTGCTTGTCTTGCAAGCATCAGGACCCAAATATGTATCCCTAGCACCCATTGAGTAAGCCAGGTGTGGTGCTGCATTCCCACAATCCCATTGATGTTGAGGTAGATGCAAAAGGATCCCTGGGACTTCCAGCCTAGGTACTCTAGCCAAATCATTGAGCTCCAGGTTCAGTAAAAGGCCCTGTCTCAAAAAAATATGATGGAGAGCAGGTGATGAAGACAGTCTTGTTGACATCTGGCATCCACAAACATGGACATAGATACATACATGACAAAAAAGGAGTATAATTATTATGATTCCAATTTTCTAAATTATCTTCTAAAATTTGAAGGGAAGTTTTATATTTCTCTTTAATTTTTATTTGCTTTTTTCCCCCATTTTTGATAAAAGAAACTTGTGACAAAGGGATTTAAATACATGAGATACCTAAAGTCATATTTCCAGGACAAAGGTACTCCCTTTCTCAACTTAAGTATTTAGGAAATAACAAAGGAAAAAATTGCATCTAAACTAAGTTGCAAATGCACGTAAGTCTTGCTAATGTTCAACTTGTTTACATTATGACTTTTAACTTTCATTACAATTTTACAGACACACATATATACATATATAATACATATATATATATAATATACACACACATATATATATATAGAGAGAAAGAGAGCGAGAGAGAGAACACATATATGTGTGTTTGTATACATGCACTACAGTGCTTCTTTGGGGTCCAGAGGGCAGCTTGCAGAAATTAGGTCTATCCTTCAGCACATAGGCACCCATACAGATCTGAGGTCAAGAGCCTTTCCTCACTGAACAATTTTGTTAGCCCCATCATATTTTGTCTTCTTTTTTATTTTTATTTTTTTGAATTTTTGAGATTTTCATACAATAAAGTTTGATTGTATTTAGATTCTCTCCCCAGTCATACCTCCCCACCACTGCCTCATGCCAATTTAATGTACTGTCCTATCATTTGGAGTTATTATATTAGTGGGATGACATTTGGCTATGAATGATATGTCTTATTTTAGACCTCCTGTTTCTATTGTGACTATAAGAGAGAAATTCATTCTTATAACTTCATTCATTCAGAAATCTAAGATTATTCCATCCCGGGGCTGTGAAATGATAACTTTTAAAAAAATGTTTAAATTTTAACAAAAATCTAATATATAGCATTTTGTTTACTAGATTTTTTTTCAATATAATTTTGGGTGTCTACAGTGGTTACAATGTGTTTTCAACAAGTCCCCTGTTCCAAAACTGTACAGAGACACATCTGTAACTCACTTAAGTAACCTACTGCACCCACTGGAAATATTGGTAAAGGTATTTACTATAATCTAAAGAGTAGTGGTATCTGCTTATAATGCTCACATTTAACATACAGATGTTCTCAAATGAACATGTAAAGAAATAAAACCCGTTGCTCTTAATAAAAACACACAGTCTCATCACTCTCTAAAGAAGTCCCTTCATATGGATGAATCATGAAAATACTGTTATTAGAGTTATCTTATAAAATAAAGGGCTACTTTATCCACTTACTCATCTCTTCCATTCAGAAAAATACCATGGGATTGCTCATGTTCTGCTCTTCTATCTCCCTTTCTATCACCAAACAAAAATGTCTGTTATTGATAGCAGCTGGTAGAGGTTGCTGATAGCTTTTATCCCTAGGCACTGCTGATAAACTTATATACAAATCTGTTTGAACTAAATCTGCCAGGTACTTAGGTAAATTATCATCCTTGGAATTTTTCCTCATAAAAAGCTAAGTAAATCTCTCTAGGACATTATATATTTGAAATGAGCAATGCTAATATTTAACTCAGGACCTCTTAGACTTCAATTTTGGGTGGGAATTAATGCATTTTTTTCTACACAGTTCAATTCATTTATTTTTAAAATATATTTTATTGGATTTTTGTGGATTTCATACAATAATTATTAATCTTATTTAACACCCCCCACTTACCTAGCTGTCTGTACCTGCCGTAACCCTCTCACAGAACTTCATACATTTTGCCAAATATATTAAGGCCTATTGAGTAAAGCTTGTGTACCAAGATGTTTCTTGAGAAATTAATATTTTTGACTTATCAAATGTTACTAGTGATTTAACTGAAAGTACAATAAGGACAATGTCAATATTAAAAATTTCAATATTAATATCTTGTGGATACTCAGGTAGAGGACTTGTGGTAATATCTTCTGGATACTCAGTAATATCTTGTGGATATTCAGGTAGAGATACTAAGGTATGCCTCAGGCATATCAGAACACATGGTTAGCACAAGTGCAGTAGGTGCTGACTGCATAAATAGCAAGGAGACAAGGGGATGAAGGATGACAATGAGCACATGAGAATCCAATCTTAAACAGTTCCAATAGTATGCATCGGTAAGCATTAATTGCAAAGAAGCAAACACAATAAGGTCTAATTTCATTTTATAGATTTATAATTTCCCCAATATATTTGGTCATTGTCTTTTAGAGATAAATTTTAGAACATTAGATCAAAAAAAGGAACTTAAGTTAACAGAAAATTCCCTATCTTTAGTCTATTCCCATTGTTCCAAAGCTCAAAATCATAACCTTTTATATCAATTTAAGTTCACAACTGAAACCCACACTTTAAATTTGTGTAGTTCAAGTAACTCAAGCCATCTGCATGGGCTGAAATTTTTCTACTGACTTATTTACTTTCTTAGAAAAATCAGTCATCTCCATTACCTCTTCATTTTTTCATCTGAATTTTTATTATAGATAAGAAAATAGGCAGTTGATTTTAATGGTAAACTTACAAATTATAATAATGGAAATATTAGAGACAGGAGATTCCTCTGTTGTCTCTAAGCAGAAAAACGATGGTCACCATTACATTTAGATAGGAAAATTTAAAACAGAGTTGTTTATATGCAGGTAGCAGACCAAAAATCATTTAAAACTATCGTACTTCCAAAAGTTGAAGACATAAAAAGCAAATTTCTATACATTCTAAGCACAAATACACTTTGGAGAATGGTTTGCAGTGTTATCTAAATCCCACCTTCACGAGTATTTCCTAGCGGGACAGTCATATGTGTGTCAAGAACCATACAACAGACTGCTTACCATGTTATGATATTCCTTGCAAAACTGAAAACAATTAGAAACAACAGAGTAGAATACTGCAATGAAATTAATTGAACCTGTCTTCATCAAAGGGATAAATCATTTAAAATATAATGATGGAGAAGTTATAAGACATTTATCATATAAGTTATATACGATATTATAAATATTACAAGATATTTATGTTTCATGAAATGAGAAACCAGCATTATATCCTGGATTAGTGAATCAAAAGCACACATATACAGAGAGAGTGACTGTATTAAGTTCCAAAAGACAATCTTTTTAAGATTTTTGAATAAGAGGGAGAATCTGAAATATAATTTTTACTAGGCAGAGTTACAACAAGAAAAATTTAAAAATTACTTAATAAATTAGGTCTATATTTTCATTCAAAATGTTAAAGTGCTAAAGTTTTTTTATAAAAATAGAATTGTAAATGCTAGAAATGGAAATAAGTTGGGAATTAATGTTTGGGCATCTTTATTTCTGAATTTTTTAAAAGGAAATGAATGCCCAAGGGTTTAATATTATGAGTGCAATGGTTATATTTTAGTGGTGGAATTTTAAGGTATGGATATCCCATCCTATGATCAAGTTGTTGGAATAAAAAATTAGAGCCCATAAATTGTTGCTTACCACATTTCCTACAATATAGGAAATTGAGAGATAAGAAGCTGACTCTCAGTGTTTATAAATAAAAGTATAAAAAAGGGACTGGGCCAAATTCCAAACATTCATAAAATATTATGTGTGTTAGGCCAATTAATCAGAAATCAGAGGAAACAAAATAATGCTTCTAAATTGAAACTAATATTTTGTAAAGATTGTAAAATTTAATTATCTTTTGAAGAGTATAATGTTCTTCTGGGGGTACTTTTGTGTAATCCTAGAAGTGTGGTTATTTTGCTTTTTCTTCCATCATTCCCTAGCCTTCAGAGGAAAAAATATCTTTGGATTTATCTACTGTTTTAAAAAATCTTTAAAAGAATTCAGTCTATACAGAAGCTTATTCATTAAAATCTATCTTTTAATGTTTAATTCAGGAATTTCAGAGAAGGAAGGATGAGGCTCTGGATACTCAAGCATTTGCATAAAACATGCCTGTCAACAAAGATGCAGGCATGGATTTTTTTTCATTAATCTGCTTCATGTTATTTTTTTCCATCTTTGGTTACTTCTAAATTTTAATTCTGTTCACATTCTTCTATGCCTGGGAAAGTGGACTCAAGCAGACAGCCAGAGGAGAGCACTAAATCGAGCACGTAAATCACTTCCTCTCCAGTTCCACAGCCAATTTAAAGAGCACCCTGGCATTAATGCCTGGAAATAATATACTGTCGATACGACACAGCAGAGGGACTCTACTTCAGATTACAGCGTCACGTCGTTCAGGTGACTGTGCAATTACAATTAACCTTAACCTGCTGCCTACAATGCCTGATAAACAGTTATGCAAGTGCTAGTTCTAGGAACGCGCACAGGGTAAAATAAAATTGATTTCCTGAGGTTTGAGAGTATTAAAAAACTATTTTCAACTAATGTATCTTATAACTTCAAAACTTTGTTGGAATGAATGTAATACATTTCTATTACAAAACAGCAGCAGTGTATTACATAATACAAGCAACTCGAAAAAAATAACTGGCAAACTATAGATTCTTAAGAGATGTTTACAAAAATACAATCTTTCAAAATACCAAACAGTTGTTCCAGCTTTAATATGACTTATTCAAGCATAATGTTTTCAAAATCAGGTTTCTATGAATTACAAATAATACTGATTTACTAATATCAATGTTAATATATGTACTATTGCCTTGAGGTCCCTAAGCAAATATGTGTTCATATTAATATACCTGTATATATGTATGTGTAATCATCTATGCATAAGTCTATATAAGACTATATATAAAGCATATGTATATATAAAACATAATTTATTAAAATGTTCCTAAGAGAAGGAAAATTAAGAGAAATATTCTGAGGTCACTTGTATCTTTTTTTTTTCATTTTAAATACTCATATGTATGTATGTAGCTACACTATACACAATAAACATTATATGTGTATTTCAATTCATATTTGAACAGCATAATATTCATGGTGCATAGGAAAGCTGCATACATGATGATGGTATATGTTATTAGATTATATCTTTTGAGGATACTCAATCACAATGAGTCTAATGCATGGATAGAGATAACCCTTATTATACAATATGCCTACTTGGAATTCAGGACAGTAAATTCAGTAATCCCTTCTTGCCCTGTTCTATTTGATGTCACAGGTAGACTCAAATTGCCATTAAAATCAGTAATTTGTAATTCTGCAGTATATCATAACTGCTCTAAATACCCAAGAAGCAATAATAATATGTATTAACATATCGATAGGAATTTACTTGGCACACATGTACTCTAGACATTCTTTTTTCCTGTGGAAATAATTTCTACACTGAGTGAGACAGTTGCCACCTATGAATCACATGACTCAGCTCTGCTCATGGAGTTAAAGTGGAGAGAACTCCATGAGCAGCATGTGGAAGCAGAGCCCTTCATCCCCGGACCTGACCAACAGTCCTAATACTGATGGAAGGAACGCCCTTTATTTAGATTCCCTATTCTCCAGTGCCTGAAATTTGGATCTGAACTCTGGCAATCCTTAGATAATATAGCTCTACAGGGTACTTTTTGTTTTTTGCTGCTGATTTGTTTGTTTGTTTGCTTGAAGAATAAAAATGATGCAGCCAGTATAGCTTTGCAAAGGGACAAAATTCCAGACATCTGGGTAAATAGGCACCATTTCACTTCTGGGCAGAGTACATCTGGGCTTTTTTTTTAATATGTGAGAAAAATTCACTTATTTAGGCAATAAAACATATTTAAGTCTTCGGCATTTCACTTGTATTCTGAAAATACTAATTCTAAATGAGAGAAAAAAACCCATTTCATAAAATGATCGTGCTAAATGAAGCCATACCTCCATGGGGCCAAAAGTACTTTCCATTCTTCAAATAAATCTGCTTTGTATTTGGGGGATGTCTTCAAAGACACATTCTTTGATGGTGTGACATGAAATAACTCCGTTTGTTCTCCTTTTCCTTTATAACACATATCACAGTTCTTAAACATGTATGTTTTGGTTTAGTTTTATGACCTATTTCTTTTACTTATACATTATAAAATAAGAGGCCAATAAAAAATTTCATGATTGACATAGAGAGGTAATTAATTTGCATATCTTACACAGACCAGAAAAAAAAAAAACTTTTGATATTTATGCTAACTTTTGTGTAAATTAAATCCTGTCCTGTACTGAAAGGTAGGAAATTTAAACTTATCTTCTAATGGTTACTAATTAACTTTGAATTTCATAATTTCAACGTCCAAAGAAGTGATGACTCACTGAAAATAACTAGTCAGCAATCCTTATTGAATGACCATTATTTCATTATACATTTTTCTTTAAATAATATTTTAGTTATGATACTATAAATTAAGTTAGATAAATTTCCTCTTACCATGCTTTCTTAACTAAAAGTAATTTCTTGTTTTTACTTAATTTTTAAATTAACTGTAAATTAATGGCAGATCAGTTTAGAGATTTTTCCATTATTTTATGTTCTCTACCACTTGAAATACCTGTCTCTTTCTGGTTTCCTTGACCTTCTCCCGGTCTTTGGAGAACATTGGAAACTTTTAATATCTTAATTGTTCCCTTTGAAATCTTTAACTTTCTTTAAATCTGCTGCAAGTTTTACATTCTTCTCTTTGTATTACTCTTTACCTAATAATCTAACTCCACCAAAGAATTTTCTCTACACACAGATACATGATTTCAAATCTGAGCCTTTATTCATCTAGAAAAGTACTACTGATGCAGATTCAAGGTTGTCACCACTGAAATGACCACATCATAGACACAATCTGCTTCTTCCAACTTTCAAATGTCATTTCCTTTTGTCCATCTCATTTTTAGATTAACACAGTTGTTCTTCAGTCCCTCAAATAAAAAAGTAATAATAATAAAAGAAAAAAATAAAAGAACTTTTTGAAATGCATTTGCCTCTTCTGTTCCTTATGTAGTTATTTAAATTTTCCATTAATATTTTTGTGTTAGTAAAATCAATACCTTTGCACGTTAATTGTCCAAATCTGGAGCTTCATTCTGATAAAAAAAAGAACAGTCCTGAACTAGAACTCAGACTGGTGCTTCTTTCTAGACTATTCTTTTGATAAGGTAACTATAGTATGCATTTATTTTATTATATCATGGGAATAAAATATAATGCCCCAAACAGTGACTACCAGATCTAAAAATAAACTGTAGGAGGTTTCTAAACATTGCATGCTTTTAGAATGCTATTATTGGACAAGATAGAGAATAATTTAGTGAAAAGGGAAGAATGGAGGTAATTTGTACCAGTCACTCTTACTGTTTTAAAGCCATCTTCACAAAATCAGTAGTGAAATTAAGAAAATTCACAGACCATATCTGGGCCCAAACATGATTAATTTACTAAGCAATAATAAATGGCTCAAATGTCATGTTAATTTGAATACTGGAAAGGGGAATCATAGAACCTGAAAGAGAATGATGGTTTGGGGATGGAGAACAGGTTAGATGGGGGAGTATTAGAAGGGAGAACAATCACTAAAGCCATCTTTGGAAATGTGATATGGAAAAATTAAATTAGAAAACTTCCCAAAGTTATATACTTACACTTATATAAAATGATTTTACATGGAGTTTCCTTAGAAAGGGAATACCATATACCAACAAATAAAAAGCACAGTATCACACAAATTTCAATAAAAATATACATTGAAAAAATTGAGTGAAAGCTCAGTATCAAGTTTGGTTTACATCTTTTTGATGTGTTGGTCAGTGGGGTCCTAAACCCAACCATCCCAGTCAAGTCAGGCTATTTCCATTGCTCTAAGTTACCCTCAAGAACTTCATGTTATGACCCTATTGTTAAAGATGTCACTTACCATCTCATAGGAAATGGTGAACCCCCCCTCCCCCCTCCCTGCCCCACCCCCTCCTCCCCATCTTCCTCCTCCTCCTCCTCCTTCTTCTTCATTTATTTATTTTATTTTTTAATTTATTTTTGGCTAACTTTGATAGTGCCGGAAGCTTGACAACACTGGGGGAAAAATAGTAATCTTTCCTAACTCTGAACCTGTGAGCTACAATAACAACTGATCTGAAAAGACAGACCCAGTGGCACAACAGTGGTACCAATTTTATGGCAATAACCAACCACACTCATATGTTATTTGAACCCTATTCCCCAAGAAATAATTCATGCCTGGTACTATTAGCTGAGCCAAAATCCTGTGGGTCCTTATGACATAAACCCTTGGGGAGAACCTAATACTATTGTTCTGCTAAATAGACATATTATTAAACTGCCCCCTAAGTTCTTATCTTATACCTATAGATTAGCACATCTATCAACCCTGATCAGAGAAATTTATTTTTGCAGTAGATCATCCTTAATACACATTTTGTCAAAGTCCACAAAATGAGAGTACAGCGGTCAACTCTAATTAGAACTTCAATACTGATATCCTCTTTCACTTCAGTATAAGGGAATATCTCACAAGTACATGCAGCAAATTGCAAGAGCCACACGTAGTGGATGAGTGAAGTGTAACAATATTTGCTGTGCATAACAAAATCATTGCACACATGAGCTCACAGCAGCTGTGACTGTACGAAGAAGACTGGCACAACATCGAGCCAGCCAAGATACCAGCAAGAATGAGGGAAGGGTTCATGAAGTCCTATCCCTATCTGATAATCTACAGACAATTTATATCTGTTGTGGGAGAATGGGGGTAAGATTCATGAAGTCCTATCCCTATCTGAGAATCTACAGACATTATAGCTGTTGTGGGATGTAGAGTAAAGTTTCTTCAGGAGTCTCCCTCCTGAGACACTACCCAAGCTCCAGAAGATGATCATACATTCATACACACATAGGTAGCAGTACGTGGATTTCAGAGGCTTTTAAAAAACAAAACAGTGCATGAATATGGGGTGGAAATGGTTGGCAAGATAGAGGAGGAATTGGAAAAGAGATATAAGGATATATATATATATATTCATAACGTTAATCCTGTCCTTTAAATTGAACCCTAACTCTAATTCTAAACTTTCTCTAATCCTAAACATGTCCCTAAACCTAAACCTAATGCTAACCCTAACCCTAATTCTAAGTCAGACACTAACCATAGCCTGAACTCTAAACCCACACTTAATATTAGCCCCAGCCCTGGCCCTAACTCTAACCCTAAATCTAATATTAACTTTAAACCTAACTCCAAACTTAATCTCTAACAGAAGCATGCAATGGAACAATAAGACCAAATCTTAAACCTAACACTGATACAAAACCTCAAACAAAACTGAATCTAAGCCCAACCATAGCAATAAATGTCACCCTAACCCTAGTTTACTCTAATTCTATTCCTTAACCCTAACTGTAGACACAAACTCTAACCTGTAAACCTAACCATAACCATAACCCTATTACTAAACTTAACCCAAAACCTAAACCTTATGACTAAACAACCAAAACCTAAACCCTAACCATAACACTAACCCAAAACCTAAACCCTGACCCTAACATTAACCTTTCAACTATCCTTAGCTCTTACTCTAAACCTAAAGCTATCCTTAACCCATAAACTATCCCTACCCCTAATACAATACTACAGTAGACCTAGTCCAAGCAACAGCCATATCATCAGTCCTATCCCTACACCTAAGCATTACTCTAAACCTAAGCCTAACTGAAAACCTATCTATAACATACATTAAACCTAAATCTAACCTAATTTTAATGCTGGTCTTAATCATAGTCCTTACCATATCCCTAATCTCTTTTTGGGGGGTATACTTTAACTAATTTTTTTATGTTTCATACAAAATATCATAATCACTTTTATACTCCCTCCCTCACTGCACCCTCTCATGGTTCTCTCAGTGTATTTCACAGGGGGCATATATTTGATCAAAACTCACTATGTATGTACAAAATTTTCAAAGTCAAACAAAAACAGTAAAAATTATTTTTTGAAAGTTTCAGTATTGTGTGGTCTTCCTTTTAAGCAATTGTGTATAAAGAGTGAAATTGCAAATTTAATTTTTATGCTTATAAATACCTTGATATTTATTATTTAATCTCTCAAAATCAAACCAAAAACACAATAAGAATTATATATCATCTCCATGTTTAAGATTTGTGAAATAATTTGTTTATAAAAATAATTAAACTGGGATACAGCTTAATCGTAGAATGCTTGCCTAGCATGTACAACTCAGACTTCCAGCCACTTAAAGAAGGAAGAAAGGAACAAAGAAAATGAAAGAGGGAAGGAATCAAAGTAAAAGACACTTAGAAAAATATCTTCATATAAATGTAATTGCGAAGAGATTTTTTTCTCATTGAATCTGAACTTTTTGAGTATATTTCAACTTTAAAAACAAAATAAAGCTCAAACCTTCATCTTCACATTTCTGGGTTGTTCTCATATCATAATGTAATCAAACAGAAACTAAGCTTCATTAACAATGGATATACCAACGGTATTCAAATACATGTGTTGTATATGTCTAAGGATCAATATTCTGCCAAGGTCTGTATATATGTTTCTTTTTGTGATGTATTTATTCTAGATGAAAAAAGCACTGCATCAAACATAATAAAACATATTAAAATGATTATATTATTGCCCCAATAAAGCAGCCATTATAAATAATTCTAATGGGAATTCTATTTTTTGTAGAAGAGTTTGTCCTTATTTCCAACCTATAGTTCACTGTAAATAGCCACCCATGCAAAGCCTATAATTATTTCTTGTGATATATTATTGACAAGTTCTTAAATCCTGAATATACTCAATTATGTTCCTGAAAAAGTAACATATTTACTACTGGAATAAGTGGCTATGCTTGTGATGAATCATGCTGTGAAACAGCAAGATCTACATGCAAAATAACATCAATAATGAACTTTTATTTTATCCTTTCCCACCATGAGATCATCTTCTAATCTATCAATATCACTTCATTTCTGTTGATACTATTATAATCTTGGGTTATGTGATCTCTTCCACTCTTCAAGATTAAAGATCCCCAGTGCAAGTGGCAAAACACAGGAGAGAAAAATGCACAGTCAGAGGACAAATTTTGTGAAGCAGCAAGGAGATAAATATGCTTAGAGAAAAGTGTGGCCCAGAAAAGAAAAAAATGAGTGAAAGCAATTTAAGAGTGGTTGTTGTTCACCATAGAACAATTTTGGAGATATATGCACCTGAATGAAAATCTTCAAGGAAATTCAATTTGATTGCTGAAGGATATGATAAATTAACTTATTGACCTCATCAAAGAAGTATCCTAACATTCTATTATTTAATATTGAGTTGAGAGTGTTAAATAATAATGCCATACTATTAAAATATATGTTGTATATAAGGGAGTAGAATATGGATCCAAAAGATGGAAAACAGAGGGCCTGTCTTAGGGAGGGGAGTTGATATCATGAGGATACGATCTAATTGAACATTACTAATTAATCTCATTTATCTGGGGATTACAGTTACTCATAGAGACATAATTTTTCCAATCAAACTTTTTTAAAATAAAAATATATTTTTTCTTTTCAAATAGCTTTAATGCACACTGAGTATTAATAGGCATATACCGCAGAGAAATTTAAAAGTGCTCTAGTTGTATTCTTTGCAATGTAAATAAAGCATCATTGTGCTTCATGGCTTCAAGACACTACATTTTGGTCAGTGCAATAGTACATGAATTCTTATATTTATTTTATACCTTCATTTTTTATCATATTACCTCCAAAGCATGGATCTGTATCAACTGCATAGTGCTTTGGTCAGATAATCACTCCAGCTTAATCATTTTTGAAGTGAGCAGATAAGTAGTTTATCACTGTGATCTGACTTCTTCAGCTCACTGAACTTACTTGCAGTATGACAAGCTTCAAAATCCATTATAGTTGGCATGTTAACTGATTATCAAGGAAATTGCTCCACCTAACAAGGTCTTCAAAGAAAATACCTTCCAATTTTCATAATATGGAAATTCCAAGGTTCATGTATTCCAAAATCAAGCATACTTCACTGGTTTTGTCAGAGAAATAGAGTTACCCTATACTCTCCCTAAATTCATCCAACAGTTATTTGAATAACAAATTGTTTTATAGTATTTGAGATAGAAATTTTGAATAAAAATGTTATAATTTTAAATGCATTTTAAAAGATATTGCTAAAATAAATTTTATTAAGCTTTGAACCAAATAAGAAAACTATTTATAAACATATAAACTGACAATGATTCAAGAACTTCAGCTATCTAAAATCAGAAATTTATACTCATAATTTGACCAGATAGAAATCTGAAACAATTTTTTTTAATTTGTACATATAGATTTATAAGGATAAAATTATAAAAAGTTCATATTTATATGTCAGTTTTTAAAGTAATACATTATATCCCAAGGGAGGTAAAGACAAACTGGTGAGTTTCGTTTCTGGTGCTCTGTATCTGATGGACATGATATACAGAATTCATGCATATCTTAGAATGGTGTTGTATGACAACCCAGTTTTACATCTTTAAATGGTAGGTGAGCTAATCATTTTCATTTTATAATTGGGTCAGACTATGACTTAAAGGGACAAATTTTCCATAAAACACTTGGGATCTAAAAATTAGAACATATTTCTCCTAAGAGAAAGTGAATATCTGTATTTTCCCCATGGTAGAAATAAAGGAAGTTACTGAATCAAAATTCACTTTCACTTATCAGAAAATGGGATACCAGCAGGCCACTTATTTTCCAATACATTCGTTGCAACACAAGTGAGCACATCTTCATATCAAATAGGAACATTATCATCTTAAAGTCAGGGAACAAACCTAGGGTGTATCATTAAGTCTGTAGTTAATGATTTTTATCAAATACGGATAAGTGAGAGATATATCCTAAAAATATATACCATAGAAAAAATATGTTTTTCAAAGGAAAATTATTGTAGCTATGATCCCCTGCACAATACCTTCAGTACCTGCCCCTACAGAGAAAAACACATAATAAAATGCCCTCCCCCAATTAAGAGCTCAGCATACAGTCTTCACATGACCTTAAGTTTTCTTTAGGTTTGGAACCATTGTTTAACAAACTCTACAAAATGTTGAGTTTTGATTTTCTATGTATTTAGTGTACTTAAGACCCCAAAATGAAAATGATTTTAGTTTCAGTTTGTGTCAATCCTAAATTGTTTATAGAATATTAATGAGAACTTCTATGTTTGCAGATCTCAAATCAGTTAAATTTTTAAGATTATTAATAGTTAATTTGTAAATATTAACTAAATGGTGGAATGCTGGAGAGTATTCACAATGTGTTTACTTCTATACAATCATAGAAAGAACATGAAACATAAAATACCAAGTAGAATATAGTATTGCATCTTGTGACACAACTTCTGTTAGTCTAAAATATAAGCCTGATAGAAAAGCAGGGCTCTGATTTTGAAAATAGTTTCCTCTCATCTTTTTGTACCTACTATGAGACACATTTGGAGAATGAAAACAGTCTTCATAAGGGATGCTTTCACTTCCATATAAACTAAAAACAAGAGTGTCATATACAAAATGTCACCTTCACAAACATAACATTTACCCACATGGCTTGTTAAGATTCTGTTTTCAATTGATCTTTTCTCACTTTAAGAAAATAATATGATTCGTCAAAAGGAAAGATGCCTTATTTGCAAAGATCTGACTTTTATACACTGTTACTCAACTCACTGATTCATTTCCTTATTTTCTGAACAAGCAGAATTCTTCAAGTCATTACATAGAGCAAAGTACTCAAATGCACAGGAAGTTTATAGTTTGAACATATATGTACATGAATACATGTTACTATGTAACATAAATTCATATTACAAAGGTATTAAAACATTTTGTAACTCGCTCACATAAATAAACATAAGAAAAATTACATATGAAGAATAAAGCTGCAGAAATATCAGTATCACCGGACAAGGTCAGATGTCTGTATTTTGAGAAACTCACATAAAATACTGAGTTTGCCAACTGAGAAGTTTGATTAGAGAGTCTCATGCACAATTATCCTGCATCCAGATTTTTCTTGATCCAGTCCTTAGCCCTTCCTATGAAACTGGTCCACTGACAGATGCTGATAATTCTGTAACCCATTCCCTTAGCCTATTAATTTAGTTTATAGAAGTTGATTCCCGGGATACTAACTTGTTGACTTGTCTGTAGTCAATAGCATATACCTTCTAAAATATGTAAAGGGAACTTCAAAAAATATGAAGTAAAGTGAAGAGCACAGATAGGTGGACATTTGTGTTTGTTTTTCAGTGTGGAGGATCAAACCCAGGGCCTTGTAGATTCCAACAAAGCACCTTTCCAATGACCAACGTCTCCAGGATCAATTCTTCAATTCTCCATTATTTTCATCCTTAAAAAGGCAGTTTCCTATGTCTTACCTACACACATAGAAAAAAATACAACTACAGACAAAACTCTATGACTTTCTGCCAGATATAGTATATTGAGAGAGACTGGATATGAAAGGTAATGTGTATTCATTTTTCTAGTTAACTCAATAAAGGTGAAGCAAGAGCTCTCTATTTCTTCCACAATCTTATCTCTAAACAAAAGATTGGGAGGAAATGTGCCAGTTGTGTGGCATCCAGCGTGTTACACTTCAATGAGAGGACTGGAAATGCACCCCTACCAGTGCCTTGAAGTGAAGCTTGCTCCAGTTACTCTGGATTGGTCTCAGTGAGGCAGACCACTATGATTTTTTGTCTGTTGCCACAAAGGCATCCTGCCCCTATCAAAGCAGAAGTGAAGGGGCAGAAACTTCTTAATATGATAAAAAATAAAACGACTGAAAAATAGATCGTAGACAACAATGGTGGAAATGAGGGTCTGGATATTATATGGCTTGAAACCCAGTTGTTTCATCTAATAGCCTGTGAAATTTTGACAAGCTGCTACTTTCCTTACATTTTATAGGCATAAAATAAGCAGGAATAGATTTTTCAAACATTTGAGATTTTCAAATTAACGCATGTAAAGCAGTATACCTTCCCAAGTAAATAGAAGATGTCTAGAATATTTCAACGGTAACTACTACCAACAGAGAATAGGAGAATCCAAAATTGTCAGCTGGACTCTTGCTCTCTCACTAGAATCATTTTTACTTGGATTCTAATGGTTCAAATTCACATACTAAATCTTCTTTCCTTTCAGCAAGTATGAAAAGTGTTCTCTGCTCGGCATTGCGTAACATTCCTTTATAATGTCAGACTCAAGAAGCAGGTGCAGGTAAATTTGAGGTCAGGGGCAGGCAGATATTTATAATTTGAGGTCAGCCTGGTCTAAAAAAGGAATTTCAAGTTAGGCAACACTGTATGCAGTGTGTCCCTGTCTTAACATAATCATAACAATAAAGAAGTAAGAGAATGCATAAAAGGGACCAAATATCCTTGTCCTTGCAACCGCAAGAAAAACCGTCAGGAAGCAAACAGCTTTTGACTAACAAAAAAATCTTCAGAACTCATAGAGATTTAGCTATGACATAATATACACTAAATATAATGTTTTTAAAAGTTTAGCCAAAAGTATTCAGAATAGAACATTAAGGAAACCAGAAGACTTCAGAAACACTGAGCAATAATAATGTAGTATATAATAAACAATTGGCCTATAGTACACAATGAATTATTTTCCATCTTTGTATATTTTTTTTCATTTTAATATTTGGTTGAGTTTCTGTGCATTACATATAATACATCTTAATCAAATTTAGACCCCATCCCCACTTCCCACCCCCAGAAACCTCCCCCTACCAGATTTTAGTTATTCTGTCAAATATGTTGTCTTATCTGATCAAACATTTCAATCCAGGTGTCCCTAGGTGTAACTTCATCCACTGCAGTCTAGTCAGCCTATCTAGAGATGCTCCCTTAAAGATCTACTCTGCCTCATCCCCTAGTAATAATTTGCAATAGTTCCTTGGCTAAGATTGGGTCTATTTCTCCCATCCATGCTGGGTTTTGGTCTGATTAAGTCGGCCTGGGTCTTGTGCATGCTTGCACCAAGTTCATATGAAAAGGTTTCCTTCTCCTGAAAGCCTCTGTTTCTTTATGTTCATGCACCAATTGTGGCTCTTACAATCTTTCCAATGACTGTTCCACCATAGTCCCTGAGTCGTATGTGGGTGAAGTCCTTTCTAGCGACACACATTCTGCAGTCTCTTATCCATTTGTCTTATCAGTTTCAAAGACTGTTAAAATTATAGTGGGAGGAGATGAAAGAAATGGTGTGATCCACCAACTTTACCAAAATGTTGAAAATGTCTGCAATATGACAGTAAATTACAGTCTCTCTGAGAAAACTTCAAAATTATAATATTTATACTATTTCATAGCATCTCTAGTGTTAGGTATCAACTAAGTCACACCCCAGGTCCAAGTGTTTCTTAAAACCATACCATCTTCATACCTGCTTATGGATGAATAGCAATCCCCTATTCATGCACCAAATAGTGCTGGAAATCAGTTGATGGTACTTTAGTTGTTTCTTTTGCTCATGTGTTGCAAACGGAACTGCCATAAATACTGAGATGCAGATGTGTCTTTGAAATTTTATATATTTTCCATAGGATATTGAGATTCCAAATCGTCTATCAGTTCTGTTTATAATTTCTTGAGGAACTTGTGTTTACTTTCTATAACATTGTACTAATTTGCATTGTTATCCACAATATCCACGTGTTCTCTGGCTTATTTTCCTCCAGTTTCTTATCAAAAAACCTTAATTATTTTTATATTTCAGCTCTTCTTACTGGAGTGCGATGACATGAAGCAATTAAAGATCATTATGTCAAGATAAATACATGAGGATTAGAAAATCAAGGACATCATGAACTTACTCATCTACAGAATTTAAAAGAAAGGTTGAAAAGTTGATCACATAGAAACTTAATGTGGAATGGTGTTTGCCACAGTCAGTGGAGAGTATTAGAAGAAAGAAGAATGCAGAGAGGTTAAATAATTGATATTAAGTTACATTTAGTTTGGACCAGGAAGTTTCATAGTGCTATTGCACAGTAGACTCCTGTAGAAATTAACAATAGGCTAGGAATTTCAAAAAGCTGCAATGAAGAAGTTTGGATGTTTTCAGTATAATGAAAGAAAATAAATGAGGGAATAAATTATATTTGATTCAAACATTATACAATCCATATATGAGTCAAAATGTCAAGAAAGATCCCATTAATATGCATAATGCATTTTTTTATTTTTCAATAAACTTTTTTCATTTTAAAAATTTAAAATGAAATTTAATTTTTTAGATCAGAATAACTCAGCTAAAGTTACATGCTTCTTTATTGTCATTATTATTTTGTCATTGTAAATCATATTTGTGACACATTTTCTTGTTTAAGTTTATATATTATAAACTAAATGTTATTAAATATTACTTTATAAAACTTGCACCTATTTACTATACTGTTTACCCGATGAATGGCTTAAAAAGGCTTTTCTACTCTGAGGCATACTTTGCATTAAAATTTTCCAGAAACAGAAAAATAGTCAACTATATATGATGATTCTTCTATAAGCGTGTAATATATGCAGCAAAATATTCTGATAGTCAGTTTCATGCATGAAATTAAACAAAATGAAACAAATGTCAGGAGTATACAAAATCTTCTCATGAATGGCTATAAATGAACCAAAGCAATAAAAAAGTGTCAATACTAAACTTCACTGGACCCCAGGATGTATTCCCAAAGCCAAAATCCCTTTTGAAAAGTAATATTTTCTAATACAAAAAAAAGAGTGAGCCTGGAGAGTTCTTTCTTTTTGAAATAATCAAGTTCTCTTGTACTTTGGCATTATGTGAACGATGTGAGTTGACACCTCTTGACTGTGTCTCTGGTATTGCTATATTCTTTAGTAAGAAAATAGGTCTTCCCTCTCGGATCTGTTTATTATCATTTTTCTGTGTCCAAAGAATACTTTTATAGTAATTTTTAAAAATAATTTAGATGCTAATAGTCTGGAAAATAAGTTAAAAACATAAAGGAGAAGAGAAAGTTATTTTTTATTAATGAGAGAAACGTTTTAAATGAGTCTTTAATGAATTTAATGTCATAGTTTTCCATTATGCCACTAATCATACAATGATTAAATATACTGCAGTATTTATTTAACACCTGGCTGGTTTCACCTATTCAGATTACAGTCAATTACAGGACTCAAAAGTGTTGTACTTAAACCAAATTCCTTCTTGGCTGACTTCTTTAGATACGTCTTATCAACCACTGCCTTTAAAAGCATAAGCTCCCAGGCTCTCACTCAAACCTCTGTTTACAATCAGTTACTTTTTAAATGAAAAAAAAACAAAACAAAACAAAACATTTTTCAAGTGTTAAGCCTGGCTGTTTACTATTTCTCATTCGCTTGATTTCACTCACTCTCTCTGGCTCACTCTTGCCCTTGCTGCCATTGTAGCTCCCACTTTGTTCCTTTCGTCACTCTTTCTTTTCTTCTCCATCACTTCTCCTATCATCTCTGTTTTATTTTGCTCTAAGAAACCAATACAGTCAGGCAAGCTGGCATGTGACTATAACCCTAACAGCTGGAAGGCTGAGGCAGGAGAATTGCCACAGATTTGAAGCCAGTATAATATACATAATGAGTTCAGAATAGCCAAGGCTGCATAATGAGACACTGTATCAAATAAACAAACAAAATCTCATCCAAGATTTGATTTCTTTATAATCAGATCTGTTTGTTCTATGAATTTTATTTAAACAAAGACAGAAAGTTCACCCATGACAGTAAACACTTTTATGTACTTAAAACTAGTCGATTCTATTGTTCATATTAACACATTTAAATGAAAAAGCAGTTTTATTCAGGTTCAATTTCTTCTGCTCTAGTAAATTTGGAGCTTTAGATCAGATGTCTATGATCCTCTGTATAGCCCTGCTATGATCTTCTCAGCTGATTTGTATCATTTACTTTCTCCCGGGTTTTATGGTTTGAATGAGATTTCAATGAATTCACTGAGGTCAATTCTCATGGGTTTGGTAACACCTAAATAGACGGGACCTTCATTTTTAAATAATCACTGTGCTCCAGAAGCTATGGTGGTCATGCATTGATGTCTTGACTAGAATATCTCAAAACACACAGATGAAAATATCCAAACATATAAATGACACCAATGCTTGTTATACTCAAAAGAAGTAAAGGTTGTACTTTTAGATTTAAAATTCTGAGGAGTAAACAAGTTCATAAAGATCATAACTAATGAAAGGCCTAGAGAAATGTCTCAGCAGTTAAGAGCACTGGCTGCTCTTGCAGATGACCCAGGTTCGGTTTCCAGCACCCACATGGTGGTTAATAATGGTCCATAACTCCAGTTCCAGTGGATCTGGCACCCTCTTGTAGCCTACGCGAGCTTTGTGTATATGTGGTCTACTTACATACAAGCAGAAACACACTCATACACATAAATTTAAAAAGGTTTTAATTTTTAAAAAATCTTATCAAATGCAAAAAATCCACAGACAAACCCAGTTTCAAATTAACAAATTTCATATGAAAGTAATAAAAGTTAAGAAATAAATGATTTTAGGGTACAAATTAAAACCAAGAAGATAATAAATGGAATATTTTTAACACAAAATAATTTTCTAGGTGAGAAAAATATATGTGTAAGAGAGGGCTGTTCAATTCTTTTATATCCAACAGAAACCTGCCTATAAGGTCAATGATTTCATTTACTACAACCAACTGACAAGGTTTGAAAGGAAACACTTTAACAGCAATGGTAGTTGAATGTTTGTGCCAGGTTGACACATCTACGAGATCATTGCAGTCAGTTTTAGAACCTGACTGAAAAAAAAAAAAAAAGCACCATTTCCCATACCAAATGATACCATAAAATAGGTGTACATGGAGTTCCAAGAAGAATGCAGCAATTGAAACTGTAAATAAATGGGCTCTGGGATAGATTTGTTCCAGGTGAATACATTTGATATATCTATCACAAAGTCTCCCAGTTTGGCAAACATTTTAATTTACCATATTTTTTAAAGTTCATGAATACATCATAAAACAGTGAGAGTGTTAATACTGTGATGCTAATTTGTGAGTGTTGTATTTTACATACAACATTCATTTGTGAATTTAATAAATATAATAAATTGCAGTTTCATTAACTTGTATAAGTGTTTATGAGCCTTGTCATTGACATTCTCTTCTATTCAGGATATAATATGAAAGAGCAGGAAAAGTTTTGTTGATATTTGAGTGTGGTAATTAGAGGATGGATTTGTGCAGTATTGCTTATTAAAAAAAAATAAAATAAAAAATAAAAACCCCAGCTCACTTTCCAAATAAATTTTCCCCTGTACATCTAGTTGCCTAAACTATGTATTTTCTAATGACTCTTGGTTTTTGTCTAGAGTTGAGTACCTTCTCAATAAGACAGGTATGCAAACAATTGGCAAGTAAACACAGATTCTGAAATGTGATTTAAATGCCAGGCCTCAAAGTGTAAAGTCAGTATGGAATCTAAATTTCATCTGCATTCTAAGAATGAATTACAATGTTTATAAATTTCAAGTTTTCTAATTTATTTAAACAATAACAAGAACAAAAAACTGACATGCTAATTTTTTAAACAACCAAGTGTATGTCTTGGTTCTGTGGTCAACTTGACAAAAACCTAGTTATATTAGGAAGAGGAAAGCTGAAAGAAAGAGCTGATTTTCTTTAAGGGAGTGACTGTAGGTAGCCTGACTAGGCCCCAATGGATGAACTTGCACTGAGGGACATCTGGGTATACTAACTTCAATCAATAGACCTTAACATAAATGACTGAAAGCATGAAATCCAGTGGGGGGCTTTGAGGGGATGCCAATGGGGAAGGGGATACAAAGAGGATTAAGATGTGTATGAAATACACAAAATTTAATAAAAAATATTTAAAAAGAAAGTAGTTGAGCAAAACAAGGGGAGCAAGTCAGTAAACAATTATTCCTCCTTGATCTCATCTTCAGTTCCTTCCTTAAGGGTCCTGCCCAATTGCCCTGCCTTCTCTCAGTGATGGACTATAACTGGTAAGATAAAATTAACCCTTTCTCTTGCATTTGGTCAAGGTTTTTATTACAGAAACAGAAAACAAACTAAAAAAATAAGCTTCTATCAACCACCAAAACAAGTACCAACTTTACAAAGGCAGTATTCCCTTCTGATTTTTCGATATTAACTGAATATAGCAAAATCATTTTCAGCCCAACTTACAAAGGAACCTCATTGCATAATACATTCATTGAAAATTTCAGTTTCTTTCACAAGAGTATAATTATTCATGCATGATCATGTGACTGGAAGCAACAACTGTGTAATGGAAGTATCACTAAAAGCTAAGTAAAAACTGTACTAACTGATGCTACCACTTGGTGGGATGAATCAGTGTCGGAAAGGAAGGAAAGACATCTGGGTAGGTCCCTGTGTGGAGTGAGAGAAAAGTATCTTAAAAGCACAGGAGTAAACAGATAGCAGTGACAGTGGCATTCTGGAATATCCTGTCATTTTACACCCAACAGACTTCTTTACTACCTGCACTGGTCAATACGTCAACTAGACAAGATAATAGAGGTCCAAAAGCAAATGATACTTTTTAAAAAGCAGGAATAACTCTACTGCTATCACTTTGCTGATGAGAACTACAAAAAGTAGCTTAAAAATGAACAAACGAGACAGAGAAACTTTTTAAAAAGGTCAGTTAATATATAATATTTACTTTCTATGACATATTCATGGTTAAAATGATTCAAAAAACCCATTACCTTTTCATGTTATTTTATTAAAGTTGATATTCTGGTCAAGACATTAAAGTTATCTTTCCTAAAAGAAAAAAAGGAAAGATTTTTTTTTCATGGCTTCTGTGGAATTGCTATATGATTGATGTAATCAGTGAATTAGACTTCAACACATGAGAAAAATTAGAAAAGAATGAAATAAATCAAAATATTTGTTTTGTATAATTTGACAGTGTTTTTGATTTGCACATGTAAAATTTAAGCTGTTCTCCTTATAGACACATATGGTTAAAGAAGGGGTGACTAGAAAAAAAAAAGGCACCAAAGGGAAGATAGAAAAGAATCACAGTTAAGTACTACTTGCATTAAAAAGTAACTCAGAATGGCAGGACAGTTGTTTTTAGTTGATAAAATGCTTGTCATGCAAGCATAAAGAACTGGGTTTGGAATTTGATTGTCCACCTAAAGCCAGTACTGCTGTTCATCTTTAACCCCCATTTCAGTTTAGGGACAAAGAAGACAAGAGGATCTCTCGACTCATAGAGAGCTCACTATCTAGAAAAATCAATGAGTTTTAGATTCAGTGAGAGATTCTGTCACCAAAAATAAGACAATGAACAACTGAGGAAAGTGCCTGACAAGAGTCTTTGAAAAATAGAGAAACTCAGAAAATAGTCAACTTCACAAAAGCCAGAAATTAATCTCCTAACAAATCCCACTCTATCACATTATCTAAAAATAAATTGTTACTCAGGATTTGAGTCAAAAGAATACTTTCTGTATAGAGGAATATGTCCCTTCAATAGAAGTAATGAAGATCACAAGAGAGGCCAATGACAATAAAAGTCAACAGAAAAACACAAGCCATGAAAACTGACTCATGGAAACTGTGGTACTTTAATAGCTAAGCTACAAATATTTTAAAATATAAAAATTAAATGTTCAAAAAGAGGAATTCAATAAAATTTATGAAACATATTTTTGTACATTGTCAAAAATTGTAAAATTCTTAACTATAGAAACACTATAAATTGATATATAAAAAATATATATATATATCAATTGATAATATAACAGGATATTTGACAAAGTAGAAGACAGAAGTATTGAAACAGTATAAAAATAAAATAATCTCAAATTTGAAATTTAGTAAAAGACATTATTCCACATGTGTAAAACAAGGCACGAAACAAACAAACAAAAAAGGCACAGAAACAAATTAGTACATTTTCATGGGTATCCAAGAAAAAGAGGCAGATAAAGTAAATCAGAATTGATGTTGATTAGGGTTGGAGTGATGGCTAAGTGGTTAAGCACACTGACTGCTTTGGCAAAAGACATGGGTTCAGTTTCCATGGAAAGCTAACAGCTGCCTTTAACTACAGTTCCAAAGAATTCAAGGTCCTCTTTTGTCCTCTCCAGTCACTGGACACCATTAGTGTACTTAACAGACATGCACACAATACACTCATTTACATAAAATCAAAATAAATAAAAAACAATTTGAAAAATAATTTATGTTAAATAACAGTTAAGAATTATCCTAACTTGATGAAAGACAAACAAACAAAAATTCAGGAACTCCATTAATTCTAAACAGTAAAATATCAAACAGTATATGTATGAGATAGTTCATGTTTTATAAGTATATACAGTCTTTGGCTTGTATTTGGGCTATGTTTTCAGAGCACATAACTCTAGATGACAGAGACGGTCTCAATTTGAAGCAAAAGGAGGAGAAAGAAAATTTTAAGTTCGCAGACCACAAATGTAAAATAATAGTCTAGAGATCCCAGGATTTGAGTCACTTGGCAGTGTGGGAGAGTATCATTTAGTCCTCCTTTCACAGTTTTGTTGAGATACAGACTCACTGAACTTGCACAAAATCTAATTATCTAGTAAGTACAAAAGTGAGAAACAAAGTGTTTTGTTTACAATCTAAGAGTTTCAACTGCTCTGTCGGCATCCTTAGATTTATCAGAGGGCAAATGTATGGAGGCTACAGGTTAAAAAAGTAGATTTTTCACAATTTTTGATATATATAGCCAAGACTTCACAAAGCTGAAAATAAATTACATCTGAAAAGGAGAGAAAATTGTCAGATTCACTCAAATGAGTAAAAGCTGATTAAAAACTATATTTCAAAAGGAAATTGTGAAAACTAGAAGTTCATCATGAACTCAATGAAGATAATCATTAGAAACATAAAATTCTATACTCAGGGACTGGAGAGATGACTCAGTGGTTAAGAACACTAGCTTCTTGAAGAAGACCTGGGTTTGAATCCAAGCACACAAATGGCAAGTAACAAGTGTCTGTAACTCCAGTTCCAGGTGATCTGGGATCCAACAGACTCTTCTGTACACCGTGGGCATTGCACAACCTGGGTGCACTCACCTAACATGCAGAAAATACATGCATACACATAAAATAAAAATAATAAATAAAATAAAATAAAGAATCCTATATTCAGAAATTCATTAACTAAATTTAAGTTGAATTTCAGACAGCTCTAAAAAGATTTATCACCATGAGGCAAAGCGTTAAACTTGTCTAAAAGGAATTGAAATAACTGCAGAAGATGCAAGAATGATACAATACAAAAATGATAAAATAGCCAACTATAAATATATTAAAAATACAATTAATATTTATTCAAGAAAATAATGTATCCTATTTGAAATATAAATCAGTTTAAAATAAAAAAAATGTTTCTCAGGGAAACAGTTGTTCTACAATATCTGTTTATGGATAGAGGGATAATATAACAAAATCTTTATTTAAGATGAGAAGCATGTATGCTATACTCTATATGGCTGTCTTTAATCTTACATTAAAATAAAATAAAAAAGATAAAAATAAAGTAGCATTACTTTTTCAAATATATCTTGATGAAAAAGCGAGCAATATATGCTTAAACCACAACAGGGGTGTAGTTTGTCGGTTGGTTTGTTTGATTATTGTTTTGTTTTATTTTTCTCTATGCAGTAAGATTGCTGGAAAAGTTTTATAATCATTTATATAACCATATGAGATATACAGTGCTGTATATAGACACTGCTCTAGATGAAGTAAAGTGAAAATGAATTCTTGCTGTCTTAGTGTTGATTATGTGAATAATATTGTTTGTATGGCCCTGAAGCACACCATACATTGTTTATAAGCGTAAATATCTTACAGCATATTAATATTTCCAATACTGTGACATATTAGTATTATTATTACATAAAATGTATAATTATAAAATATTTGTCATTTGAAGCAAAGTATTTAGGAGTATTTCTCAAAGGATAAAACACAGGGTAGACACATTTCACTGATTGAATAGTAAGTCTAATTTTTAATTTTCTTTGCTTTGCTGAACACAAACATAAAGAAAGGAAAACAAAAGGAAATTAAAATTATTTTGAGTATCATACTACTTATTTTTCATGTTTGTCCCTGGCTAGGTCTACAGCTCAGTGGTACAGTATTTTCCTCTTCTGTTCAAGTACCTGGGTCTGATCCCAAACACTGGGGAAAAAAATCTTTATAGGTGGTAGATTAGAGTTTCTATTCTCTATATTCTAGGCATTAAACAAATAAAAAATTAGAATTGAATCCAAATTTTCTGAGTTTCATCCCATTTATTTGTTTCATTTGATAAACACTGTTCAAACTGTTTCAAATTGTTCAAATGTGCTGTGCAATATAGTAGTTTAAACATTTATTTCCTGAGATTCCCTTCCCTCAATTGGTTAAGTTTCTATTAAAAAATATCTTCGATATATGAATGAATCAATGCCAAGAATTTAAGGCACAAAAATATGAAGATTTATATAATCTTCCAAATTATAGAATGTATTCATTTTCCTACAAAAAGACAATTGACAGGTTTTAATTATGCATGCACACATATAAATCTAAATACATATGCCTATGTTAAACAGACACATGTAGGTGAGCATATAATTTATTATCTAAATCAATTGACTTTTAGGACTAAAAGTCCATTTTCAAAATTTCCCTGTGGCTAATGTGAAACAGAACTGTTCTAGCAAAAACAAGGATGCAGCTTGTTATATGTTTTATATAAATGAGATTCAGCTTTACTTAAAGGAAATCAGAAAATTAAAAAAGTAAAGATAAAAAGAAAAGAAAAGAAAACAAGATAACTCTTCCCTTCACTTTTTTTTTGAGACTACTATACTGAATTCTCCCCAGTTTTTCTCAGGTTTTGAAAGTGTGCACGTCACATAAAATATGAATTTTATTATTGTATGTCAAATGCATACTATGAGACAGCTCAGAATTAGCTGTATGTTTGAAAGTTTGCCATTTTTTTAAACAGAAATTATCAGTTGCCAAAGTAATACAAGTAGGCTCCTTTGAATTTACTTTCAATTGTTATGTCAGTATTATTAAAAATATTAAGTGTAATGATCTAAGCTTAGTTTGAATTTCAGACAGAAGTTAAAAATTCCCTTTAAGAAGTAAAATTAATGAGACTATTAGCTACTAATATCTAATGAATTACATGAAAAAAAATTAATCAGATATTTCATGTATTTTGAAGTACAGGTAAGTTTCACTTCCTCTTTTAAACTGGTGGAGCCACACTCAAAAACTCTCTAAAAATACTGTTCACCTAAAACACGCTGAGTAACATTTTGGGCTTCAATCCAAGTCCACCTGTGTCCTAAGCGGTCTTGTTTTCATTCAGAACAGCAACATCGCTAATGAAGCTGTTCCCAGGCTCTGTGGGCTGATGTCTGAACCGCCAACACAGTTGCCGACTTCATCAGTGTTTAACAGCCACAGGCCCTGAGAATGTTTGCTGGATGAGCATTGTTCCAGTTCTTTGAACCAACTGCCGTGGATTCCTGGAGCTTGACCACATTACAATTTTCACACTTAGCAACTGTAAAATTGTTAAAGCGCTATCTTTCCACACGATTTATCCGTTATGATAGCTACATTTGGCATACCACCTCAGTTACAGGCTTTAATGCCACTTTCATCACTTCCCAGGGTAACCTTGGCCATGAAATCAGAAAATCAGATCATTTTCTGGTCCGTTTTCTTCTTTTTCTTCGGAAGAGATTAGATTTTGCTACGCTTGACTGACAAACCTCATTTAGGATTCAAGGAGAGGCTTGAGTCCCGACCTCTTTAAGAAGTGGGAGGTGAGATGTCTTGAGCAGTGATGAGGAAGAAAGGTCCAATTTCAACTCATCACACAAAGGCAATTAGTGATTAATTCACACTGTGAGACAAAATACTTGGGAAAGCATAGAACATCCTGGTGTCAGGTCACAACATTAAGATTCTTTAAAAATACCAGTCATGCTCAAGAGCCTAAACTGTGTTTTGTTTCCCTTCAAATTTTATTTCTAGATGATAAAATGTATTGCACAAACCAAAGTAATTTTTGTTCTGATGAAGTATCCTGAGCAAAATAGCAAAAAGAGTAACATTTTATTTTTTGAAATGATTAGTGTCAACAAATTTGTACATTTTTTCAGCCTGTTAACTATGTAACTTAAAGCTGATCAGTATGGGCTGGGATGTTTAGCTGTTAGGATGTTAATTTCAAAATGCTCATTGCTAGTCATTTTTAGAGAGTCTTATAAATCGCTGCTTGCAGAAAGATTGAAAATAACAGGTATTAGATGCCGCAGAAGAATAAGTTGTAGGCTTTATCCCCTATGTACAATAAGCTTGAAATCTCACTAATTAGTTTAGAAATAAGACATTTTGAGATTTCCTTCTACAAAAATTTATGCAAACATCATTGGAAGAAGAAATATAACTGAATATATAAGGAAAATTTGAACCAAGGGATTCTTGGGTATTCCATGCCATAGTCTAATGTTTGTTTGATTAAAATATGGGAATTTGGGGAAAGAATGGTAGGCTTTATCCCCTATGTACAATAAGCTTGAAATCTCACTAATTAGTTTAGAAATAAGACATTTTGAGATTTCCTTCTACAAAAATTTATGCAAACATCATTGGAAGAAGAAATATAACTGAATATATAAGGAAAATTTGAACCAAGGGATTCTTGGGTATTCCATGCCATAGTTTAAGGTTTGTTTGATTAAAATATGGGAATTTGGGGAAAGAATGGTATCTTTAGGCAAAAAGATGTTGATGTCTCTACCTACTGCCCTGTTTATTTATACATTTCTTTTTATCAATATTTTTTTTTATTTTTAGTAATTACTGCTGCATCACAGTAGATCATTGAGGTTCTAGATATTTTGAATAAACATTTCGTAGTCCTCAATTTCTCTTTTAATGAATTTGGTTTCTGATTAACTGCCAGTGAGTTCATTTCTCTTGCTAAATATCTGGTGGAGTTAAAATTGAAATTCATTTCTGAGGCATTCTATGTGAAGTAATGTGGATCACAGCAGTTTGCATAAAGTTCTAGAAAGCTATTACTGAAAGACTGGACAACCTCCCCTTCATTTCTCTGTTAATAAAAATATTTCAGTGTACATGTCAAATGTTCAGATGTAAGACTCAAATGTTTTGAAATCAATTATCTGTGATAGAGTCACAGCTGTCTAAAAATTTAAAAAATTTTTTTCTAAAGAAATGAAAATATTCCAGCAACAGAGCAACAAGCACTATTACAATAAAAAAAAACTCAAGTGAAATATGATTTCATTCTTTCTCTTAGGTACATTCCTAGGCATCTATGAGATGCAAACCAATGTTCAGTTTTTAAAAAATCTCCATGAATTTCATTATACTTTCAGGAAGACTATTACTTAAGAAAATATGTCACTGGTACAATGAAAAATTTTTACACACACATGAATCTCAGTTTTCATTTTAAAAGGTATCTCTTTTACCCTTTGTGCTTATACTTTCATATACCTTCGAATATGTCAGTCAAGTAAAAGAAAAAGTAATCACAAACATTTGCACTTCTGCAAATATCAGAGATATACATGCTCACTTTGAAGTTCATAAATGCGTGCACATATATACACATGTATACATGTATGTGATCATATATTCCAAATTCATATGTCAGTTACCATTCTTGTGATGTATTTATTCTCATAACATTTTATTATTTAGTAGGGTATAATTTTTGTACACTAACTACACTGTTACATTTATAAAACTTTTGATGTATTTTATTCACCAAATAAATATTATTTGTACAGCATGTAAAATTAATTTTATTGAACCTTAATAACATGTTACAAGAGACACTTAGAATATTTCATATTAATATGTAGCATTAAGGTGCTGATGAGATGAATTAGTGGTTAAGAGCACTGGTTGCTTTGCAGAGTACCCAAGTTTGATTTCCACAACCCACATGGTGGCTAAAAACTGCCCACTGTCTGTAACTTCAGTTCCAGGGGAATTCAATGCCCTTTTCTGACCTCAGTGGACATTGCAAGACACAACCGCATTTTCATACATGCAGGAAATACACTCAAACATAAAAATAATAAAAATATTTTTAAATTAAATAAATATGTAGCATAAATATGCATGCATGCTTAGACACTGAACTTCCATGTTCGCAAACCATAAACTGTCTCTTACCGCCCTGTGGAAATGTTTCATTGATGGAAAGATTTCAATTCTAAATATGAAGTGCTATCTTTGCTACCCTAAAAAAAGTAAAATTTGGGGTTATTTTTATCAGCTTCAAGGTAGTTACATTTCCTAAACAGGTTGTCTACTTATTTTCAACATACACCCATTGTCATTAACCCAAAACTGTCATTTATTTTTCTTAGTAACCTTCTAAAATGTTGAACATACTCTGGGCCCTAAACATTTTACCCATGTGTATATCTTCAGAAGCAATGAATTTATGGTTTAACTTAGTAAACAAAGATTGATAAAGAAAAGCAGATGGCATCTTGGATTCCACTGAGAAGAAATTTTGAAGACTATATTTACATATTACTATTAATCAAAACACTGATTCAAAATGCAAATTTTAATGTAGACCCCTGGTTCAGGACCCCAAGTCCACTGTTAAAAATATGCCTGCCTATTTTCTTATGTTTCCCAGATTTTAAAAAAATGAGAAAGAAAATGATCAAAATTGTATTAGCTTTTTTAAAAAAACATTTTTGTTTTACAAGTGTATTGCCTACATATATGTAAGTGTACTTGTGTTGTGCAGTGACCACAGAGGTCAGAACGGGGCATGGGATCTCCTGCAACTAGAGTTAAGGACAGTTGCTTGCTGCCATGTGGGTGCTGAGAACTGAACCCCAGTCCTCTGCAAGAACAGCCAGTGCTCTTAACCACTGAGTCATCTCTCTAGGTCCATAATTTTTTTTAAAGTAATTAAATTTGCTTTATTTTGTTCAAAGCTGTACTGCTTTGTCAATCTCCTAAAGATGATTGAAATATCTGGGCAAGTGACTGTACTTAATTAGTATGCCTTTCTATACACACATTTATTATATGAAATTAATTTTTTTGGTCTTTCTGAGATAGGTTCTCTCTGTAGCCCCAGCTTTCCTGGAACTCACTATGTAGACCAGGGTGGCCTTGAACTCACAGAGAATCGCCTGCCTCTGCCTCCCTAATGCTGAGATTAAAGGCATGTGCCACCACACCCGGCTATATGAAACTAATTTTACAAAATTATATATATTTTTTTTAATTTATATATATATATGTTTGTACTGTTAATACTATCAAATAGAACTGCATAAATCCCCACCAGGAGATAATATTTTCGATTTGGAATATTTAGACTTCTATCTGTTTAAAACCATTTATATTTTTATAAATGGTTACTAAACAATGTAAAAGAAAAATGTTTAAAATCTCTAATAACTTTCAAGACGTTGAGGAATTTAGCAATTTATTCGTCAAACAATGTTCTTTCTTGACCCAATTTTATCTTGACTATCAAAAGTGTGAAACTGAAGGAATATTCTGATGGCATTGAGTATATGGATGTCACCAAAACCTATTGCTACTTTATAACATGATGTAAACCTGTGCCCAGGATAAAATATCAGTATCCTGTTCTCACACAGGCAACTCATCATTCTACTGACATATCAGCTTTTTAAAAAGCATAAAGCTAAATTGATGGCAAGAGTGGGTATGTGTTATTTCACCACCAGTCAGATTAAATGAAACAGCCTCAAGAGGTCTAGCATGTACTATTATGATGTCAATAAAAAGTTGTTCTCTGAGTGGCAGGGCTAAGCCAGGCACAATTCACTCTCTCACTAATGATAGTCCAGCCACATGCAGAGGGTACTTCCAGGAGCACAGGTAGGATTAGAATTGACCTCAGGAGGATGAATATAACTTCTTTCTACAAAAAAATAAGCACTTCAGAGAGTGGGGAAGAGATAGCAATTAGGAGTGAGCTATGTTTAAGTCACTACCCATATATTTGCATCTGATAAATGCAGTTCACCCAGTGGTATTTAGATTTGGGTCAATCCAAATCCCATAGAGAACAATTTCCCAGTTTTTTTTTTAAATCTATATTTTCAAGAAAAGTTTTTGGATTTATTTATTTTTATTTTATTAGTATATGTTATGCTTACATGTGTGTAAGTACACCTATGTCATGCTGTGTCCATGGAGGTCATAAAAAGGTGTTGAATCACCTGGAACTGTAGTTAGGGATGAGTTTTAGTAGTCATGTGGGTTTTGGAGTTTGAACCCAGGTCCTCTGCAAGAGTACTCAGTGCCCTTATCCTCTGATCCATCTCTCGGGTCCAAAGAATATATATGTTTCAAGGATGAATATATTAATTGTTATATATTTTGTCTCTAATATTCTTGGGGAAGGATTAAAGTTAGGCAAATGGACATGGGTTGCTGCATTTACCATGACTTTAGTTAGTGGCATACAATTGCCCTGTGGTGTTTTAGGAATCAGGAAAAGAACTTGAATTACATTTTCTCCTTTACATTAGCCAAGACCTGAATATAAAATTATCAAGAATTACTAAAGCTATCAAAATTGGTATTAGTTGTCTGATCCAAAACAATCCTTTTGCTGTAAAATTGTGATCCTTTTCCATATGGGGTAAATTTTTATCATAATACCACTATGAAAGATAGTATTAATGTGAATTCTGTATGCCTGTCATGTGTGCAATTGCGAGTCTGGTTTTCTGAAAGTTCTTATTTGTGAGGAGAGATTAAGTGCTAGCAAACAGGTTAGAAAGATACATCCTATATATAAAATTCACTAAATTTTATGTACAATAGTCTAGGCTTGACTATTGCAAACTTGGAGAAGCAATACTGACAGCAGAGATGACTGAATGCATCCCATACATTCGTGTCAAGGTTCAAATGAGTTTGCTTGCTTTGCTTGTTTCACCTCACCTCATGAGTTTACTCGTGCATGCTTTTACACAAATATGTTGGAAGTCTTTAGGATGAAGAAAATTGTTCTATATACCTGTTACTGAAAAATCAAAGTTAGCTAAATACTTTTACTGACTTGCCCATAACTATTAATAAAAAGCATTAAGTTATTATTTTTAAACACGCATTCAACAAATATGAATATAGGACAAGTGGTGTGCAAGTCTTTGTTTAGGTGTTGATGTCATACCTCTAAAACCACCAGGAAAATTAAAATCGTAAACCAAATTCAATATCATTTCACTGAGATCTTTATTCCAAGGAGAGAGAACAAATAATGTACGTTAAAATTGGTGGGAATGGATATCAATGAAATAAAAGCTTTGAAGAGGAAATTGAAGGCACTGTGAGTGAAGCACATTTTGAGGAAAATCAAGACATGACAGAAACATCAAGCAGATGAACAACTGAAACTGACTTTAAAGAGCTGGGTCAAATGAATTTGAGTAATAATGATAATAACAGCGACATCGTGACATCACTAACTGGACACTTCTAAGAATTCCAAACAAAATTGTTTACTTGAAATTCTTAAAAAACTTGTCATCTTTCTCCTGTAGGTATGTGTAAGCAGAGAAAAGTGTTTTCATTATTACTGACAATGATAACATATCCCCACGTAGTGATGTGTATTTAAATTCCATATGGTTCAATGATGAAAAATAAACCAAATGCACATGGGGATTGTTTAAGAAACATAGAAATGAGGATTATCAGAATTTTCAGTTACTCATTCTAATCTTTATTTTTATATATGTATATATGCTTATATGTATATGTGTGTATATTTGTTTAACACTTTTATGCACTAAGCATGATAAGATATAAACTATTTCAAATACATGTAACATCTTCAGAAGTTTATTCTAATTTCCACTTAACAAGGAAACAAAATGTTCAGTGATTCTTGTTAGAATTCAGATGGTGGTTTTAAGCCTAAACCCTGGACTTTAATTTAAAAAAAATAAATCTACTTATCCAGAGCAAATACTTCCGTTAGATAATTCCTAAAGATACAAAATAAGGATCATTTTTGAAACAGGTATACACAATTATGTGTTGATGTATTTTTCTTTTTTATCTTTCAGTAAGGCTTTTGTTTGGAGTTTCACACATTTTTTTCCTTCACATTTCTTTAATTAACATTTAGTTCTTTAATTGATTACATCCATTTTTAATTTAGACTCTACTAAGCTATCACAGAAATTCCTAAGGATTTATAAAGCATATGCAAAATATGGAGCCCTTTATAAAGCAAATATTTAGCCATGTTACAATGTAAATCCATAAGAATGTGATCAGTAGTGCTCTGTCAATTCCAGCTGCTGCCACACTGGCAGTAGGCTGTGGATGCTGTGGATTTTTATCTGAGGGTGCACTCTGTCAGTGAGTCAGCTCATCTTCTCTTAGGAAACCATTTGTTCCAGAAAGGGATGCAGTGATTCCTTCTCCCAAGAGCAAGTTTGAGTTTTCTCTCTGCTTTCCCACCAAAGAGTTCCTTACAAGCTAATGATTATTAACCAGCATGTTTTTTGGACAACATCACTCAGCATGGCAAATGTACTGAAGGTCCCGTGAGTTTATGAGTAAACTTCTAAAGGTCTCTCGGTGTTGTAAGCAGTACATTCTTTTCCAGAATAAAAAATAATAAAAGAAAGAATGCCCACAATTTCATGGAAATCTAGCCTGAATTCATTTATTTCGGACTGCTGCAAAACAATTAATTTGAATTTATTTTACAGCTGTTATAGGTTTCCTCCAAATGATGGATTCCTGACATGATGACACATCTTGATCCATGAAAGGGAATTATATTTTACAAGACAACATTGCGCTTTAAATTTCTTTTCCATATTTACCAAACCTAAAGCCCCGAGTGTTTCAAGTCTGATGAATAAAAATATCACCTAATTCTGTATACGATGATGTCCAAAGAACTTTCCAATTATAGAAAAGGTCTATAGCTCAGCTAGAAAACTTAATTTTTACAGCTGTAGCATGCTAGACAATTAGGAAATTTTATAATTTATTGAATCCTGGAATTCACAGACAATTCTTTTAAACCTTGTTGATCATTCTGAAAAAAAAAAAACAAAAACAAAGATTGCAAATGATTATGTGACAATTGTCATAGTTAGATAGGCCTTTTCAAATAAAGAATACCTGAAGGAAAATTGGTGCATTTATCCAGATAGCTGTTTTACATTTCTATACTTTTCTATGAACAGTTCAGTCATGTAATTTTCTGAAAGCTGAGTTCCCACTACAAAAGTAACCATAGCTATTGTTATCAAACCTTAATTTTCACTACCTAAAGAGGATTATTTTCCCTCTGCACTGTTCTGATCATTTCCCAAGTTTTTAATCTGTAATTATGACATCTTCACCTTATAGTCCTAAAGAGTGAATTCATTACACGAAAGTGCTCATCATTGTTAGCATAAATAGATGTAACTCCTTATTGAAGATGCCCAGCCCATTTTGTGACACATCAGAGGAGGCAGTAGTGTTTCTTTGTATTTCGATTTATGTCAGTTTTCTGTGTTTTCTTTCAAGTACAAGCTATATGTTAAATCATTGGAGTTGAGAAGTTATTAAGGTAGTAAAAGAAGTCTGACACAAGCCCTAAGCTTTTATGCTTTTGGAATTACACCAAATTAGTACCTCTTTTCTGCTTAGCAACTTACAGGATAGTCTGAGAGCAAAGCTCTATATGAATGTCTTAGTTCTTTGCAGAAGTAAAATGCAATATTTTTAATTTTGTTAAATGGTTCCATTATGGTTGTTATGTATATTCATGTTCAGTCAGAAAGAATAGTTAAATAAAAATCACCATTTCACAGTTTTTATTTAATGATTTATGTATTATTTTTATTTTATGTATATGAGTGTATTGCCTTCATGCATTTAAGTAAACTTGTATTGTAGTATGTATTGCCTGCAGAGGTCAGAAGAGGGCATTGGATCCTCTGAAACCAGAGTTATGGATAGTTTTTAGCATCCATGGTGTGCTGGGAACCAAATCCAGGTCTTCTGCAAGAGCAGCCATTGCTTTTAACCAAGGAGCCTTTCACTAGGCCCCAGAGTCTTAAATGGAAGAAAATATACCTTATAGAAAACGTAACAAAGTCATCTTCATAAGTACAGTCATTTATTAACATCCATTATATGTCAGAATTAAAACTGCTTCTATCCTAGATGATTATTAAGTTCCTTGGAATAATGAGAAATGAGTCATATAAAAGTTCAGTTTTATTATATAAAGAAATAGGACAGAAAAAATTCTAAGTCAATTTCCCTGGTTTAGAAAAATTTATAATGTTTAAAAATATATATTCCTTATCTGTCACTACTCATGATAGCAGTATTGTAGGAATGCCAAAACTTTTATTAGGAGATTAGATAGTAGCTAATGCACAACATTGTTTTTAAACATCACAAGTATGTGACACACACAGGTGGTGCCTTGACCTCCTTTGTGTAGCCTTATTCAAACGCACTGGCAGGCAGAGTAGACTGAGGACAAAGTACAGAGCCACATCATAAATGGCATGACTTACCATGTAGATGAATTTATGAATTTAGATTGTCCATCATGGTCCAATGATAACACAGTCACCTTATGGTTTCTCTCAATTGAATGAATGTATGTATGGAGTAAAAAAGGAAGAATGAACAACAAAAGCATTGTGCTTATATATATTGTATTGATTTAAACTCTCACCACCTCAACATATCTCTAGCTCCACCTACCTCCATTATGCTAAAAGCAAATATGTGTATTAGGCTGTGGAATAATTCTTGGAAACCATATTGTAGAATGAACCACAGTGGGTTAAAGGGAAAACCATTTTAGAAAACAATTTTTAAACAAGATTAATTTGCCAGAGGTTAAAGATAACATAAGAAGTCTGGAAAGAATTGATTTGCTACTCTTGATAACATGAGTATATTCAAATCCACAGGAATATAAGACACTAGGTGCCATCCCATATGATAATATTCAGAATGAACCTAATCAATATTTAGCATTGTGCTAATGGTAGTTACCGGAAAGTCAAATAACTTCATCTGATTACCACAGAATTCCTGATTCCTCTGATAAATTGGAAATTTGACTAAGTTTTCAAGGTCATTGGGTACAATTTCCTGTAAGAATTCTTGTTAGACATTGACTTTGTACTTCATTCAGTTGAACTATAATCAGGGTAAACTTGGGAGTCCATAATTTCTTTTCATTTCTTTTTTCTTTCCTTTCCTTTGGCCTCTGTCTCCTCCACTCCCCTCCCCTGCCTTCCCTCCTCTCCCCTCTCCATTTCTTTCCTTTCTCTTTAATCCTTGATTTAGACTCTTAGGATTACATGTGGCCTAGGTTGGCATTAAATATTTTCAAGGCTAGACTTGAACTCTTTGATCTTCTTACCTTTACTTCTCAAGCGCTGGGATACAGATATGTCACCACAACATAGGTGCAGTGAAAGCCACAACTGTCTAAGTTTTAGATAATAGATTACAGACTGTGTGTCCATGGATACGACTCTTAAAATTAAAACTTCCCCACCTACGGTGAAGAGACCTTGGGAAAGGTGAGGCAGAAGATTTTTAAGAGCCAGGAATGGTCCATGAGCATAAAGAAGCAGAGGTTTTCAGGATACTGGAAGCTTACTCATGTGAACTTGAAGCAATGATGTTGTAGAAAACGAGACCCATGCCAACTCAATCAAACACTGGCCCAGAGTGGAGTGAGAGAAAGGGTGGGGACCCTGCCCTAGCCTGAGAACAGTTAAAGACTGATTATTGCTGGGTAAGTGTAAGTAGATATTCCTTAATATCTCCTGACTATACTCCAGAGCATGAACTTGAATCCAAAGATATCTGGGTATAAATGCTTGACTTACCATGTATGGCAGAATACATGAAGTCTGGTGAGGGGACATGGATAGGGGAGTGGGTCTAAATTTGATTAAAAACTGTTGTATGAAATGTACAAAAGCTCAATAAAAATAAATTAATAAAACTAAGTGTAAAATGTAGTGGGAAATCGTGTGTGTGTGTGTGTGTGCGTGCGTGCGTGCGTGTGTGTGTGTATGTGTGCGTGTATGAATCTGTATGTCTGTGTGTGTGTTTGTTTCTGTCTCAATCTCGTGGGAAGATAGGGAAGAACCAACAGAAATCCTGTGTGTCTGAAAATATTTCCTTAATCAGTGTGAAAAGTAAAGAAGTGTGGCAAACAGTTTTGAAAATAATACTTAAAATTAGCACATGAAAACATAATTTTAAACTGGTGGAAAATGAAGCTAGTCTCTACATTTTTGCCTGGCTGACTAATCTTATGAGAGAGATTTTTATATACAACATTTTGGAATTTAAATGACCAAATATATTCATGTCATTCATTTATTTAGAAAGATCCTAAGAAAATAAACCAAAACAATTACTATTCATAGTCCACAATTAATAGATTTATTCCTCTCAAAGACTAGGATTTACTTATTTTTTGTTGTGGTGGTGGTGCTTGTTTTTATTTGTTTGTTTTTTTGTCTCAGATGCCTTATTAAAGGATCTGTATTCAGTTGCTGAACTAATATGTCATCTGACAACTTAAATAATTTTTGCTATGCTTATAAAGATTTAAGAATACCAGAAAAATAAGATTTCTTTCAGTCCAGATTTTGCTATCACATTAATAATTCATTTGAAATTGTATTTTGCCATCACAAACAAAAAATATGTTATACTTACATGTCACTTGAAGATAGTCTTAGATATCTGACATTGACATTAAAATTAACTTTCAAAATCAAAGTACTGAAAGAAGTTATTTAATAAAAAAAGATAGCCTTGGACTAAATGCTAAAACTCCTTCAGTTAGCTTTCTAAATTATAGTTCTCTTTCCACTGTCTCTCCTGGAGTTGCAGTTGCTGAGATTACACATCCCCAACTTCCTTTATTTACATATCATTTTGCACAATGCCACTCTTCAAGCAACTTCCATATAAGTTGCTTTTCCACTGGCCTGGACATACATAGAAATATCAAGTTTCTTTATTATATCCTTTTAGAAGTACATAAAAATTACAGTTGACCTCAGTTTGTATTGATGCAAAGTTGGTAGATTGGGAGAATTAAGTGACATGGAATGGGAAAGGGAATCTTCACCTTGAGTCTAGTTAAAGTTTCTCTCTAGCTGAAAGTCAAGAATGCCAGCACAATGAAACAAATTTGCTGTTAGATCTGGGTATATGGATAAAATAGTTCTTTATATAGAGATATTTCAAGTAAGAGTGTTAAAATAGCAATGAACTATCTGAAAGCCTTGGAATATATGACCTCTGAGTTTAACTCAAATGTTTCCCAGCAGTAAACCTGTAATTTTCTGAGAATCTCAGGTGTCTAAACATTGGGCCCAGTCAAAACTTACATCTCAACTCCCTTATGACCTAGTATAGTGCAGATTCTTTCAACCATTGTGACTTAGTTTTATTTTATCCTGGACTCCCATTCTCCTATCCAGTCACCTCAAAAACAGAAACCATACTGTGATTTTAAGTAAAAATAATTTTAAAAAATGAAAATAGGAACAAAAATGTGTTCTTATAAATTCTTTAACAGAGTGACTTCAGAATTCACCAAAATCATATACATAGCTACTGCTCAATAACATAAACCGGACTCACATGTTGGGAAGTCTGCACCCACGATTTGGGTGTGTACAATCCTTGGTCTAAGTGTCTCTCCGTATATTAACACTCGTGTTAAAAATTTATGTTAAAACTTTTTCTAATAAACTTTAATACTTCTTCATACTAACTTCCTGAAATTATTTCCTACATTGATTTAAGAATGTCATTCCCAACTGACCGGTGATGTCTAGTAAGAATGCAGGCTGTTACAGAAGGCTGTGTGCAGCTCTACCTCTAGCTCCTGCTGTCACTAACACTGTTATACTTTTAAAGCCTTGATGGCTACATGTACAAAGTCATTTCCAAACCATTACTCAGAATTTCTGGTATATTTCTGAAAGTTCTTACATATTTTGAGATATTACTGACCTTAGAAGAATAGATGAATAGCACTTTGATGAGGCAAAACTGAATTATTACCATGAGCCAAATAGTATTTTGTATTGAGTTCGACCTACAAATATAATTACAATAAAAAGAACAATCCAAGGACATCTCTTTTTAGCTGTCTCTTCCTTATTCCCACCATATCTTATACACAACATGCTATATGGAAATTGTTTAATAATACTTTCACTGTTAATTTATGGCCTAATTTTGCACCCTTGCATCCAGAAATGAATTTTATAGTAGTGTATAATTTCCTTTACTCATTATACAGAGTCTATCACCAAATATTAACAGCTAATTAAAGTTATGAGTTGTGGCTTGGCAGACATGAAAACTCTTTTATAAAAAGCTATATACTAGTACCTCAGAGTTTCTTAAAAATTCACTCTAAAAAACCTAAGTTTTTCAAAGTCGTTTTTCTATAACTAACTTTTTCAGAAAATATGCTTCAGTGTCAATTGTGACGCATTTTCTAAATGGATCAGAGTTAATAGAAGTTTAGCAAGCTAAATTCTATAATTATGCAATCTTGTGAAAAGAGCACTTTAACTTCACTATTATATTCAGCCCAATTTCCCTGCAACAGCTCTCTTTTTAAGCCTTTACAAAGTATCTAATTTCTAAATTTTACTCCTGTACAAGGGACTAAAGAACTTACAATTTAAAAAGATATATCACTGTTTTGCAGAAAAATTTAATGATTGATTTCTAATATGTCCTAAAATAACTTTCATTTTGCTGTTATTTCAATCTATTTACCTTGACTTTTTTTTGCCAGATGTCTGTTTCTAAAAATGTAAAATTCCATTTATTTTATAAAATAAATTCCATTTGTTTTATAAGTAATAATTTAATAATATCATGTTTCATTAAATTCATAAAACATATATGGGTAAAGAGAATGAAATATGTTTAGCCAACAATAGCTTTTTCCATGAGCACAGTAATCCGTGAGGTTAAGAGAATGCACGACTCTTTCACGTACACACAAATAAGCATATTAGTATACATTCTGCAATATATATGCAACCAAAAATAGTTCAAGAGAGATTTATATTAGAAATAAAGATGGAATTGAATGCAAATAAAATATTAATTTAAATCTCAAATTATTGATAATATTCTAATTTATAATAAATTAGAAGCTTTTTCCTATTTTACTTCAGGGACATAACTAAGAATTAATCAGAATGGAACATTTTCTTCCTTTACGATCTTCAAATTTAGTAAATTAGAAGCACTGTAATGTTTTATTTATCCGATTCTTGGGTTATGACTTTTCATTCTCCATTTTCTTCAAAATGCCTCTTCAATCTTGTCTTTCGTAATACCCAGGTCCTTAGCATTACAAAGAGATCTCTGTGGGGGCCCTAGTTTTACAACGGGGAAATATGGTAATTAAGATCTTTCTACCTCCATGTTCTCATGACTGCAAGGTAGAAAACAATGGGGTCCCCTCTTTCTGTTAGCAACTCTATTCATGCAACAAAGATGTTCAGTGTACATGTCACAATATAATAACAGTCTAAATGGATTAAATTGCAGTGTGTATTAAACACACAATTCACTCTGGCAGATGTATATAGATATTTGGAGGGAGCCACTTAACACTTTTCATATCCAGTTGCAGAGCACAAAGTGACACTTTCTAGGGTCCCTCCAAAATCCATCCTAGAAACAGACTCTTCAGAAACATACATTTCTTAACAAAACTTAGCAAATAAGTTTCACTGTGAATGGTGAGCTATTTCCTAAATCAATTTCATGCTCATTCTATAATTCTACCCACTCATCTATTTCTCCTTTTTCCCCCCATTCTTTACTTTTGGATGGAAATCCAGAGAGGCAGCAAAGTGCTCCTCCAATTTAGTTTGCTGGACAGACGCTGAAAGTACTGTACCCTGAAACACTGAGGTTGACAGAGATAGCTGCTGCTTCACGGTGCCTTTTTCTTTCAGTGGCAGGCTTGTCTTTACAGCACCTCTCATGACTTTAACAGGAGAGAAATGCAACTGACAGCACGTTAATTATTATAAATTGCTTTTCTTATCCAAACTGCAAGAGCACTTTTATGTATAAGTGCTTGTTTCAGAAAATTATTTAGTTTTAATTTATTTTAAATTTTCTAGTCATTCCTTTTTCTTTTTATGCAGATTTATTTATTACATGGAAATTTTAGGAATGCACTTTAGGTGTGGTCAGCTTTCTCCAAGTCTCATACTTATGGGAAAAAAATGTACTCTACACACACCTGAATATAGACACGTAGCTCCTACTTCATTATTTGTGCAATTATCCAACTACAGAAATAACAGAAACTTGATAATATTTACTTCTGCACTGTGAAAAGCAAAATAAGACAATTATTTTTCATATGTTATTGTGAGTTTCTTTTTTTTCTTGCAAAACTGTTGGCTATTAAACTATGTCACTCTGGGAAGCATAAATCAGTAAACTTAGTAGAGGATTATGGTTGTAAATAAACATCTTAGAAAGCCCCTCACTTCTATTAATGAACATGGATGTATTAAGGATATTGCTTTTCTTTATATTTTAGAATTTGGTCTTTAAGTATCCATAGCAAGTAAAAAAACACCTCATTTAAATAAAATAATTTATTTCAAAAAAGTGACACACTTTCACATGTAAGGTACTATTAACAGTAGAGTTTTGACTCTGTGTAGCCTACTTAGTAAAGAAAAGACACAGCACAGCAAAGCTAAATGCTGAAGCATAAATTTTTGATAGTCAAGTACTCTTCAATGCATGGTAATCTGTGACTGAGAAATGAATGGAATAAAAATGCTACATTCTTTACAGTGATTCAAAAGGAAGCTTCACAAATAATGTATGCCTAAAACTGTATGTTAAAGATGTTTTACAGTGTTTAATCATGTGTATGTGTACGTTTTTTTCTAAATATATGCCACATATGTGTGCCTATAGAGGCCAGAATCAGGTGCGGTATCTCTTGGAGGTAAAGATACATGAGGCTGTGAACCACTTATGGTTACTGGAAAGTTAACTCACTGGAAGGGTAGTAAGTGGTCTTAACCATTAAGCCATCTCTCTAGCTAGCGTAAGTACATTTTATAAAGAGCACTACATAAAAGAATGTGTCTATTAACCATGTAGATTGAGTGGTGTGTTCCAGATGGTGAAACATAAAACATTAATTAAATAAATAGAAATCAGTGGGCTTTCTAATTTAGGGAACTATAAAGCTTTTATAATATATGCTCTGCTTTAACTGTCATGGCTCCATGCTATTCAGCCTTCAGCCTCAGTTCTGACCCTCTTGCTTTAGATTCCGCCTGTTGATAATCTAACACTAATTTCTAAAATTACAATAAATTTTCAATAATTTTCAAATTCAAATGTTTGAGAAATTATAGTACAGACTAATTTATATTCATGAAAAATTGAGTTTGAAAGTTGCTTTTACCCAAACATATTTTATCATTAATATGTCATATCTATGATCATGAGTAGAATGTGTAGACAAGATTCTACATCTTTTATTTATGTATGAATGTATGTATGTATGTATGTATGTATGTATGTATGTATGTATATGGGTATCTTGGCTGCATGTATGTAAGTGCACCCATGTTATACAATGCATGCGGAGACCAGAAGAGGGTGTCGGGTCCCCTGGAACTGCAGTTTAGGAAAGTTGGGTGTTAGCTGTCATGTGGGTCCAGAGAAGTGAATTTAGGTCCTCTGCAAGATCAGCCAGAGTTCTTAAATGCTAAGCCATCTCTTCAGACCCCTCTACATCTTTTTATGTGCTATAGAAAAAAAATTATTTTTTCCGTTTCATTTGACAAATATGTCATACAAAAAACTTTTAAAGTTTGCTAAAGGAGAACAGCTCATTAACATATAATTCCAACTCAATTATTGAATAAGCAAGATGAAAATCAATTTAGTTTATCTGAAAAATGAATATACGAGTAAAACATAGAACCTTCTGAAATCTTTTCAGTTCAATCTCCTTACATATGATTCAATTTGATTCAATTTTCCAAAAACATGAAATGTCATGTCCTTTGATATGAAAGATTACATTTACTCCTAGCTTCTGAAGTAGCATAAATGTGGGGGGTGGGGTGGGGGGCAAGTGAATATATAGTACATATGTGTGTATGACATATAAACAAAATGTGCCATGGGAAATTATTTTTAATGCCTGACACTAAATCTCCCATTCTTTTAAATATTGCATTCTTCATTCAGTATTATATTTTATATTGTCTTAAGGAAACAAAAATAAATGGTGTAAAATATGTTAACAGAGCAAATTATTTTATAAAACTAATTCTATTGATATGTAGAAATAATAGGATAAGATGGATTTACATTTTAAAGACATCATTAAATTATTTAGAAGAAATGTTTTTACAAGCAAAAATAAATAAATAAAATGGATCTACCTTTAATGGATTTTTAACTTTGCCAAAATTACCCCTTTCAATGTATATGAAGTGCCTTTATGACGGTCTTACAGCTGGCTTTAATCTATTTTTATCATTGGGAATCAGGCTATATCTTAACCAAAGGTTATCAATACAATTTTAAAACAACAATTTTAAAAATCAATTTTGTGTGCTGATGAGATGGTTCAACTGGAAAGCTGTATGATCTTAGCAATCTGAATTCAATTCCCCAAACCCATGGAACAGTCTAAGAAGAGAACCAATTATCCTATGTTGTTCTCTGACCTCTAGCAGCCTGCTGTGGCATGCAGGAGCCCTCCATGCTATCCACAAAACTAAATATATAACCAAACATGTTAAAAAATTAACTGCATTTTGAAGCAGGAAAAAGAAACTATATAAATTTTTGACAAGCAATAATCAATTCACCAACAACTTTTCAGGGAATGCAATGAAGTTTACACAACCATGAAATTGTCATCAATTTTATAATCATCTACTTCGTGTAAATTTATTAATGAGGCTATTACATTACTATAATATTAAAGAGTATTTGAATTGATTAAAGAGAATTTGAATTGATTCCTCAATTTCAAATAAATACTTTAGTTTTTTTTAGTTTATACCCAAGATATATACACATACATGTATATATACATGTATGGATATACATATGTATACATAAAAAGCATTTCAAAAAATCACTGAATAAGCAGCATTTGGAAAAGTGATGTTAAATGGTATTTTAACAATTTGTCACTATTTTTCTCTGTATTTTAATTAGACCAACTTTATTACACAAACTGATATCGGTTAAACTTTCAATGGACTAAAAATGTCTTTAGAAGTAGCACTGAGTCTATTAAAACTTTTTTGTTTTATTTATTTTTATTTTTTGAGTATGAATATTTGGTCGATATGTTTTTAAGTGTACTCATGTCATGCAAAGCCTCCAGAGGCCATAACAGGGAATCAGATCCCCCTGAAACTGTAGTGACAGAAGGTTGTTAGCCACCATGTGGGTGCTGGTCATCAAATCATGGTCCTCAGCAAGAGAATCCAGTACTGTTAACTGCTGAGCCATTTTCCAGCTCTAGAATTGAGTCTTTAGAAAAGAGAAAAAAAATCCTCTTAAGATCATACAATAAACAAATCTTTCCTCCATGAGTCATTAGAGTGTTCTTTAACATAAAAATTATTTTCCACAGAGAAGGCAAGTAATCTGAGCTAACCTGAATTAACATCAGATAAAACAATTTATTAAAGGGTTATTTTTCTGTATATAATCCATATATACATATATATATATAAATTTTACTAAAAGCATATAAAAATATGAGTATACTTCACATATGAAATGGCAAACAAATGTGACTAAACTATGTTTTGTGGAGACAAGTAAGTTTTAAAAAAGGTAAATAAGCAAAAAACAGTGCCATTTCACCACAAAATTAAGTATTTGTATTTCTTTGGCCTGAAACTTTGTTCCCCAGTCCTGGGTTTGACTTAGCTCATCTACCACTCCTGGAGGTAAATATCACTTGTGTTAATGTAACAATTGGTGAAGTGCACAATATTCTTTATAGATGCCTTCTCTAACTATTTATAACAAAATTATCTACAACCTAAACTTTTGAAAAGAGCAGCACAATATTTGCTGTTTTCGTTAGTGTGTGTGTGTGTGTGTGTGTCTGTGTGTGTGTGTGTGTGTCTGTGTCTGTATGTCTGTGTGTCTGTGTAAGATTTCTGTATAGTGTACATTACATGCTGGGATGGAAACTGAAACTTTGGATTACCAAATAGCTCAAATGCTCTATGAGTTCACAGAAATACAGAATGGCTTCCAAACTCTGAATATACATTTCCTTCCTTAGCAGAGGATGCTAAGATTGAGTCTATAAATAGCCTCATAAATTTATACTATATCAGGATCAATCCCTTAGGCAATTCATAAGAAGTTAAAATCAGGATGCTTTAAAGCAATATATGATCAGACTGTTTGGTTCAATCTCTGTGCAGAATTAATGCAGTGGGAGAATCATTCCAAGTTAAGAGGTAACATCTGCTTTCTGAATCTCATCAAAAACACTTAATTTTCACTCTCCTGAGTTTGACTCCACAGAGTGGTCGCCTTGGGGTTTTTGGACCACCTCTTTCCCCTTCACTATACCTCCATTATCATGCATACTAGAATGTTTTTCTTTTATTGAGCCTTGAAAAATATTTCATACTTTAGTCATCTTTTCTTTCCAAATTATTGCTTACTAGCCATCTATGTATCACTGTCAGAGGATAAAAGAAGGTACTGGATGTAGGACAAGCAGACTGTTAAAGAAGAGACATTAACTTCCCAAATAGAAACTATGAAATCATAGCAATTCATAGTATTCTGTCTCTGGAAAAAAAATCTTAGTGTTTCCTGATAGGATATCATTTTCTGTGTTTATTTAGGTCTTTATTATACCATTTTATTTCAAAATTGTGGCTGCATAATAATATTTCCAGTTAAATCTGAATAAAATTACACAAAGTGAATATGTCATGTTCTTACAATAAATTTGTTATTATATATTTATGAGAAGCATTATAAGTAAAGGGTTTGTAATATAATGTCATGGTTTCTAGAAAAATGGGGTATGATATATAGAGAAGAAATGAGGAACCGCAGCAATTGTTGTTTAGATTCCCTCCTTCACATCTTGGTGCTACTCTGTCTCCTCCACCTCTCCTCCTCCACATGTGTGTAGTATGGAACATTACCATAAAAAGGACTCTAAAAATTAATAGTCTCTAAATATCCTAAATCAATAAGCAGTAAAAATAGCACCAATATAATATCATCCACTGTAAAAGAGGATTAACATATTATTCACTGTTTATAAAATAACTTGTGAAATCACTTTGAGAGTTAATGATACTTTCAATACATCAGTTCATCAAACTTCCTTATTAGTCACCAACGTACAAGTGACACTGAAATGAGTCAGTTGAAAGGGTATATATCAGAGGGTTGCTTCTCAAACAATATTGTTTCTAATTTTTATGGGGGGGCTTTTTGAGACAGGGTCTCCCTGTAGCCCCAGCTGTCCTGGAACTCACTATGTGGACGAGGCTGGCCTTGAACTCACAGAGATCTGCTTGCCTCTGCCTCCCAAGTGCTTGGACTACAGACATGCGCCACCACACTCGGTCTTGTTTCTAATTTTATTTACATCTTCTAATATTGTTTCTTTCTTTTCTTTTAAAATCTTTGTATTTTTTTTAACATACAGTTAAATTGAGTTTTAATTGTCTTCTGAATTTGACATATATATAGATTTATGTAACTAAGCCTCACTCAAGATGATTTCAGACAAGTATGTATTACCTTTCAATATATGTGTATGCTGTGGTCACATGGGATTGATTCAGTGTTTCTTTAGGTTCAGGTATAGATTTATTTTTGTTTTTCATATAACCAAGACAGTAGTTGTTACAAATGTAAAATCACATTTAGTATTTTTGACCACATAAGCTTGTATTTTCACATATTATTTTTATATTTTGAAATCAGATAACAAATTACAGTAAGCTTCCCCAAATAATGTTACTTAATTATTAGGACTGTAATTCTCTATCATAAATAATTTCAACCTTTTAAATGAGTTTAACTCTTTAAAATAATTTTTCAGTTACCACGTATAACTCATTTGAAGAAAATATTTTACATGAAAGACATAATAATTTTGCCTTTACCTTTACTTATCTATTCCTGGAAACACCTTTAGAAATAATATGCTAGTCTAATAAAGAATAAGGTGAAATGCTTATCACAATGAAACAATAAAATTCAAATACTTTTCTGATTGGTAGGGGTTGCTAGACAGGGCCCAGGAGAATAAAAGAGGGGGGGGGGCGTTTGCAGCCAGCTGCTTCCTGGTAATCATCTGGAACTTAATGTCTATCTGTGTCAACTTCCACTGATGAAAATGGCATGATCTGTGGAAGGTATGATCATTTCTCTTGCAGATAGTAGGTACTCTCCATGCCTGGAGATCCCTAAAATAGTATTATTACCAATATGGTGATAGTCAAATATGACCTTAGAACTCAAATGAAAATAAGGTCTTAAACAATAAGGAAGAAATAAATATAAAAAATGTCTATGATGCTTGGCTATATGCTCTGTGGTATGCTTCTGTCTGAATTGTTTGTGACCAGGAATCATTTTAAAAACATACAATGAATTTCTGATGTTCCTCTCTGAGCATCAGTTCAAAATAAAGAGCCTGCTTCTCAGGCTCAAATCCAAATCACACATGATTGCTTTGACCTTCAGAAAAATTTCTCCCAAAACCATTCTGTAGTTATCTGTCAAATATATGTTGCTTACAGGCAGTTTTATTTATATGATATCATAATGCTTATTTCTATTATTTTTCTCATGTTATATAGCATTTATCCTTACACCAGACATTCTAGAGGAAAGTATGTGGCCTAGAAACAGAATTGGATTTGAATATTTAAACGAAATTAAATTATGTCATTAACAAATAAATAAAAATAAAGTTTAAAATATGTGTGTGGTGGCAGACAATTTTAGTCTTAGCACTCACACTTGGGAGGCAGAGACAGCCAGATCTTTGTGAGTTTGAGGCCAGTCTAGTATACATAGAGAGTTCCAGGACAGCTGGGTTGACTTAGAAACCTGTTTCAAAAGAAAGGGGGGGGGACGGAGGGAAGGAGGGATGGAGGGAAGAAGGAAGGAAGGAAGGAAGGAAGGAAGGGAAGAGAGAGAGAATGGTCCTTAATAGAAGGACATTTTCTGCCTCCTGTAATACTATAATCAGCCATACACTAGCTGAAAAGTTTGCACAACAACTGAAGCTGAATATATATTCTCTGACAATGGATTTCTGGTTCTCGGCAATTGTTAAATATGTTTTCATGTGGAACTAAAGGATTAAAAATTGGATATTAAGATAGTTCTCCTTGTTCTTTTACTTTCTAAATATTAATATTTATTACAATAATAGTAGCATATTTAAACATCTCTCAAAAGCTTTGAAAATTTACAGACATCTACATTTTTACTCTTACAATTCTATTTTTAAAAGTTTATAACAACATTATTTGCAAAAGTGAAAATTCATTGAGGTGCCATTTCATAGGAAGGAAAAACAATGTAAATGCCCACTAACAGGACATTGATTATTAACACTATAAACATACAGTAAAATATTATATAACCTTTAAAGTAATTTTCTAATATCATTGATTGCCATGTAGGATCATGCCAGTACTACATAAAATGTCCTAAATGGGCTGAAGTGTGTGTCTGTGGTAGAGCATTTGACTAGAATGCTTTTGGTTTTGAGTTGGATACTTAGCAGAGAGAATCTGGGGGTGGGGTGGAGTACCAATCTTAGAAAAAAATTCCATCATTAACTGATGTTTCCTGTGACCCGGCCACAATGCAAAATGGAACTCTGGCATCTCACTTTCAGTTCAAGATCAGAGTTAGCGAAATGGTAACACTTTAAAATACTGATATGGGTTTAGGGACAAGGTGCAAAATCAGTTTGTGGGGTAGAATTATGAGTCAGCACTACCCCACAGACAAGACATTAGCATTAAATTGTTTCTATCCACAGAAACAAATAAATCCCAGAAAATAATAAATGAGTCATTTTAGGATAACAATTATCGCGAAACAGACAAACTACATCAAGCAAGTAGATCAGAGAGAAAAGTTGAAAATGAATCATTGCGATCTTATGAGTGCTTTTTATACTATGTACATTTTATACTATGATTAATACTCAACAATCAAGACAAGCAGTTATTGAAACATCTGGATGCCCTCCAAACTGACTAACCCTTCTCACCATATCCAAAACCTAGCCTGTCCTATTTTATAATATAAAAACACATCACTCCTCCATTTGGCTTTTCTACCTCTTCATGGAGTTTAGCATGTCTGAATGCTCCTAGTTAGACTATCCTCTGAATTTTTCATGCTCCTCTCCTAATACTCTGGACACTGATGTGAATATTATACTAGCTTATTTTCACATTAAAATTGTGGTCTCACCTTATGAAGGGATCAAATGCAATCAAACAGTTCTCAATAACATTTTTTTTCTGATCTTTTTGAGAATAGGTTTCAGTATAACTCCAGCTGACCTGGAACTCAGTGTGTAGACTATGCTATCTTTGATCTCAAAGAAATCTACCTGCCTCTGCCTCCTTCCTAAGTACTGGGATTAAACGTGTGTGCCACCACACAAGGCCCACTAAATTGCATTAAAAAAAAAAAAAGTCTATCCAAAGGGGAAAAAAACCCATCAATAAGTCTACACACTGCCCCTCTAGAATTCAGGCATTATTACAAATAATTTGAGTCAAATAATCAAATGCATGACATTTGCTACTTTGGGTTCAATCTTTGGAATCTAGAAACCTCTGGTGCAGCTCTGTCCTTGCATAGAATAAATTGGTTAACTACCAGTTGAGCAACTAAAAGGTGAATTACATGTGAAATGTGAAGTTATCATTCACCAATGAGACAACAACATCTTTGCAGTCGACATTGATTCTTCCAGCACATTTGGCACTTAGGCAAGCAGTGGGTAAAAGAATGAGAATGAAATGCTTTGCAGATTGTAGCACAAGGCAGTTTTCAAACACAACAAAGACATCTTTGAAGCCTCAAAAAGCCAATGTTCAAACACAGAAATACAGAAATTTAGATTGAGCACATATGCATAGGTCAATCTCAGACATATGTAAATAAGATAAATAAACTCTGGTGAGCTCATATATCATCCTTAGAATACACGTGAGTTTAAAGTGTTAAAAATAAAATGTAGTCTGAGAATTCTTGTTACTAGCTTCAAACTATTCCTTATTTTCTCTATTTCTTACTACTAAAGGTTTTCAATCACTTTAAAACTCTACACTCATGGGAAATCTCATACCCTAGACATTTGAAAAGATTGAGAAGTTAGGACAGGCAGGCACTGGAAGCAGCCCCCCCCCCCATTGGGGATCAGATCAAGGCTTCACACTTGCAAACATTTGGTCCACCCAAACTATGTCTGTCAGTTGGAATGACAATTTCTCTCCACACAGAGAGGTGAATATTATATTTTATAAAAGTTTAAAAATAACCCTCTCTTCTTGAACAAGTATCAGACTTTCTGACACTCTTGCACATAAAATGTTTACATATGCATTTTCTTTCCAACAACAGAAAGAAGTATAGGGTAGGAATGTTTCCCCAAAATAAAGTTTTTGTTTGTTACTTATTATTATTTTTATATCTAAATTATATTTAATTTGCTGTTACTAATTTATTTAATAAGAGTAAATCTTGTATTAACTGTAGTCATTTAAATTTGAATGAATACCACATTAAACTTTTACCTGTTTGACCTCAGTATTTGTATGGTATCTTCTTTAATTAATATTTCTAGCTATGTTTACTCATATGGCAATTAGGCAGTTTACTTCAAAGGCATTACAAATTAAGGACAATCTGTCATTTCATTGTGATTAGGACTGTGCTATGTCATGTATAATATAAAAGCAGCTTATGAAGTAAGGGCCTATGTATAATGCAGTTGGTGTTCAGAAGTTACAAAGGAAATGTCACTCACATCAGTTAAATTATACAATTGTAATTTAGACTCACTATTTTCTTTTCTAAAATAACATTTTAAACAATTTTCCAATTACCATTATTCATACTTTAATTTGAAATAGATGTGACTACTTAAAACATTTTCCATGAAGAAATGTAAATAATTTACACTCAAAATATCAATAGTATTTGAATCATAATTTCTGAAAATCACTATAAAGAACAAAAGGTGAAATGGAAAATATGAACATAGCATAAAAATGAAATCCATCCATTTTTCTCCTCACACATCATTGAGACGTTTCCAAACAGACACCAACAGTCTCCGTGAAATCTGAATTCTTTGTCATTTGTTCACGTTTTCATTACCAGAAATTGTTAGACTATGTGTCATTTGATTGCCCTTAACTCTCCTTCTTATTGATTAATTAAATAATGATTACTTACAAATTATTTAAATGCACAAAAGTTAGTTCCTTATAAGAATGTTCCTGGGACTAAGAGATGTCTCCGTTGTTAAGAGCACTAGCTGCTCTTGCAGAGGACCTGGGATTGGATCCCAGAACCGGCATTGTAGGTAATAATCATCTGAAATCCAGTTCCAGTAGATCCCACAGCCTCTTCAGACCTCCATGCATTGCAAGGCATTGGTGCAATACATGCAGGCAATACACACATAAAATAAAAATAATAAAATTAAAAAAGAATATTCCTATCTATATGAGTATATGCTTATTTTTTAAAATTTTTACTGAATGTGTATTTCATACAGCACATCGCAGCCAATCTTCATCTCTTAGCTGAAGAAATTCTGGCAACTAATTACTGCTGCGTGAGGAAGACCTAAGCTTCCTAAAGCAAGGGACTCTAGTTAGGCTGACTAGACCTCAGTAGATGAACTTGCACAGAGGGACATCTGGGGACACTGACACAAAAACGCCAACACAAATGACTATATGCATATTTTTAATCGCATTTCTACTTCTTATTCTCCTGACCCTCCTCAAATATGTAGTATAAGTTCTGTGAAATTATTTACTGAGTTTCTTTTACATCATCTTATGCCACCCTGACCCTCAGCTGCTCTGAGGGTGGTTACAACTCAGTTCAGCTTTGCTACGTTTAAGCTTCTGGTAGATGTACTCAGCAAAACAATAGCTCTGCTTTCCCTCCCTACATAACTGTCTTATAAATTCCTTTAATAGTAGGAGTAGGGGAAGGATATTAAAAATATTCAGTAAGACTCAATTTCTGACTACTGAAACTCATATTCAGATTTCAGTGTGGAAAGGGCCAGGACATTCTTAGTAAACACAGGGATTTGATTAAGACAGGCTTGAAACCTTCACCATAGCACATAATCTGGATCGTCTAAGCCATTAATACTTGAGCAGAGAAGGATTCTGAGAGTAATTAATACACTCTAAATTTGTAAAAATACTCCCAGCAAGAAAAGATTATATGTAAATTTAAGCTTTGTGGAAAGATCTTAGCTTTTGCAATTGAAAACATATTGCTTGATATTTTTCAAATTGTGTGGGAGTGACTCAGAAAGAACAACTAATTGACGTCCACAAACAAATGCTTGTACAATGTTTAGCTTCAAGAGTCAGGCATTAAGACTGGGAGTGGTAGTGCATGCTTTTAATCCCAGTGTTCAGGAAGCAGAAGCAAGGGGATTTCTGTGAGTGAAGGCCAGCCTGGTATACCCAGCAAGTTTCTGGCTAGCCAGGACTACATAGTTAGACCCTGTCACAAAAAGGAAAAACAAACAAACAAAACACAAAAAAGAATTTGACATTGATTGACAACAAACTAAAGAAAACTAAAAAAATAAATCAATAAATAAAGATTAAATAAATATGGTTAATGCTGACTATCATCCTCTTTACACTGTTTTCTGAGCCTATAAATTTAAGTATTTTGCACAGAGTATTCTGTATTGGAATAACTTTTTAATGTTTGCTTTTAAAAGCAGTAAGATTACACTTTTTCAAGTAATCAAGAACTGTGGGAATTTGATCTTCAATTAGATGTTAAACTAGAGAAGGAAGTTCAGTGTGAAAAATAATTATGTGGTATTTCAAAATGTTAATACAAGAAAAATTGCTGTATAATGTTTAATATTATAGTAGATGCAGAACTTTCCTTCATTTTGCTAAAATGTTTAAAGATCATTCAAATACTCTTTGGGGAATTATATATTTCCTTATGTACATAATAACTGAATAAAAATTTTATGTGTGAGAAGATGTACTTTATATTTTCCATATCATTCAGTATATTATCACTGTTATATTATATTTCAAGAAATTTAATAATTAGAAAGCATAAATGTTCCTGTGTATTTATACATGTATGTTTCTTACATCTTACTCTTTAGAACTAATTTTGTGGTTGGTTGTCTGGCTTATACACTGTTTCAATATAAGATTCCCAAACATTGAAAAATGACTCAAATTATATTAGCAGTGTTTTGTTACATATAATTGATGTTGAGTAAGAGTTTCAAAATACTTCTTAGTTGTAACTTTGGAAGTAAACTTAGGAATAATTGGGGAGAAATTCCCTAATACAACATGACGTCTTTGTTCTCCTATTTTCAGATTTGTTTGATTCAGTTTACCATTTACTAACAGTTCCAACCTCTCTAACTTTAGAGAGTTTTATATTCAAACAATCATGTGCCAATTAAGAAAATTCAAATGATTTGATTATGGGTGCATTTTAGTAGAAACATGCTTACGTAGCTTTATGTAGTCCTAGGTTAAATGCACAGCCCTACAGAATAAAAAAGAAAAATAATAACAAACAAACTAAATTGAAAAAAATCTGCTTTTTCTGCACAAAGCAATTTCAAATCAACAGTAACAGAACCTCTTAAGTCCTGTCAATATATGATGAAATCTCCATAACTTCTAAAACTAATTTTCTAGTGACTCTCATGTAAAGAATAGGTGATCTCAACAAGTAAAAATATTAATTGTGCAACACAGATTAATAGTTTTTTATCATTTAAAAGTTTAATTCTCTCTGTGGATACTTAAGAAAATGTCCTTACAAGTACGGAGCTGAAGTTTACACACTAATATACCAAACCCAAAATCAGTGCAATGTCTTAATTTTCACAAAGAAATAGACTCAGTTAATTTTAGAAGACTTCACCACTTCAAAAATGTCACATAAAATAAAATTTTCAATCATTTAACATTTTCTTGAATTTACAGTTTTATCACCCTACAAGACATAAAGCTAATGATAAATTCATTAACTATATTGTTATTCTACTCCCATAATAAAAACTAAATAATTTTACAGAGTTAAATAAAACCATACAATTAAGAAAATAACAATATTTTGAGGAATCGCCACACTGATTTCCATAGTGGCTGCACCACTTTGGACTGCCACTAGCCAGCGATAAGTGTTCCCCTTTCTCTACATCCTCAACAATGTTTATTGTTTTTGTTTTTGGAGGAGACATAAATACCATCAAATTATATTGAATGAAAATCTAAAAATTGAATAGATTTTTTAAAATGAGAACATTAGTAACATGTCATTTTATGTTATATTGTGGAAATTTAATGCTACTTTCATTTCTTGGAATTTTTTTTTATAATTCTATTAGGGTGTGAAATTTTATTCATTATGTATTTATTAGTATGAACACAAGAATAGGAGACAAGAACCCAGAAGTATCTGTACTCTTTTTACTTAAACACTGAGAGCCCAGCAGTAAAGTCCTACTAATTCTAAGGCTGTGTCTTCCTATGCCTGAGACAATCCACTGTTAGGGGAGCTCAGGACACCCTCAACCTATTCTTTTTTAAAAATATTTTTATTGCGCTTTTGTACAAGTCATGCAACAGTTCTTAATCAAATTAAGAGCGCCAGCACCAGCCCTCATATATTCTGCCATAAATGTTAAGTTCATCCAGTTTTACCTCGAAGTGATGGCTCAATTCTCATCATATTGTACATATACAAAGCTAATCACCATTATTCAAATATTGGCATTACTTTCATCTGGGCTTTACTTGGTCAGTCATCATTTACAGATTTCTCAGACACATTCTCTAACGTTTACTCTGAATAATAAACGTTTCTGTAAAGTGAATGTGAATAAAACAATGCTTAGAAACAATGCGATTTTAGTTCTAAAGAGAATGTATAATTGTCCTAGTCCTCAGATTTATAATATGCTTATATTACTTCTTGAAATTTGTATAGAAACCAAAAGGCAAAGTATGAATATTTTAAAAAAGTATTTGGGGATCCGAAGAATATGTCCAGGAAACATGTTAAAAATGAAAAAAATGAAAATGAAAAAAAAAAAAAGAGAAAAAAACAGAAAAGCAGTGGAATGTTACCTAAAACAGCCACTTCGCTTAAAACTACTCTGATTTCAAAGCAATTGGGGCGAAAAGAGAAACAAACAAAAACTCCCTCTCTTCCCTTCTCTTTCGTGTATAAACTAAGGAGACAAATTTCCTAAAGTAATTACCGTCCTCCACTCTCACCAAGGAAACACAAAACATGGTCACCATCACTGAAGAAAATCGTAGACCTTCATCAGCCTGGAGATGGCACCAGAGGGATCTGTACGTCAGACATTTCTAAAGAAACTTTGCCTACCATTTGTTTTCCAGTTATTTCCCTTCCCACAGTTTGTTTCCTCCATAGTGAGAATCAGGTCCTCTGCCTTTGCTTGTCATTTGTTTTACAATGTACTGCTCTTCACAAGATGCTGTGTAAGCCAGAGACTCTAGAGTGTACGTATACGTGAAGTATATGTGGCAATAAAATTTTTGTAATCATCTTTTATAACAGAAGCCTCAGCTAAGAACTAAGAAAAGTAGAGCGGAAATATTTTTGGACCACTTCAAAGTCAGTCTCTCATTTCGAGGACTGATTTAAGTAGCAAGCGACTTGCCTCCAGCAAGGTAAGTTTGCAGCAGGGGTGCTGATGTTTCCAAGCCATCAGCTTCCTAGGCATTCATTCATCAATCCAGGTTCTTTGAATCTGCAACTGTTATTTGGACAAGTTTATATACCTTATGCACTCTAAATGAGTCTTAAAATAAATATATCAGCCGCAAGAATATTTTTATTTTTATTCTTCTATATTCTTACTAACATATATGGACATTTCTGATGTTTATATTAACTTGCAATAGACTAAAATTCTTTATCAGTCTTTGAAGTGTCTTCAATGAATTTGAGGTTGAAATTATAATTCATTGACATATTAAAAGTATAATAGCAATCAGCGAAAAGTTTGCAAATAGCTAACATTATATACTAAAATCATGAAATAAATAATTTCAAACATGATTGATTTGTAATTGTTACAAACAGACAAATCTTGACAAAAACTTTTGAAGTTGCAATATCAACTGAAATGGTAGAAATATTTGTGTTTTAAAGTATATTTCTTTTACTAATATTTCAAAATATTTTGTATTGTAGATAGTCTGAGGGATAAAAAATTTGCATTTCTCACCAGTCTCTCAGATCATAAGTTGCATCTAACATTTCTCAAGTTAGCTTAAAATGAAATGAGTAAAAAGAACTCCAATATGCACTGATGGAAAAAAAACTAGTATTTTGGAAGATTGAAATGAACATTATTCATTTGTTATCTTAGGTATATTTAAATTTTTCCATAGGACAATCTATGGCTAATTTTCCAAGTGCCAACGTTCTATTTTTGGGCTGAGTCAGGGGAATAGGCATTTTTAAATACGCCTTACATAACTTTCCATTCTAAAATTTGTGCTCAAACTAATTGTTTGGAAAACATGCATCATATAAGAAAAAGGAGGTATTCCTTATTCAAAACATGAATTGTATTATTTTCTTCATGCTGAAAAGAAAACTTAGAAATTATTGTTTCAGTCTCAGAAGTGACTGGCAATTGGTAAGAATGAGGACAAGACAGATAATAGTCAAAGTTTTCCTAGTCTTATTGTAAGGGAAAATATAAACTTATCCAAAAAATGTAAGCAGAAATGTTTTACTGAGCTTGAAACTGTCTCATAGTTAGTCCCCAAATGGGTAAAGTGCACAGAAATATTCAAATATCTAAATTAGTGTGTGTTTTCTGAGAAAAGATGGAAATCTCAAGTTAAATCCTGTCCTTTGCAATGTGTCACATCATTTTAGTTTATGCATAGCCTTAATGATTTGATTTCTGAGAACGGAGATAAAAGAGAAAACTGCTAGTTATCCTGGATATCCTGAAATCTATAGTGGTATATAATCAAGCAAAAGAACAATCGAGATAGTTTCCAGTTAGTCATCCTACGATTAGTAACTTATTGTTCATGGTGTTTTCTTTTGAAATCTTTTTTATAATTGTTGAAAGATTTTTGAGGGGGAGGTT
>NW_008338715.1:741173-744780 GCF_000622305.1 Nannospalax galili | reverse complement strand
CATTTAATGGTATTTGTGTTTGCATATGTTTAGGGTTTCCTATTTCACACTAGATAACCTATCGGTGAACAAATCTATGAAGAAAACTGGTTTTCCCTCCCTCAACAGCCCAGGCTAGCCTTAAATTTCTGGATAGTCTTCCTACATTTGCCTCTCAGTTGCTGAAATTGTAGGCATGCATCAAACTTCTTGTCCAGCTTTATTCTATATCTTTTAATAAATAAGATTAAATATCTATTTCTGTGTTGCCCTTATCATTACCTCCATATATTTTCTTCAATCAAAACTTTATCTTCTATATTAGAAGAAAAGAAATACAGAAATTATTCATGAGACTAGGAACTTCCTTATTTTGGTTCCCACAATGGAACTCTACTAAATCCTTAATCAATAGACCTGTATTTTGATTTGCAAATGTATGCTCAGGATCACTGAATTCATTTGAAAATATCTTTAAGGCATAGGGCAGGTCTATCTGCAACTGATAAAAAATGGACAAAAGTTATAAAATTACTGTTCAAAGAAGTTTATGAAGGGAGGAAATTAATCATAAGAACATTTTAAAAAGCCAAAAGTATTTAAATAAAACATAAAAATTCCAGCCAATCATGATGGCTCACGCCTTTAATCCCAAAACATAACCTTCAGCCAGGCATGGTGGCTCATGCCTTTAATCCCAGCACTAGGCAGGCAGGGATGGGTGGATCTCTATGAGATGGAGGTCAGCCTGGTCTACATAACAAGTTCCAGGCTAGCTGTCTTTAAAAAAAAAAAAAAAAACAAAAAAAAAAAAAACCATAAAATTCCAATAAAGAGAATACTGTCAAAAATTTTCTCCATGGAGAAAATGAATTAAAAGTAAAAAATAAATGAATAATAAGTAATAATGATTTATCATTATTATCTTTCTGGTTCATGTCCTAATGCAGAAGTGGACATTAATCATTAATGTTACTATCAGTTTTTCTACATTTTATTGGCTCTTCCAGGACACTTAAAGAAATGAACTAATATATATGTCACCAATATAATTCAGTAAAATTAAATAATGTGACAGTGGTTTATCAGGGCTTTGCTATGGGAAGAACAACAATTTGCCATTGGATAAAGACCCAGCAGAATAAAGGCCTGATTGCAGTGATGAATAATGCATACAACCTATGGTACTAATTAACCTTGTACTCCACAAAGATACAATAGAACAATGGAACTAATGTGAATGTGGTCCAACACTTTTCCCTATGGTTTGTAGTTAACACATTTCAGAGCCAGGAAGATTTGATTTTTTTTTAAGTGAGAAAGATGTGTTTTTGTTATTTTCACATTAAAGAATTAAAGGAAATATGTTTATAAGCTATTCATATATCCAAAAGGAAGATTATGTATCATCATGCAGGTGTATATAATGCTGATTAATAAAAATAAATAAATTACATCATGTTAAAAATCCATATCATTTTTGTAAAAAATATCAGCTAATTTATTAAATAGCCATAGTTCATATCTGGTCTTCTCATTCATGTATCTATGATAGTCCCGCCTCTTCAAAGAGTAAAATGAGTTAGATAGGAAAACTAGATCTCACTCCTATAATAATATTTCTTTACACTTCATAAATTTTATTCAAAATGGAACACCTTTCACTTTTGTGACTAGATAACTTTTGGATGGATAGCAAAAGTGTTGCTTCTGAACATAAATTAGGTTAATCTCAAAATGTTACCAAGAATGCTTGAACTATAGGATTCTGAAAATTATTTAGATGAATTCTTCAACATTTTGGTTTTTAGCCTTAGCATTTAATCGCTGTGCTATCCCTCTAGCACAAGATTCATTTTTTAAATTAAAAATATTTAAAATTCCTATTTCAAATATCTGGCCAGTCTGATGATAAAGATAACCTTATATTTTGGTTGGCATGACATAGTTGTTATGCCCCTGCCCTGCAAAATGAGTGTTCAATGTAACAAATCATAATTATACACATGCCTGTTTTCAAACACATATTTCAAACTGGTGGAAAAAGCATGGGGAACTGGTATAAGCAATAGTTGAAAGCCTAGTGTAAAAAGGAACTTCTTCTTTATTATTAATATTCATAAATAAAATTTTGCAACCTTTGTTTTTAAAAGTTTTATTTTAGGTATGCCATTTTAAAAAGATTTTTGGTGTATTCTTTGACTACTTCGTGCATGTGTAAAATGCATTTTGATCATAATCAACCAATTACCTTCTCTTATCCCCCTCCTCTTCCCATTGAAGCCTTTCTTAATAAATCCTTCTCCTAATTACATGTATATTTTTTGGTATATGTGACCCACTCTGTGTAATGTTTACTCAGTCTTATTTGCATGAGCATGGGTAAGGGGTTACTTACTGGAGCATAGACAATTTATGAGTGATTACATCACTGAAGAAAAATACTCTTTTTCCCCAGAAACAATCAACTTTTATGCCATCTTCATACCAACCTGCCGCTTCTCCAATAGTAGTATGACTATTGTTGGGAAAACCAATCACCTTTATATTGAATTTGAGACCCATGCTACAGGAGGGAATTCATGCCTGGTACTACGCAAACCTGATCAAAAGTCCCTGGTCGGGGAGGAGGGTCAGACTAACAAGGGGGAGGGCACTTCAGCTATTTTTTTAAATGGCCATGTTTTCAAACTTCCAGCTTCATGTTTACATTCATATGCTGCTTTCAGCATTGCTCAGTGAAGCTCCTTTTTTGCAGGTTCATATGCTTATTATGCACAGACTCATAACTCTTAAAAGTGCTGAGAATAAGGTTGAATCTAGAAGAGATTTTCATATCACTCTCTAAAATGGTCAGGGAACATCACAGAAAGAAGATAAGACGTGGGTATTGTGAAAGCCTGTTTTCTGAGCATGACACAACCATCGCCGTCATGCATTCACAGTAGCTGTGGTCACTTATAAAGGACCTGCAGATGACTGAGCCTGCTACTATTAAGTCATGGTTTGTATTTAAGAGCAATTTTTCTATTTGAATTATTATTTCTGGAAAAACTGCATCAAATACCAGCATGATTTTAGATTATTCGGCAAAAGAAAATCTTATGAGAGTACTCTTACAAAGTCTATTTAAGTAATTATATCTCATATAATTGCTAAATCTGAGGTCATTTTTCTTTTAACTGCTTTGTAAGTTATTTTGTAGAAAACTAGGGAAAAACAGTAGTAAAATGATAGAGCTATGCTTGAAACATTCGGTATGCCAATTGCTCCATGGACACAGTGGTATAGCAGTTAACAGGAGAAATAATGGAACAAACACAGGCCTTCAAAAAACTTTACTAAGGAACTGTCAACTTTATTCCCTTTCTCTTTCTTTTAACTGCTTTGTAAGTTATTTTGTAGAAAACTAGGGAAAAACAGTAGTAAAATGATAGAGCTATGCTTGAAACATTCGGTATGCCAATTGCTCCATGGACACAGTGGTATAGCAGTTAACAGGAGAAATAATGGAACAAACACAGGCCTTCAAAAAACTTTACTAAGGAACTGTCAACTTTATTCCCTTTCTCTTACTACCTTTATTTTCTTTCTTTGTTTTTCTCCAAAGATTAAAAAAGTATTTTTC
>NW_008338715.1:729125-741103 GCF_000622305.1 Nannospalax galili | reverse complement strand
ATATTGCCATAGAGGCATTACACAATTTTTAAAAGTTTTTAAAAATTTATTTATTGCATTAATTTGTTTATTTGTGTGTATGCATGTTTGTGTGTGCAAGGATGCATGTATTAAGGTGAGTGTCATGATCAGTGGACAACTGGTAGGCACTGGTTCTTTCCACTGATAGAAATATATATATATAACAGAGAAGAATAGAAGTGTGTCAAAGAGGGGGAAAGACAATATAAAAATAAGATAATGCAAATAGAAGTAATTAAGAAAGTAACTTTAGAAAACAGTATTAAGGTCAGGAGTGGTTGCACACATCTTTAATCCAGCAATCCAGGAATGGGGAGATAGAGGCAGGTGACTCTACAAGGGCATCCTGGTCTACATAGCAAATTCCAGGCCAGCTGAGGCTACAGAGAGACCCAGTCTCAAAACATAATATTATTAAATACTGGAGAAAAGAAAAGACAAATACTTGTCTAGGGTTCAGATCTCAGAGCTTTCACATTCAAATATCAATTTAGTGAAGAAAAGTGTTTCTGTTGTCTTTCAATTAACTTTAATAGCTTAAATAGTGCTACTCAGTGTTTAAACAGGATATGATACTCACTTTTGTAGGACAAAAACTACAACAGCAGCATATCAGTGGATAAACAATCTTTTCATCTGTAGGACAGACTGAATCAAGCTAAGAGGCTTACGAAAGAACGGTGGGGCACTAGTAACATTAGGGTCAATAGATGGCTAACACTATGAATCTCAATATGTGGAAAGCACGTATCATTTGCTATAATCAGCACCCATAATGACAGAAGCTCTAAAAAGTATTTTAATTTTGGGGGGGATATGAATTGAAAGATGATTGGATAAAAATAGAAAAAAATAAAACTTTTCTAGAGCTTCAGTCATATAATGGAAAATTCAACAGTAATTTTAATTCTAATTATGAAAGGGTAGATTTCCAACCTGCTTTATTAACTTCAATCTTGAAAATTATGAAACTTATCTTCAGAAAAATAAAATAATATCACCTAGAAATGAACAGGGAAAAGAACAGAGAGGAATGAGATGGAAAGAAGTAGAGAGGTATAAGAAGGATAATAATACTCTTAGGGACTTGGGATTGTTGTCATATTCTCTTCAATTCCTGACAATTTTCATGTTTCAGGATGCAAGTGATGAAGTCATATCAATGGATATTACTATTGCTTATTTTATGTATCAATTTGATTTGTATAAAATGATGATCTTTTATTCAGTAGAAGTTGCCACATACCAGTTTATTATAGTTACATCCAATTCATTATAAATTTTAACTGCTGTATTTGCATATTCAACTTTTATGGTAATTACACAATCTTGAGACCAGGTGTGATTCTTCAGCATTTTTGACAGTGTACACATATGAGTAGAATTAGTTACGTTCCATTTTATTATACAATTAGCAAATACCATCTTTTGAATTTGATGCTTAAGGAAAATTGCAGTGATCTTTCTTTTTCAGTTATGACTTTTCCCATTCTTCTCTCTTGTTCATATATTTCTCCTTATATGCAGCTTCAATAAGTTTTACATATCTTTTATTTTAAAAAGTAAAGTTCTAAGAATTTACATAGGTAAATATATTTGTTCTTCCTCAAGGGTGTTGTATACCTAAGGACAATGAAACTGTGTTTGTAGCTAATTATTAGCTACAGGTTCTCTGAAATCTTATTGAATTTAACTTACCATCAAACCTTTTAAAAAATAAACATACATATATTTATTTATATATAGTAGAGTTACTGTCAAGAGGAAACTGTTTGCTATAAACCTAAACTGAATCTAATAATTCACTAATAACGTTTTTTCTCAATAACAGTTTTCTCCTTCATCAAAACATGAGGACACTTTGCTCTTTCCATTATCATTGCTTCATTTAAATCCATCAAGAGAAATAACAATCATTTTAACTGAGTGATCTTGTTTATGAAGTTTTGTTTACTGATAGTTTACTTTTTTTGCTTTCTAAAATGTCCTTTGCAAATACTAGTCATCAAGAATGACATAAAAAATTCCTCAAGGCAAACATTTCTTTGTCATAAAACTTGCTTTTGTCACTGTGTGACATTAAAATTGATAAGCAGGTGATGGAATCCTTTAGCTTCTTTAAGGGCACAAGGTGCAGATGATGTGAGTCTGAACTCTAGCAACTTCTTTCCATGTGAATTACAGAGTTTTGGTTAGTTACTTCCTTATCACACTCCAAAACAAAAATAAATAATGACTGCAACAGCGCCAAACTTGAATAAAATGTCACTTCAATACTTCAGACACCATCTAAGTTTTTCTGGGCTATTTATGGAGAGAAAGAAGTAAGATAAATTAACTTTTGTGAACAGAATATATAAAAACAAAACTGGAAACAGATTGAGAATTATAAACCCCTGACAAAACTCTCTCAAGTGCATAAACACTGGGATATGCTGAAAGTTCCTCTGACTCCAGTTGGATGCTCTTATAGAAAACACAACAAATTATACATTTCTTCCTCTTTACATAACATAATTGTTATGCTTCAAGTGCCCAAGTAAAGAGTTTCACAAATTGTTTTTGTTCCTTATGCATTCCTTTACACACTCTGATTTATTTTCTTCACTTTTTCAATTTACTACCCATATATTAGACTTTAATCTGTTTATTTTGTTAGTGTGTGCAGTTGTAGGTGGTTGGGGTTGGGGCATACCATGGAACACATGTGGATGTCACAGGACATTCTGCCTTTTGATATATGGGACCAGAGGAACTCAGGTTGTCAAACTTGGAAGTAAGTACATTTACCCTCTGAACCATCTTGCCAGAAAATTACCCCTACCTACATTATACATTATAGTAATTCTCAAAGTCACTGTATGTCTGAATATAAAAACAGAGATTCATATAAAAAGAACTTTTTAAAGGTTAAAACCTCATTCAATTTTATGTCTTATAGGGTTTATACTGAGTGCGGTAATTCATCACTGTGAACCTAAAAATTACAACCAATTTTGAAAGAAGCATCTTTGCTCTGGAAATTGTTATTGACTATGTCAAAGCTGTTGTAATGAAATGCTCCTACTAATTATGCAGTTATTAAATTTTTTAAAATAAAAAAAGAACTGTTTCCTGGGACGCCACTCTCTTGGGTACCTTATTCCTGCTCAGAGAACAAAAGACTAAGCTCACAGATGACTTGAGTAAAATGACAAAAGTAAGGGAGTCTCAAGTTTGTTGTAATGAAGAATATACAACTTACTAGAAAACATAGGCTGAAACAAACACGATGGGGTCAAATGCCAGTTTGCCACGTTCTAGTTTTAGTGTGTGTGATCCTTTAAAATTAACTTTGTGAGCTGCAGTTGTCCCAGAAACTGGCTCACAGGATGCTGTTAGCTGAAAGGAGACTATGTATAAAACATGGAGTAGTGAAGGCACGTAGCAGCTCTCTGTGTATGTGTCAGCTCTGCTTGCCTTATCACCTCAGTTAAAATATACTGACAAGTCTAATACTATCTTAGGTCTTGTTTCCTGAGATTCCTGGAATTTCTAGTACATGATTGCTTTTTACACTCTATCTGAAAGTCAAACTAGCCCCATTAACGCACTTTTATATTAAAACAAGGTCCTTGTCCTTGTTTTAATTCTGTGCCCTTCTAACTACAGGTAAAAATAACTTCTGCCCTCCTGAGGCCTGAGCTCAAGAACCCAGGCCAGCTTCCTGTTGATGACAGAAGGTGCCCTTGGTGAAGACGTTCACGTCATCAGGTTTTTTTCCCAATGCTCAGATTTCTCACTCAACCTTTTGTTTCCTGAATACTTAATTCCTTCTCCCTTTTCCTTCTGCTCTATGCTTTTCATAAATGAACTCACCAATCCTGTAACACATATTTAGTCACTTGCAGCAGCTCTGGTTGGTCTACTTTGTTTTTCTCAAATTCAGATCAAATATGTGATTATTTCTCTCATACAAACAGCACTCCGAAATTCTATTATTGTTTAAAGGCTTTGCCATGAGTGGATGCCTTGTGTACATACTGAGGGACATCATGCCATGCTCCATACTTCCTCTTTCAGAAGGCTGTTACCCATCACAAGGTACTTCTCCTGATAACAAATCATAGAGCAAAAACTTAAAACAGAAACATTTATAAGATGAGGCATTTTTGACTGAGATGTTCGAGTTATCTCTCATTAAAGTTTCTTTTAATGGTCAGACATGGTGGTATATGACTTTAATCCCAATGTTCACAAGACAGAGCAAGGGGAATCTCTGTGACCTTGAGGCCAGCCTCATCTACAAAGTGAGATCCAGATCAGCCAGGACTACACAGTGACACTGGGTCTCAAAAACAGAAACAAAATCTAAACAAACAAGAAAACAAAATAAAAAAATCAAGTTTTTAAAAAGTACTGTTAACTAGATACCACTAAATGAAAAAAAGAATCAGCAAACTGCCATCAGACATGACAGACATGTGTTGCAGGACAATTGAATCCTCTTGGACTCCAAAGATTTTTTGTCTGGTTAAATAAACACCTCACTGTTCAGCCCAGTTTTGTGTAAGCTGAGCAAATAACTGGGAGAGTGCCTCATCCTTCAAACCGCAGGCCTTTTCAAGGATGATTAAGCTAACATTACCAATCATCTCTGCAATTCTTGTTAACCAACCAAGGCAGCTGCAACACCTGTTTCTTCTGATTTCATTCTTCTTATATTATTCTTCTTCCTATAAACCCTGACCTCTCCGAAACTTCTTAGGATTATTTATTCTGGGAAACTACAAAACTTTATTTTGAGTTTTACTTGAGTTGTTATCCTCATTTTAGATTTCACATTAAGTATACCACAACTTACATTGACATAGTCAAAGATTTTTTTGTGTGTAAGTATTAAAGCTTTAAGAGCACAGAGTTTTCAAAGTCTGAGATTTTTGGTACTGTGGGAGACAAGACGAAAAAAAAATGCTAGTGGGGATCAATTTCTAAAGTACAATGAAAGCAATAAAACTGAGGGTATGGAAAAAATGTATAGAAGTAATTAACCTGAAAGAGCAAAGTGTTATCTTAGAATGGTAAGCGCTTTACAGTTGTTTTCTTTCATTTACACTAATTTTTCTTTATTCTGAATTTAAACTCATCTTGATTTGAAGGAAGTGTGTTCTCCCAAGTAAATACACTATTCTATTACAGCTTAACCCTGTGGTGGACATGAAGAATCCAAGTATAGCTTCGGTATACTCTGTGGTTACTGTTCAAATTCTCTTCCTATCCCCTATTTGAACCATGGACTGTGTCAAAAAAAAGCTTCTGCTGTCACCAAACAAGGAGTTCTCACTGTTGTGAAATTTCATTTATCTGGACAGCAACATGCTTGAAAGGCAACTGCCTCATTCTAAGTATGGAAAACAATCAAACCAGTTAAGCAAACTCATATTGACATATTAAATCATGCTTGAAGCAAGAGAGCAGAAACAGACAACACATAAAACCTTCTAAAGAGAATTTTAAGTAAATAAATAATACAGGTCAGTCTGCCCCTAAAAAAAAAGAACCTTTTAGCATTGGGAAATTGGGTTAATAGATTAATAAAGGGGGAAACCATCACAGGACCAGATAACTATATCACATTCAGATTGTGAGACATATAAGTCACTGGAATAGAAAAGAAGAATGGGATTGACTCAGGGAAATGGGTAAAATCATATCACTTGACTTTCATTCCATGAAATGGAAAACAAAAATTTTATTCTTTATTTTAGAAATGCCTTAATAGAATACTTTCAAAGAGCTTTGAATTCATCAAAGGAAAAGCCCTTATGCATATGGAGTAGTGTATTATTATTCTCCTTTACAATCACACAGCAGGAACTTTAGAGCATTCATTCTCCAAGTCTGATTCCTGCTAATAATTCCATCAAAGAAATGGAGTGATCCATCAGTCAAATAATCATTTGCTCTAATTGTCACTTTCCCCAAACTGGGGCTCTTCTTTCTTTCCTTCCTTTACTTCCAAACTACACTTTAACAAGGCTCAATTGAAGGGGCTATCTTCAAGCTCTGAAAAGATCAAAGCATATCAACATATAATTTGGGTTCTTACAGAGAAAACCCTAAGGGCAGTCTCTAAGTGAAAACATGGCAGGCAAAAAAAAAAAAGGAAAACTAAATGCTGTAAGTTAAAACATGATCCGCACCCAGGATTGAAAATAATAAAAGATACAAATTTTTTTTGTGTGTGTGTAATGAAAGTTGGTTAAGTGACCAATGATAATTGACAATTTACTTTTTTATTGCTATTGCTAATGATACTTTACTAAGAAATATTCCAGGATTAGTGACTTAGAATCTTCCTATTTCTAATAATCTGCATGTCTTTTGGGACAAATTAGTGTGTAAGTAAAATTCCAAATTGATAAATTATTTACTGAGTACATGGCATACTTTTTAATGACTAACATAAACTACATACACAGTAAGATCATTCACATAGGAAGATGAGAGACAAGCAGATAAAATTAAGCTACATTAGTTTCTCTTAAGATGGTTTTCATGCAGCCTCAAAACTAGTTAGGTACATTTTGTTCAAGGCTAATCTATACAGCAGCTACATTAGTTATATCTCCGTAGATGAAACACAAACATTTATCGAATTAATTTTTTGTACTGAATGCTGAACTCAGGGCCTTGCATATGTAAGGCAAGCACTCTACTTCTGAGCAGTGTCCCCAGTTCAAAACAATTAGTTTCAATATTCTTAAAAGAGGCAGTACTTTTTAATCAGGTTTATCATAGATGTTCCATGAATGTGAACTACATGTAAATCATTGTGATTAAGTGTGGTTGCATACAGTGAAACTTATAAAAATAATAGCATTAATTATTAAACTATGGCCAGTGAGATGGCTTAGCAAGTACAGGCGCTTCCCAGAAACTCTGTTAATCTGAGTTCCATCCTGGAGACCTACACAATGGGGGTAGAAGGATAAAAATGACTAACTCCTGCAATTTGTCTTCTGACATCTATAATCTAGTCATGACCCATGCACTTGTACACCCACCCCCCCAACCCCCCACACAAATTACTTATTGCTCTTGGTCATGAATTTTAAAATTTATTTGCCATGTGAAATTTGTATTAAGTCAACAAAATATAACATAGCCATTAACTGTATTACACTACCCCCTAAGGTTAAAAATGTCCTTATTTTGCAGAAGGATTATTGAAATCTATTAGTTCTCTTGTCATGGTTGGCTTGTGGGTTATATCAGGACTTCCATCTGTATGATGTTTGTGTTTTTAGCATAAGAAGATAGATGTTCAAAGAACATGTTTTAATGAGTAACATTATTGCAATGAACTGTATTAAAATAACACTTCCAAACCAATGCCTCCTGCTTTTCCTTTTAATACATTAAAGGATTAAATTATAATTATTAATTATATCCTATGCAATAAAACTTAGTTTTATACTAAAATTGGAATTTTATAGTACAATTACTTTAAACAGGGCTAGAGAGATGGTTTATCAGTTAAGAGCACTGGCTCATCTTGCAGAGGCCCAGGACCGTTCCCCAGTACTAAAAATCACCTACAACTTCAGTTCCAGGGAATCCAACACCTTCTTCTGGCCTCCACAGGCATTAACATGCAGGTGTACTTACATACCTGCAGGCACATATACATAAAATAAAAAGAAAGAAAATAGCTTAAACAACAACAAAAAATACTAATATTTTTGTGTCCTCAAATTTTCTAAATGCACTTAATTTTGTCTTTGCAATACCAAAATATTTATCCTCCAATTAAATTTTAAAAATATAATTTTTTGGCAAACATTGAGAAATTATGATCAGATGAAACAGAAAGAATGAGAAGCTGGAGAGATGGATCAGCGATTAAGAATTCATACTGTTTTTTTCAGATGACTCAAGTTTGATTCTAAGGACCCATATTAGATGGTTTACACCCACTTTTTACTCTAGCTCTAAGGGGCCTAATACGACCTTCTAGATAATGTGGACACCTACTCACATCTGTACACACAACAGACACAAATACATACACATAATTAAAAATAAAATGGATATTAAAATGGAAAGACTGTAAAGAAATTGAAAGATTTTTCCTAAATACTAAAAATAATTTAAATGCTACTAACAAAAAATTGAAAAAAAAGTATCCTTTCTTCTGTCATTGCAATACTAAGATATAAATATTTATTAAAGGTTATTTTATTTGCCATATTCTTCAGACAGTTTGACTAATAAATTTTGGACATTGAATATTTGATAAAAGGACATTGTTACTGAGTAAATCCTAGGTGTATTGGGACTGGAAAAAATAAGCCACTTTTGAGTTTTAAAATGGTTACCTTGAATCTAGTTTTGTTAAAATATATAATTATTTTTATTTATATGTTTGTGTCTTTGTGTGTCATGTGTGTTCAGGTGCTTGATGAGGCCAGAAGAGGTCATTAAATTCCTTGTAGTTGGAGTTATAGGTGGTTGTGATCACGTGATACGGGTGCAGGGAACCCAACTTGGGTCCTGTGTAAGAACAGCAAATGTTCTTAACTTAAGCTATCTCTCCACATTCTGAATTTAGTTTGGGTGAGGAGGGATTCAAAGTGTGAGTTATCAGTCATTCACTACTTTTATAATGTTAAAGGTTCATACCAATTTTTCAATATTAGAAGATTTATAGCTGTATATACTGCACACAGAGTACTAGGGAACAAAATTTAGAATGCATTAATTCACAGGTGAATTGTTTGTAACAATAGGAAGGTTAAAAAAAAAAAAAAAAACCTGAAAATGTCCTGGCTGTAACAACCAGAAAGGCTAAAAAATAGAATAAAGATCACAGTCCTTTTTATTATGTTCTGTTTTAATGCATGGGAATCAAAAATTAAATTAGGCACATTTTGATGGAAAATCTACAGGAAGCAGAAATGAACAGATCCTTGACTTTCCCAGAGGACTTGGGAGGACTGCAGTGGGTTCTACAAAAACAGGAGACTTATAGTTCTGTGCCCAAGATTTAGGGGGGAAGACTATAGCTTTCCACTGAGTCCATTAGCCTTTCAGAGAGCTTGAAATCCCAAGAAGCTGACTGTACCTGAAAGAAAAAAGGATGAATAATCTGTCCATGAACACGAAGAGTTTGTAAAGGGGCTAACGTCTGAATGTCATTTTGATGAGGAAAGCATATTGTTTATGAATCAAAATTCTTGGCTTTTCCTGCGGAGGTTTTGTGGTAAAAATTCACAGTAGCCACCCCAAGCACAAAGTGCTAATCTCAAATTCCACAACTCTAGTTTCAGATTGTGATTACCAGGAAACAAGGAAGCTATATACACATACACACAGACACACACACAGACACACAGACACACGCACATTCACATATGCACACAATGTTCTTCCCGTACTATACAACACAAACAGGATTTCTCTTTTTTGAGCTTGAAATTATTGTGCTACATTGTAAATGTGCAAAAAACAGAATTTAGATAAAGTTTGTCACTAAAAGTGATCAGAAACAAATAATAAATAAATAAATAAATAAATAAATAAATAAATAAATAAATACCATATCATGGAAGGATTGCCTAGAAACCAAGAAACACAAGGCAAACAGCTCCAAACAATGAAAAAATAAAGATTTGGTCAGAACTTACTGTTTATAATGCTGTGATTTGAGTCTCCTGTAATTTAATAGTAATATTATACTACTTTAAACTGTAGGAAGTTATATAAGCCTTGTTACAAAATTATATTAAAGGATATTTTGAGAGGAATCATCACCGTACATAAAATTAATACATAATAGCTTTTTAAAGCATGGACAGTGAAATATTTTGAAATATATACAATGGAATTAGGATCAACATTCCTGTAATTGACCTTAGGTAGCTGCTGTATGGTTCTTATTTATCTGGACCTTGGCTCCCTAATGTGTAAAACAAAGAAGTTAGGAGATCTCACTTTGAGAGTCCTTTATATGAGCACTTCTTAAACACGAAAGTGCATGAAACTGTTAATTAAGTTCAGTGTTTCTGGAATGTGGCCTGATTCTTCATTTGTAAAAATTCCCTGGCTGGGATAGTTTTGGGTTCTGCTCCGCATTAGGCAGGCATCATTTACATTTACACTTGCATGCTGTCTTCACAGGTGCCTATTATAGCACTTCAATTTCAGAGAGGAATACAGGATTGTCTGGTTTTATAATTTGGCCTTAGTCACAAATTTACAAAACAAAAGAGAAATTTGACCCATGGTGTTCATTACCTTAAAGCAACTGCCCTAATGCTTTTCACAGACCCATAATATCCAAAGAATCCATGTAAAGATTTTATGCAGGTATCAAACATGGCTTTTTGTCATCTTTTTCCATTGTTGGAGCTTTTAACTTTCAAGCATCAGAACTGTCACTGAATCTTTACTAAATTTCACTCAATGAGTTTTCAAACTTGGATCTCTTTGTACTAACAGATTCTCCCATGACTAATGTACTAATTTCTCTTAGAACATGGATGTTCTTCTACTGACATTTGAAAAGAATAAGAAAAAAAGCCAAACAATTTTTAAAAAGGACTGTTTGATGTTCCAACAATATTTAATTCCATGGACTTTTACCTCAGCTCTAAGTCTAGCAAATAAAATATGTAGCAAAATTTGTTGAAACTTTGATTATTATAATTTATTTCTAATAATCATTCTATAATACTTTATTATAACAGAAGGAGCTTATGCAGGCAATTGTGTTGTGTCTGTTACAAGTGTCTCCAGAATAAACTATATCTTATCCCCATATATAATACACACACATATACATATATATATATAATCAGTGATTCTCCAGCCACATGTTCACATTGGAGCTCAAGTTCATTAATGTTAAAATGCAGCTGCATAATAACAAAATGGGATGCGCACCACCATCATCATGAAAGACCTTAAGTAGGATGCTTTTTAAAGTAAATTTATAGACTTATTATTTATTGTAAAGATGATGTGCAGTATTTATCTGTAACATTCAAGCTAATCTCAAAGTATGCACGACCTTACACCTACTACTAATATGATTTGATTAATGAAAAAATCAGATCAAAGTTACATGCTTGTCAAGAGTGGTAGCAAGGAGACTTGTTTTTGTTATTTCTCTAGATTGGTTGCTAAGCTTTCCTATTTTCCTATCCATATATATAAGGAACTTCATTAGTTACCACTATTAGACCAATGAAATAATGATTTTATTTTTCAGGCCTTGACCATGCTCAATGGGCATTAACAATGTACAAAAAATAAACACCCACTTATACCATCCATAATTAAATTGAATGTTAAAATGTTCACAGATTTGACCCTACATATTTATTATGATTCTTCTACAGTTAAGAAAGTATAACAGATATTAGAACAGCCTCATTTTGCCAGTAAATTTAGAAATCAGTATATCTTTCATTTCTCAGCATTTAACATTTAAGTATTGGAAAAATCAGTATAGTTGTAGGTGACTTTTGATATATGAAATCGTTCAAGAAAATGCTACCCATTTCAAGGAAATCATGTATATTTTTGTCTGTGGCTATCCTAGATTTTGTAATATAAACGTATTTCCCAATAAATGTATGTTATTTCTAATAAACAGGGTAATAAACAGCCAATGTCCATTAACTAAGTACAAAGTGTTAGACTGTGTTAAGGAACTTTCATTTAGTAGCTCTCAATACTGCTATGAGGCAGTAGGAGAAGAGGAAAGCAAAGAACATAAACATTCTGTTGCTTAAACAAAATAGATAGCTGGTCAAAAAAAGGGTTATTTGAACTGAGACATTCTGAGTCATCATCATTTGCTTTTATCACTAGAATTTACTGCATTTCACAAACAGTATACATCACCATACTCAATTTAAATTAGTTAAGGTTACATATATATGAAGAGAGGGAGGGAGAGAAACAGGTAT
>NW_008338715.1:727549-729097 GCF_000622305.1 Nannospalax galili | reverse complement strand
AGATATAGTCTTCATTATACAGAAGCTAAAGAATTTTCTATTATGCTTTTAAGGATTTCACTGCAGGCTTTTTGAATGCCTATCACTGGTCTATGTCCCAGTTTTAAAGAGTTACTCATTTCCCACTTTCATAATAACACCTAGTTCATAAACATATCTATAAATGCATTTAGTTTTATTGTCAAGTATGATCACTTATGGAAAACTAAAACTTGAATTAGTGGTGTCAACTGAGTGTAACCATATCTCAGAGGGTATTTGGAAAGCTCTTGAAGCATTTTTCACTTTCAAAATGCAGTGATGATTCCTACTGCCTCTATTGGTGAGATCAAAGTATCTCCTAAATATCCTCCTTGACAACCCTGTCCCTACATCCCAACTGTCACCAGCAGATAAGTGTCTGGCTCAAAATATTAATGACAGTGTTGAGAAATATAATCTAGAATAAAGGAAAACATACAATACTCTGTAAAACTTTAATAGAACTACTCCAAAACTATAGAAGACAGCATTTTTAACTGGAGAACAAAAGAACATTATTGTTAATCACCTGTGTAATACCTGAAAATGTATGCGATCGATAAGCTTCTTAATTGTTTTGGTATTTCCTTCCAGAAGAAGGTGCATGCATACACCATGCACACACACACACACACACACACACACACACACACACACACACAAGAACTTTTCATAACTGCCAAACTTGGTTGAAATTTTAAAATTAAAATTTGTTTCCTTTTTTCAAATAACATACCAACTAGAACCAAGAGTTCAATCCTTTTTGATATTTTTTGGTAATGTGCCTAATTAAAAATAACTAGGCTCCCTAATGCATAATTACAGGAGCACGTAATACACTATATTTCTAGCTAGTTTTGATTCAGTCATATATATGCCTCAGAAGAATGAATGAATGACACATTGCTCCTTGCTGTGTTTGTACTGTCGCTGAATCAAAGCTCTTTCCTGAGTTGGGTATTTTCACTAAATTTTACTTGCTGTGCAATCATCTCCCAGTTGGAAAATTAATAAGTGATTTTTCTCCACAGCCTTTGACGTGCAACCTCCTTACCCTGTATTTTAGCACGCACTACATACCTTCTCCACTGTGACTGGTTTGGGCTATGACCCACCATCTAAATCTCTTTTCCCTATTTGATATGAGAGAAACTATAATTATCTAGGGCGGATTTCAAATTGCTGTTTCATTCTACTAGCAACTGATGAAGATTAGTGGTCTTGCTTTGCATTTCAGTAAGTCAGCAACACAATCACAAGAGAACTCAGCAGGCAACATTTGATTCATGTGAACTCAATTACCTATGTCAAACACATTCATGTCAACAAAAAGTAAGAACTTCCAAAATGGGTTTTTGCTAACTATTGTATATTAAAAATTAGACTGTGACTCCTGAGGGAAAAATAGTGGGAAATCCCTAAGAAAGAATAATAAGTACCAAGTAAAGAAACACACTTGAATAAATAGATTTGGGTCATTATTTGCTTCTGAAAACAAAGAATATTTCAAGGAAATAAATTTGTATA
>NW_008338715.1:718527-727460 GCF_000622305.1 Nannospalax galili | reverse complement strand
AGTAGTTTTATTTTTGAAAATTGAAGCATGTAATCAGCCTTACAAAAATTAATATATATTTTATATTAATAAAATAAAAGCTAGAGTATTACATCACCTTATACAAAGAATATTACTACAGATAAAATTGTTCACTTCTCTAAGAGCAGGTAAAATGAGAGAAGGCTGTATAAAGGTAACAGGTCATGAATTGCTTAAATGATTTTGTCTTCCGAATCTATTCTTTGTTACTGTTTGGGGTGAGACCATATATTTAATGAACTACTGAGCATTCTCAACCCTGAAAGTTTCATTCCTAAAAGGCTTTTAGTCAATTCCATCATGGCTACAGGTATAACAAGTCATAAGGGCATTATTGGCCAGTGATTACCAGGTCATCGCCCATTGCCAGGGCAGGCAAAATTCATATATGATAATTTATTACAATGGATCTATCCAAACTTCAGCTTCTTGACATAATTACATCCTTAATTAAACCCATGCTTAATTTAGTCAAAGAAACTGAGTAATTAATTGTCATTATTTAATAGGGGCACTCTATAAATATATTTCAATATGCCGTGTTTGGCTAACTTGACTAAGATGGTGATCACAGTGTGGAATATATAAAAAAAAATGTCAATCATTCCATATCAAAAAATAAACAAATTAATAAAAAGACAAATTTCTTGGAAGTTGAAAACTTGGCCTGAGAGTCTTTGGACTAAGGCAAGATCAATTAAAAATATTCTTTTGTGATTTTCTGAGAAAGTAAGGAAAAACATGCCTAAATATGTGTGTTTTATATATATATATATATATATATGTATAAACAAATGTATGTCAGCAAAATAGCAGTTTTTCCATGCCTTTGTAAATTTTCTTTGTTGAATTCATTCCTCTTGGCTTTTCTTTCTTATTCCTTAATTCAACATTTGATACAAGAAGGAATGTTGCACTTTAAGTAGGAACTGTTAATCAAACAATGAAGCACTAAATATATACAAAATCATAACTGTGATTCTACAAAGAAAAGATATATGAATAAATAAGTGAGGCTCAACCTAGTCTCAACCATTCATGAATAACATCAATGAAAAACTGATATTGTAACACAGATCTAAATGATTAGTATAAGTTAACCAGGCACAAAGAAACAAAGATTCCAAGCTGAAAGAACAAAATCATAAAACTCAAGGAATGCAAGCAAGAGATTTTCTTTTGAGAAACTGAGCAAAACGTGTAGTTAGCACATAGGAGAAGACAAGAAGCAAAAATATAAAAATAAGGGCAAACCCATGCAGGGTATTCAGGTAAAAAGACAACAATATTGTCTTAAAGGTCACAGCTACAGTATGTAAAGTATGGTAGAAGAGGAGATGATCTATGCTCACAATAGTAAGATTTGTATTCTCATATATTTTTTACATCCACAATGTTCAAATCAAAATTGTATTTCAATATACTGGTTATATTTAAAAACAAAATTCCAAAGCAATCTAATTAGATTAAAAAGTTCCAACCAAATCTAATTAGATTGTAGGAAAGGGAAAGGGAGAAAAGTGACTGATTCGGACAGATAGTTGAGTAGTAATTTCTAGGAAGACTTTGTGATGGGTTAGAACTGGTTTCTAAGTAGGAAGGAAATGTCAGAATCAGTCCCAGACTTCTGGCCTAATAGGATTATTATAGAACTTAAGACTTGAGGACTCACTTACACCACCATCTCATGCTCCACATGACATGTGGATAGAAAGGCATCAGGAATATCTACATTTTTAAGTCTCTAAAGAAAACACTTAAAATTAAATTTTTCATGTGATGACTTGGCCATTCAATGCGGTAAGTTATTTATACTATTAACATTTGAAAATTTCCATAAGTGGTCACATAACATTGCATATTCTAAAACACCAACAGGCACTATTTATATGGAATTTCCTATGCAGAATACACAGACCAGTACAGTCTGCACAGTCAAGGCCCTGAATATATTCTCCTCACTGTCACAGAAGGGTAAAAAATTACACAACTTAAGATGGAGCAACTTAATTTTTTCTATAGTAAGACCTCTCGAGTTTACCCCACTCTCTCTAATTTAGGCTTCCACTCAACTAAGAGTGTGAGGGGTAAATGAAAATGAGATGAATGGCAAATTCCTGCACCAAAAAATACTCAGTCAGAAACACAACCTTGAGATACTGTATTTCCATGGTAAGTACTAACTGAATGCTTACATCTCCTCAATAATCAAAATTTATCCTCTAAAAATCAAGGTTCTTTTTTAATAATCTCTGTCAAAATGAAGGAAGACAAAGGCCATTGTGAGTAAACCAAAACCATCAAACAGTCCCGATAACAATGCAAATTATCAATCAAGTAGAGGGTGTTGCTTTAAATGACATTAAACTTATTTTTTTGTTTAGAAACTGTTAGATTCTATAGTGATTTACAATGGAATATCATGTGGAGATTTTATTCAACTGATTTTTCTTACCTAACAGTACATATGACCTCATAATAAACTAGTATAATTCTTCAAAAGGAAAATGAAACATATTAGTTAGCCCGTTCCCATAAATCCAATCCTAACCAAACTTTAATTCATTTTCCCAATAAACTTAGCAGTATTTAGAAAGACAGTTACCATTTGACAACATTTGTATTAGTTGTGTGTGTGTGTGTGTGTTTCATCTGTCTGTCTGTCTGTCTCATTGTAGTTCAAGAATAGTTTACCTTTAAAAACAAAGAAAAATTCATCATAGGTACTATTGTGAAGGATATAAAATAAGGGCCCACACTGAATAAGGAAACTTAAATCCATGCAAGAGTTTCTAAGAAAGTATGCCCTCTCACTATGACAAACAGGTAACTGATGCAGTTCTGTCTCCCTGGATCTTTGACCAATTTAAAATAAACTCAAAACAACTAGCTAGTTTGATACATATAAGTAGGATTTAGGGAACAAAATTCCATCTGAAGCCAATATCTGGGGCTAAGTGTATGCTTAGTCTTGGGTTTCCCCATCTATTAATATACATGAACCCTTCATTACCCACTTAGAATGGACACATTATGGTGAAAATGACTTGAAGTCCATAGGAAAACATTTTTTTTTCAAAGAAAAGAATGTCTTTTCTTCCTCATAAGCTGTTTAGTTTGACATTAAGTACTATCCTGTTACCAAAAGCCATTGATAAATATCCAAGTCTGAAAGGGCAACTCACCATACTGTAGACAAAAATGAGAACATTTTCAAATGAACAGGGAAGCATGCATGATCAAGTGTCAATTTAAAAGAAAAATTGTAAAAAATATTTCCTACTGGAAATTGGTTTGAAATGGACTTTCTGTATTGGTTCTATCTCCGGACAGCTATTCTCATGGGCACTGCTTATTATGCATTTAAAATTGATCTATAAATTTCAAAACATAAGCATATAATTGCAACACCATGTAAACAACATAGTAAGCTAAGTCCTGTGAGATGACAAATGTTTTTCTGAGACGTTAATATGGCTGAACTTATTTTCAAAGATTTTTAAATGGCAGCTTAAAGCATGCCAGAAAGAGATCTATTCTAAGATTTTTGTTTTAAGTTCTACACAGCAAAAAGAACTAGTAGAAAACAAGTTTGTGGAAAGAAAGCCTCAGTGGTATACAGACAAAATATATACAATGAGAGATATTAAACCATTGTTTTGCGCTGTTGAAAATAAAACTTCGGAGAGCTATGTGAATATGAAATATTCTACTGCAAGTCAGACACTGAGTATTAATTATGTACACCATATAAAATAGCACATTAAATCTTTCATCATTGCCAGATATTTTGAAATTCAGAGAAGAGAAAAATCAAACTTGAAGAGAAATAATCTCCATAAATTAGCAAAGTAAAAGGTCACTTGCTCGTAATCACTGGAGGAAATACATATACATGATCCAAGTCAAAGCACAAGTCTTTGCAGATCCATAAGCAAATGCTTACCTTGACAGGTGCCATTTTTCTCTTCATATCCTGCCTTACACATGCATTTCCCGATGGGAACCAGCCACTCCCCTTCAGCACTGCAGTGCATTTTAGGAGGATCATCTGTCACAGAATGGTTGACACAGGAGCCTGACACCTCTAGCAACTGTGAAGAATCTGCTCCAGTGATGGTGTCAGGGAAGACAGCCAAGTGTCTAACCACAGAAGGACATTTTTTATAGTACACACGCACAGAAACCAGAGCAATGCAAGCACCAACATCTTGGAAAGCAAGATAAAATCCTTTCTTGCTTAGGGGTCCTACATCTCTGACCTCTGTATTCAGTTTCATCACGCGGTCACCAAGATCGAGTTCTGTGAAGCTCTCATCAGCAGCAATGGTATCAATTTTGATGTACTGGTTTTCTTTAATGTTTCTCCCATTCTCATCATCTGACTCAAAGTAATACATGTTGAACGTTTCCTTACAGGTCCCCAGTCCTCCAGGAAGACTATTACAATCACGTAGAGTAAATTTGAGTTCGATGAAGATTCTGGAAGCACCTTCATTGGAAATCCAACTGGTCAAAAGCCAATTATTCTGATTTTGTTCCATAACTTTGCATACTTGGTATGTGTGGATGGGGGCATAATTTTCATCAACTTCACCAATCTCTTCCCACTGTAGAGGATAGAGTTGAAAGATGAAAAACTTTTAATTTTTTTTAAAAAGCATAAAGTAACTAGGAAAACCACCAAAAATCAAATAAAAACTAATTTATTTAAACAACTCTATGTAATTTTCGTAGATTCTGAAATATAGTATATAACATAAAAACAGCAGTTTTCTATTGTCCCATTCTATCAATTAACTGCTTGCATATTATGCAACAAATGATTTAAAAATCATTTCCTTATTATAAATGATTCCTGAATGACATGATTAATATTTCATGCAAAGGAACAAAAACAGTTAAAAAAGTCAGTTTTCCATGATACAATCGATTAAAAGTATTTGCTTTGTGTTAGTAAAAGAGAAAGTAGCATTAACGAAAAATAAAAATAAAATGCTAAATAACTTTTATTTAAATGTTTATTTTACTTTCTTATTATCTTTCAAAAAAGCACAACTGGCTTTTAAATAGTTTTCCTTAAAACACTCACAGAAGACTTGTTTCAATATCATGTATTGCCACAGAGTCCCGTAGGATCCTCTTACAAAGAAAAAAGCAGAATAGCAGTATCCTCCAACATTAAACATAAGGGAGAAACAGCTCTTGTACACAGTTTGTACACAGGTGTACACAGTTTAAGGTAGCACAGATATTAAATATTTAAGCTAAGCATTATTTGATAAGATATCATAGTACTTAGTGCTTCAGGTGGTGTTATCAAAGCAGTGTGTAAACATCTTGCTGTTTTGAATTATTGTAATTAATGAAAGGAAAAATTTAGAATCTATTCTGGTAAAATTTTTATTTTTTTTCAAGAATAGAAATGAAGGCTCACAATATATTTCCAGTTTATAAGCAGAAATTATTTAAATAACTTTAGCAAAACACCATCCAATAGATAATATAGAAATTTCCCGTGTCCATGCTCACATAAATATATTAAGGAGCAATAAATTATTTTGTTTATTTTAGATTATAGGAAAAAACATACTGAACATACTGATTTTTTTTTCTCTTTTTGTCTTTTTTGAGTCAGGGTGCCCCAGTATTCCCAGCCAGCCCGGAACTCTCTTTGTAGATGAGGCTGGCCTTGAACTCACATTGATCAGCCTATTTCTGCCTCTTGAGTGCTGGGATTAAAGGCATGTACTACCATGCCCTGTCTCATTTGACATTTCTTAGGATAAAGAATTGATCTTGCTGTTTTCAGCAAAAATCAGAGATGAAGAAGAAACAAGAAGGAAAAAATATAAAATAACACTCACCAAGAACTTAGGGACCTGCCAGGTATTTCCTAGATACTTTTACACATGCCGTATCAAGGAGATTGTAATAACTTAATGAAGGATAGAGATAGAAAATATTCTCTGCTCCTTTTTGCCAGATTTCATATGATTCTGTGTTTTATAAATCTATTTTGTGATTCTTGCATTTTTCCCAGTGACTACTACAGGCACTTGGGAAGTGCTGGCCACTGAATGTTATTAAAGTGGACATAAGTAAGCTTTTTCAGGGCCCTAGGGTCCACAGTCTGAACCCATACTGTCCTCCCTTTACTCTTTATTTCTTTACCATTTACCTTAAAAATTAAGAAAAATTAAGGCCTGATTACTCAGACAACTTAGATTGGTATGACATCTCTCAAAACACTTGCTCACATTTTTTTTTTAACTTTCCCCTGGCTGTGAAACTCCTGGGCAGGAGTATTTTTACTCACACGTGCTCAGGTATCCCATGTCAGTCACATTAAGTGAGTCACTGCTCCATAAATGTGTCATGGAATTAACATCTTTCTCCCTAAACCATAAGAAGGACTTTTCTTCCTGCCTGCTCTCATTGCTCTTTTTAAAAAGCCTCTTCTTGTCTGGAGCATGCACCATCTCCTCCCTCTTCAGCATGGCTTCATTTATAATCTACCAGTAAATATATATTACTTAGTTCTCCTTCTGTACTTCAAAATATTGACTCAAGACACACAGTTTAGACTCTAATCTCCTTTTAGATTGTGTTCCCAAATCCATCGTAAGGAGCATTGTGTAAACCAAATTGATTCTGACCTTTATGCTATCAGGGGTTATAAATCATCCAGTTCAGGTTTTCATTATTTTTTTTTCTATTTATCTTCTTTCTACATCAAGAGATTAATCAGTTGAGGTTAAGGTAGAGAAGTAAGAAACTTTGTTGAACATTCCTGAATAAAGATAACTTGACCTTCTTCTCTCAGAGAAAGGATTCTGCCTGGAACTTCAAGTTTAGTCCCAAATCTTAAACATACAATCTGTGGGGAATCTGTGGCAGAACAGCTTTGAGATCTGAAACGAGAACTGAAGCTCTCTAGTACAGTCACCTAATACAGAAACAGTCTTAAAATCTGGTTAGGCAAACCATTTCAGAAATAAAAAATTGAAGATCAGACAAAAGAAAGGACATTTTAGGTTCCAGCAGAAAAGCATTAACCATTGGGAAATCCAGTTTGTCCAGCTACACCTCTGATTTCCTGGTAGTATTTCTGCCATGCATCTGTGGATTCATATGTGGGATTCCTCATTACATACAGCAGATGTGTCTCAATTCCTACCATTTGACCCAGTTATACCACTCTTTGGCATATGCCCAAAGAACTCATTCTATTGCAGAGACACTTGTACATCCATGTTTATTGCTGCTTTTTTCAGAATAGCTAAGAGATGGAAGCAACCTAAGTGTCCCTCAATTGTTGAGGCAATAATGAAAATGTGGTTCAATTATATGATGGAGTTTTACTGAGCAGTGAAGAAAGATGAAATCATGAAATTTGCAGGTAAAAAGGATAGATCTAGAAAGTGTTATCCTAAGTGAAGTAACACAGACTCAGAAAAAAAATCAACACATGTTCTCCCTCATATGTGGATCCTAGAACCAGACTCTGATAAATAAGCATGCAACCAGACATAACTACAGAAATCAGGACAATGGAAAGGAAACAGGGAGGTAAAGGAAAAGAAAGAATCGAAAAGAGAAGAACAGTAGGAAAAAGGCCTTTATAAGGGAGATATGGATTAAAAATTGGATTAATTTAAGGAGGGGTGAGGGAAGGGTATACAAGGAACCTAGGGGATAAAGGAAAAGAAGGAGCTCAAGAGAGGTAGGACCATAGGAGAAGGGTATTAGTAAGGGAAGAAGGGAGGAAATGGAGGCACCTTAAGTGGGAAAACTATGATGGATGGGCGAGACAATGTGAGAGATAAACAATGCCTAGCTAGTTTTGAAAACCAGAGGGAACCATATTACGCCTACACCCTAGTGACAAGTTATACATACCAGATCAAGAAATATATGTCTAGGTACGGTTTATCTGAGAACAACTAATCTTTGCCCAAGATTTATCTACATGACACATAGTAATTAAAAATACCAGACTGGTGGAACTAACCTTCTTGTGTGTTTAACAGACATATTTGAGGCCTATTATGATTTGGTCAGAGGGACATAAAGGACACTTTTTGCTCCTAGCCCTCCTAGGTCGACTAGTTCCAGGGGACAAGGAGCATCTCTCAAAATGTCCTATAATGGTGGTGGGTGACATGTCCTCTTGATCAAGTAGGCTGAGGAGACCCCACCAGATGGACTTGAACCAGTGTCCAGTCTACAAAGAGGAGAATCAACACAGAGGAATCATTTCCTTCATGCTTCCAAGCGAAGCCAGCCATGGTCAAGCAGGACCTTTGCCTTATCTTCACATAAGCGGAAGAAAAGCCTGAGGAGCCAGGAGCTCCTCCCAAGTCCATGTGACCACTGAGGAACAGATCCTCACACAACCTTAAGAGTAAAAATAAATTGGTTTATCTGGTCCAACTCTACAGCCTTAAACACCCAAAAGGAAAGTATAAACAAAGATTAAAGGGGCCAATATAATTTCATAAGAGTCCATCCATATGCATAGCTAAAGGCTATATAATAAGCAACAATGCCAGATAGGCAATACCTTCTTTTGAGTTGTTGGCCAGGGTGGCCAAAGGGATTCCCAGATAGTAACCCAGGATTGATTGGAAAATGAACAGAAGACCCCAATCTTATCCAAAGGAATATTGATAACTGATTACCACTAGATGAGGAACAGCTGATTCTCCTAAAACAAAGACCTCTAGATAGGCTGACTAGATTTGCCAGAAGGGCAAGTAGTGGGGAATGGCTGGGGTGCTGACAACACAGCAGACATTAGCAGGGATATCAGAGTATAAGGGATCTAATTGGGGGGAGAGAGGCTATGGGAGGGTGCTATCTGGGAAATGGGTGTAAAAAAAATAAATGTTTTAAAAAATTTAAAAAAT
>NW_008338715.1:687004-718489 GCF_000622305.1 Nannospalax galili | reverse complement strand
CATATGTGAAAAACATTACCATTGAAATCTACCTGATGACTTTATATCCATGCTCAGATGCCAAAGAGCTCAGAAAGTAACCGACTGTGCCTAGTAATAATCAGATATATAGAGATTAGAAACACATATGCATCTTAGTGTCAATTGTATTAAAAATGAATTTTTCTGTCTGAAACTGTATTTTAATAATGAAATGGAGATCTTTTTTAAAGTCTAAAACCTCATTTAATTTTATGTCTTATATGGTTTATACTGTCTACAATATTGTATAACTGTATTAATTCAACTGTAAACCTAAAAATTTACAGCCAATTTTGAAGGAGATGCATCTTAGCTCAGGAAATTGTTATTGAATATGTCAATGATGTTGTAATGAAATGTTTCTTCTGATCATGTGGTTATTAAATAAATAATTTTTTAAAAAAAGATATCTTCCCATCTGAATTAGTCAAATAGTAGTATGTGTTAAGTTTTGCTTACTAGTATCTGGAACTACCTTTTCCATTTAAACAAATTCAATTCATAGCTTATTTTAGGTATTTTATTCTTTTTTTTTCCTTTTTGTATATTTTAACTGAATTTTTATGTATTTCATACACAACATCTTAATCATCTTTATTTCCTCTTCCCCATTCTTGGTGACATATTTTCAAGGTATTCAATTTTTATTTTGTACAAGTTAGCTTTGTGTACAATTGTGTACAAATTAAAAGACCAGAATAAACCAAATGAAATAATGAAACTATGCCTTATATCATATCTCAGTCAAATTGTATTAGAGCAGTCATCAATATTCTGTGGCAGGTGGTGTGAAAGCCTGGCAAAGAATCAGTTCCCTCCTACAGTATTCTGACTTGACCAAGCCGTAACTTCCTAGGAAGACCATGTTGCACGAAAACCTTTGTCTGATAACTCTCTTGCTTTCTCATTTTACAATAATTTACATAGAGCCTTTAAGGTGCTCTAAAACAAATAAATTCTGTGCTTTGAACTTTGTTAAGTATAATTTAGATGTCATTTACTGTTTCCAGTGTGAATTCAGCCTTGAATGTGGTGTGTTTTATACACTTCACAGAAGATACCTTCCTCTGAAACAAGGAATTTGATGACGTTTTTGAACAGAGTGATTTCTCCTCCTTTATATTAGAAGCCAGGAAGCCAGGCACTTCTCCCTCTGTTAACTACTGAGTCTCAAACACATTCCTAAGTGATCTCAAAATGCTTAAACTTTCATCTAGAGTCACTGGAAGAATTCTGCTTCAGAAATCAGATAAAAATATTTATAAAAATTAGAAACTTCAAACACACAGCAAAATGTTTTGTTTGATTTCTAGGATATTATGCTGACTTATGTTTTTAATGTAAGATTTTAGTTATGTTGCTTAATATATGTGCTGTTCTTGTTTTCAAAGACTGACTAAAATTGGCTAAATGTTTAAGTTGTGACCATAAATTTCTTGAGGTGAATGATTAAAAAATAACTACTATTATATCCTAATATTTTCTAGTACTACATGTACATGAAATTGTGTTTTTACTATCTTGTTGGATATACAATTCAGCTAAATTGTCTCTAGTTACCTAGGACAGTCTATCAATGGTGTTACTTCTGTAACTGGATTAGAAAATTTTTAAAAAGGATTGTGATTAGTAGTACAAAAATGATGCATCCAACTAGTGTCCAGCTAGGTGATTATTTTGTCTATTTGTTACAACTTAAGTGTCTTACAATCCATTACAAGCCATTTTCAATTACAAAAAAATGCCACCTTAAGACCAATATCTTCTGAGAAGAAATATCATCCTCAGGTCAATTCACATTTCCAAGGCTGTCCAAATGTTCAAATCATATAGAGTCAGAAAACAAGAAAATCATATTAAGGACCATTATGCTTTGAAAATTTTGTAATTCAAAGGTGATTCTGGAATGTATAAATATCTCAACGTAAATAGAGTAGATGTAGACTAGAGTCATAGCCTTATTTTAGATCAATTTTTCCATCACCATTGTGTGCGCAGCATAATTTTTTCTCCAATTTTTATTCAGTATTTATGCATTTCATATAACACATCTGTATCAAATTTAGTGCTCCCCCCATTCCCCCATACCTCCCCCCACAAGATTTCATGTATTCTGCCATATATGTTAAGTCCTATCCAGTCAAGTGTTTGTATCCAGATGTCCCGTGGTGCAAGTTCATCCTCTGAAGTCTAGTCATTCTATATATATAGACACTCCCTTAAAGAAGATCTACTATACCTTACCCAACAGTAAACATTTACCAATAGTTCCTTATAATTTTAGAGAATCCTTCCATACTGGGTCTTGCAGATGAGCAAACAGAGATCCTAACAAATCATATAATTACTGTCTAGTGCCTAACTTTCTAGTTATAACCAGTGCTTTCTCTTTTATAGTGGTTGGATTTATTCAATGTTTAAACTATAAGTGCATGAGTTAGTTTTAATAATCTGTTTAAGAATAAACAAAGTAGATGGGCATGGTGGCACATGCCTTTAATCCCAGCACTTGGGAGGCAGAGGCAGGTGGATCTTTGTGAGTTTGAGGTCAGCCTAGTCTACATAGTGAGTTCCAGGACAGCTGGGGCTACAAGGAGACTCTTTCTCAAAAAAGACCCCCCCAAAAAAGAAAATAAAAGAAGAAACAAAAGCATTTATCATAAATCTCATTCACTTATCATTTCATTGTGACTTGCTAATTTTATTAAAAGTCAACTATAAGTTATTATTTTTTTGCATTCAGAAGAAATTTTCATTGCTTGAGAGCAAGGTATTATGTTTTCAAAAGATTAAACTGTGAGTCTTTGTGATAGAATTATAGACCCTCTTCCTTTTTTACCCAGTTTGCTGACTTTTGGACTAAATCTATGGGTAACCAATTCACTAGAAGTGTCTTTGATTATACAGGTAACCTAAGGAAAAAAGTAACTTAAACTAAAATGTTACCAAAGAGTTTCTTTTCCACAAATTCAGTCTCTATAATGGTTATATATTTTAGTACAATAAATATGACTAATTGTATTAAATTCCAGCAAAAATCACTTGAATAAAAATCTCATTATATTTCTTTAGTGATATCTTAATAGGAATAAATTCTTGAATAAAGTAGAAATGTGTATTGCCTGAAACATCTTTAAAATTCATAAATATAATGTTACAATATTGCTAGAAATTACTCAATTAATTTTCCATGTATGAAATAAAACAAGTTGATTATTTTATTATCCATGGAATAGTACAGCTATTCATGAGATCAAATTTAATTCATGATACAAATAAAATCACTTTAGAAAGACAGAAGTTTAGCCTTTCAAATTTATATGAGTATTTTCATAGTGAATTCATAAATAATTGGCTATCTAGATTATCAAGGTATAAATGACAAAGGTGTCTTCCCCTTATTCTTTCAGTAAGCAATTATTTTAAGTAATTGATTTATTCTTTAACAGAATTATCTGGTTGGGAAGAAGTGACTTTCAGTAAAAGTAAAAACCCCACAAATGCAATATGTGACTGAAAATATACGTATATAGAAATTCAGTAGGAAGTGCTTGCCCTACAAGAGTGAGTTTCTTGGGAACTAGAGTTTATCCCCCAGCACAATTAAGAAAAAATACCATTTGACCAAGATAATTATTTCTTCATTGAATTATAAATATAACAAAATCTAAAACCTAAAATGACTATATCCTATATCTCAGGTTATTTCACTTTCAGGAGGGGAGATTTTGCAGTTTTAAATTGTATATGAAGTTAAAAATAATTTAATATTGAAATCTGGCATTCTCATTTGAAAAAAATCCCTGCTAATGAAAATAAAGTCTATCTTACCAACATGCCAATAATAATTTTAGAAGAAAGAATGAGCTAAGTAGGTAGGCATACCTGAAATTAAGAAATTAATAAGCTGAATGAAATCTTAAATAATCTCATTAGTGTCTTATTAAAAAAGCAATCCTGTTACCTATGGTACATGTTATCAAATTTGTCAGTGATTTGTGCCATGCATTATAATTTCATAAGCAACAGTTTAAACAAAATAGGGTTATGAATCACTGATTTAGTTCACCTCTTCCACAGCACCAGTCTACATTTGGGTTTCTCCATGTTAAACTTCTAAGCAATATTTGCTATAGCCTTATATCAAGAGACATTTAAATATTTGCTATCATAGAGAACACGTTATCTCTTTTATAGTATTTCAAATGTGTACTTAATCAGTAAGTTCATGTTATCTAAAAAAAAAATGCTATCTCCATTACACACTTGCTTAAAATGAAGTCGAACAACTCCACATAATTGCTGATGGGCCTCTAAACTAGTGCCGCCGTTATGGATATCAGTGCAGAGGATTTTCAAAAGAGGAAAAATCACACTAATGTGTTATTCAAATATGCCATACATGGAAATATATCCAAAGAAATCTAAGTCAGCATACTGCAGACAGTATTGTTCATCCATGTTTATTGGGACATTACTCATCACAGAGAAGTTATAGAACCAGTACAGTTTTTCATCACCAAATGAATGAATACAAAAATATGTTGGACACATACATAATAGAACTTTATTCAGAAATAAAGAATGACAATGAAACATGTGGAGGATAAATGGATGGAAATAGATATTAAGTGAAATAAGGGAGTCTCAAAAAGAAAAGTATTGCATGTATCTTCTAATATGCAGAATCTAGATGTGTGCTGTATGGGTGAGGTTGTTTGGAGAAAGGCTGAGGATAAGAAGAGAGGGAAGGACAGTTCTAAAGCAAAGGGGAGCAAGAGAGAATAACGGAATATATGTGACATGAATGGAGCAGAAATTGAGACTATTTGTGGGACAGGAGAGTAGAGAAAGAAGTGGAGAGGGAATTGGGGAGGGTAGTGGGCAGGTGGAAGAAGAGTAAAATATATCATATATATGTATGAAATGCCAAATTGAAACAAATTGCTTTGTATTTCAACCTAAATAATTTAAAATAATGGGACACATAGTGATCATGGAGAGTTTAAGATCTAAGACAAATCTATATTTATCAAGATTTCTCATGAACACACACACACACACGTATTAACATAACTACTATAAAGTGTTCCTCCATTACAGTTGCTTTGAGATGAAATAGGTACTATTCTTAGATCATTGTACATGAGAAATCACAGTGGCACAGCTGTATTCTTTCATATAAATGCTATCATATTGTAGACAGCTGCATATTTCAAAGTGACTATGACTCTTTTCAAAGGAATATGAAAGTTTCAGCAAATGAGAAAAGGACAAAACCTATTTCACTTAGGAGTCAATAAAATTAAATAAAGTAGGTCAACCTCTGGTGTGCTTAATGTTTCAGGCAAAATAAACACAATTATCTTCTTGCTATGCTGCCATCAACAACCGAAAGAGTTCAGCAAACCATTTGTACTTATGAATGTTATATCGTTTATGAAATACATCTGAAAATATAATGCAGTGCCTGCCACTGCTCTTTATGGTGGCCTCATTTTTCACTAGATAATACTACATTTTATGGCATAGGCCTTCACAACAGCACCCATAAATCAAGTCCATATTTCACATTAATCATGTTCTTCTAATCAGTGGCTATTCAACACAAATTTCCATCTCATTTTTTGTTGTGAAAACAGCCACATTAGTGCTGTGTGCTTACGCAAGTTTAAGTGATTATAGTCCCATAAAAGAGACTCGATCTACAGTCCTTGGGCTATGGAAGGATTAACAGCAATATTCAGAAATTGGAGACTATTTACTACTGGAGGGCTATGTAATCACCAGCTGCACTTATGTACAGACAGCTTTATTTTCAGAATTTCAGTGCTCTCTGCTTGTGCTGGAAGGAGAGTAAATAGCAGCTATAAGTTCATTACAAGTTTAATCTTCTACACTGATGTGTTGTTCATTTCTGACCAAAGTGCTACCCTCAACAACCAAAGATCTAATTGAGGAAATATAACTTTCTAGCACACTTGTGTATGCAGGTGCAGGTGCTTATGTATGTATGTGTAGAAATGAGTATGATGTCAGGAGTCATCCTGTGTTACTCCCACACCTCATTCTTTTAGGCAGGGTCAGTGTGTAAAGGTGCTTGCCATGCAAGTCTGAAAAGCTAAGTTTGATCTCCAGAATGCCTGATAAGGTGGAAGGAAAGTACCAACTACACAGTGTTTTCTTCTGCTCTCCTCATCCATGTGAAGACATGTGTAGGCATGTGTAGGCTAACACATACATCATGCAAACACAGAGCGAAAAATATCACAATTATAGTAAATAAAATAAAGCTAAAAATTATAAATGTCATGCTTTGACACTTTCTCATGTGAAAGAAAATATATATGCACATAAATACATATACACATAGACATTCATAACAGTTTACTTGCAATGACCCAAAACCAGAATCAGCCTATTTTATTTCTGTGGGCAGATGATTAAACAAATTACAGTGCAAATATTCTTATTAACAAAAAGTAAAATGTTTGTATGATGATAAACTTAATTATTCTCCAGATAACTATGCTGGGTTAAAAATACTTAGCATTTTAAATTCTATATTATAGAATTTATGGGAAAAATATGAAATAAAAATTTAATATACAGACAAGCTTAATGATTTGCTGAATTAGAGATAAAGCATAGGGGAGTAAAAATGGCATTCAAACCAAGATGTCATGTAAAAGCATGCACAAGAGGAATGGAACTCAGAAGCAAAGGCCAGGGCAAGTTTTGCACTTACTAATAAGCAAAAATAAAATTATCAGAAGCAATATTTATCTGACTTCAAGATCATAATTTAATTCTCCACACCATGATGTGCTGTAAACAGAGAACATTTGAATATAAAGTTAGTCCAAAGCTAATTAATGAATAGAGTAACCAAAATCTCTCTGGAAATCTTCCAAATCAACAGCCACATTTTTATTCCCTAAACCCAACTCTGCATTTTTGCTCCCATAATTGAATTAAAGTTAAGTAGTTATTAAAGCAATATTTCACAAAGTATTTTCTATATAAATAGAACACCACTCTAAATAGTTTATGGAAAAATAGTTCTTTAGAAAGACAACTATGAAAGTCTCTAATTTGTTTCTTCTCAAGATCATAAATTGAATATTTTACATACTCTGTACACATCTACAAAGTAAGTCTGTATACCATGCTCATATGCATCATAAAGTTACACAGTAAATGTGCCTGGTTAGTTTTATATGATATTTCAAAAACTCATATTGTATGACTTTTATTCATGACATGTGAAAGCATTCTGCAGAATATTCCAATTTGGGTGGAAATGCTGATTGTGGCTAATAGATTAGGTTGTGACCACTTAGTGGGATATCACATAAAAATGGCTTAAGTTCTGAGTACCCTCTTATACCTATTGTTCCTCATATCTAATCTGTATCTGATCAGCAATTTAGAACTTTTTGTTCCAGATTGATTTGTTCCATTTCCTTTAAGACAAAGAAACATATTTTTAATTATTTGTGTATCTTCTATAGTCATGTTGAAAATTCAGTACATAATGACTGAACATTGAAAACATGTGTTTGAGAATGAATGAATGGGTGAATTTATTTAGAGTCATTCAGCTTAATCTTACTGCTTTTGTGAGGTGTTATACTGTGATTTACAGCAGGGGGAAGAAAATGATTTCTGAGTGACAGTTACTTCTCCCTCATTTTTTCTAGAAAGAATTTAGTCAAAGATCATGTAACATGTCAAATCTGAAATGTTGATAAACTTTTTTTTTCTTCTCAATAATAACCCCACCAGAAAACCAGCAAGCAATGAAAGAGGTTAAACTCAATTCTGTCACACTGTAAAGAATTGGCAGCTCAAAGGAAAGGTTTTCAAGTGAATTGAATCTGGTGGAATAAGTGTTGTATGTGAACCACTATGAATTTCATTTATCTATGCATCTCTGATTTAAAATTATCACTGAGAATTGACAGTTGGCAGAATCATGGTGATTTTCAAAGACTGAAATTTTTTAAAATTCATCAATATATGGCATTTTAAAACAAGCGATTTTTGTATGTAAATTCAGAGTTTAAATGTAATAATTTTGATGCTTGCTCTAACCAGGTGTGATTTCTTCATTCTCACAAAAAGTATTTATATTTTAGTAAAAAAAAAAAAAAGGTACCTAACATATCTATCTTGCCATGGAATAAAGTATGATTAATCAGACTAGATGTAAAATTCAAAAACTTTGTCATGAACCCATCCAATTACCAGTAAAGAAAAAGCTTGAGTTCTAATGAACTCATTTGACATCTGCCAGTTCACTCAGCACAAATGTAGATAGGAAGCCATAATACTACAAAGGAAATTGCTTACTTGGCGCCCAATGGTGAAGAATGCTTACTTTTCTTCTAAAGGACCAAAGTTCAATTCACAGCACTCACAACAGGCAGCTTACCTCCACCTATATCTTCAGCCCAGAGATTCCAACATGCTCTCCCGGCACTCACATGTGCATACTCACACACATATACTATGCATACACATTAATAAAAATAAAATTAAAAACTAAAAAGTTATTTACATATATATATATATACTTCATTGATAATAGTGTCATTACTTTTTAATCTTTCTTTAAAAAAAAATTATACATTTTTAATTTAATATATTTTAAAATAGAAATTTTACTGAAAAGTAGCCTCTTTATAAATATAGTAAGTAAAAAGCAGAAAGTTAAATGACTATTGGAAAAACTTTTAGAGAACAGAGAATGGTTTTGTAGACCTCAATATTGATAAGCAGCTTATTGTTTAAACTAAACTTCTCTTTGCAATCTTTTGTCTTCCAAAGAACTTTAGAGTTGGTCACCTTAAGTAGCCATAAACTTTTTATAGCTATCTTTCACTAAGTAGTTACTTTATGGCTTTATTCAGGCATACTGTTGACAGAATTAACTTCTGAAATCCTTTCTGTAGAGAATTAAATAAGCTCCGATGTGCTAGCTGTTGCTTTTCTCATCTATAGTGACAAAGTAGACACCCACACTTATTAGGAAGTGATTCTATTTATAATTCAGTTAACTTTTCATTGAGACAATTCATTCAAAATCCTGTAAATCAGATAAATATGCAAAATATGTATTTGTCCTAGTTATAGAAGTTTGTCACAAAGGGAGTCATAAAAATGGATAAATCACATCAATAATCAGCCACACATTTGCTTCTGTTCACTCTGTGGCAATGCATTAATTCCTACACATTTATTACCAGTCTACTGTAGATATTTTGTTTCATTTTTTAGTTATTAATATTTTATGTTTATGAGTGTATTGTAGAAGTCAGAAAAGGGTGTCAGAGTCATCTGAACTGGAGTTATGGACAGTAGTCAGGTGCCATGTTGATGCTGAGAATCAAAACTGGGTCCTTGCAAGAATAGCCGGTGCTCTTAACAGCTGCGCCAAGTTTCCAGCCCCCATTACAAATATTTTAATTTTTATATAACCATAAAGCTTTCTCTTGAAACTACTGTAAGTAATACCTGAGAAGCTGAAGTTCCTCAGTCTTTCAAGCATTAAATGCACATCACATCACACATATATGCATATATTTAAGTACTTTAGTGAGAAATATTTTATTAGAAGACATTAAAAGAAAAGCCTTAGTATTTTATAATATGATATAAAATTATATTTAATTTAGATCCATCAACCGATAGCACAGAACTACAAAAACTGTGTATTTATGGTAAATAACTGAATTTGAATTTGAGAAGTTGTGAAAGTGTATCAGCATGAAAAATGAGGAATAACTGAAGTAATTATATTTCTCTTAAACCAGCTTCACCCAGTTTTAACTTAAAATGCTGACAGTATTAAGCATTCAGCAATAAATACATCGCCCGAGTTTCATTACTATAAAAGGGCCAAATATTTATAAGTATCCACATGCACAGAAATCTTGCCCAAGTTAAATGGTATGACAGTTGTATAAAACTGCATCCAGAAAACATTAATATGTCTAAGTATACAATCTTTACTGTTTTTCTCTTTTCCTTTGTACTTCTTCTAGAATAGGTACACATTCTTCTCTATAATGGTTCATGGACCATAATATTGCAAAATTCTCACCTTCTTTTAACTTATGTATGCTCCAGAACAAAAATTTCAAAAGTGGACCATCATTTGTATGATAAACAAATATGGTGGTTGTTAAGATGCAGACACTTTAGTAAGTATAATTCTGATGCCCAGAAATATGACAAAAATCATTTTGTTTGTGGAGAATTTAAATCACTTCCAGAACTTTTAAAATATTCCATGCTTTAGGGACTGGAGAGATTGCTCAGTGGTTAGGAGCACTAACTGTTCTTTCAGAGGGCCTGGGTTCTATTCCCAGCACCTACTTGGCAGCTAACAACCATCTATAACTCCAGTTCTAGGAGAATCCAATGCCCTCTTCTGACCACTGTGGGCTTTGCATGACACAGGTGCATTTACCTACATGCATGCAATACATTCATACACATAAAATAAAATAATAAATAACATTAAAATGTTAATATCCTATACTTTAATGAAAGATTTACCACTGCAATGAAAATGTAACTTGATGGAAAACTGGGAAAGTTTAATGGCTAAAACTTCAGAAATACTTCTTCACAGTCCAGGATCTTTAGCTCTTTTCCCATACACTTCTCTCTCTGTGAGTTTAATCAAACTAGATTTCTACAAAATTGTCTTATAACACTTAACTAAAAATGTGACTATCACTGTACTGAATCACAGATACACTTAGTTCAACGATTTCTCTTGCTAAATGAAAAGTCCATTCATAAAAGTGAGTTGAGGAGCATTCAGTTGAATTAGAAGTTAGACAAATGTACGTTCAGTTTTTGATTCTTTAGCAAATTGCTTGGATCTTTCATATGTGTATTTTTTTAGCAAACTATTGATTTTTTATTTGATATGTTGAATTGAATCTTCTCTTCAAAATTCCACAAATATTCATCAAAACCACCTGCACTAGTTGAAAATTACAGCAGCATTCTTTTCTAGATATAGTTTATTCTTTTGTATTCCAAAAGAAATATTTCCTCAACATCCAAAGCCTGTTTCTTAAATTGACTTTACTGGATTCCTAGGAAGGAAAATTCTAAACACCCTTCATTATGTCTAGATTTCCTTTGGCGTTTTGAATGTGTTTCATTTCTCAAGTTTACTATTTGATATAGTCTTCCAGCTGATCAAATGCAATGGGCAAAACTATTCTTCCTAGCTGGAAGTCCAGATGAGGCTCAGGTTTCAAATCTGGAAGTATAAAGGAAGATATTGGCTGAAACCTAGGAGTCCAATTCCCTTCTTAAAAGTAAAGTATATAAGCACACTGTCCTTTTAAATGTATTAATATTTCAACTAGTACAGGGTTCCTTCAGCATACTTAAATTCCATTCAGGCTCTTTCTAGGAACAAGTGACTGTCATTCTTTTAGCTTGTCCACAAAAATGAAGTTTACTTTCAATTTTTCCTGCTTAGTGTTCAGGGGTTTTTTTGTGTTGTTGTTTTGTTTGATTTACATTCTGCCTTCTCTTTAATCTTTCCTTGAATTTTATTTATGACACCAGCACATCCTAGAAAATTGGTTATTATCTTTAAATGCATAAAATTATTTTATTTTAAAATAATCATGTTTCAGGGCCTGGAGATACAGCTCTCGGTTTAAGAGTACTGGCATCTCTTGCTGAGGACCTGGGTTCATTTCCCAGCACCCACAGGGTGGGTGACAACTGTTTGTAACACCAGTTTCAGGGAATCTAAGGGCTTGTTTTGGCCCCCACACACATTGCATGACATGGATACACTTAAATTCATGCAGGTAAAAAACTCATACACAAAATGTAAATCATGATTATTATTATTTATTTTTTGTCTTTTTGAGACAGGGTCTCCCTGTAGGCCCAGCTGTCCTGGAACTCACTATGTAGACCAGGCTGGCCTTGAACTCACAGAGATCCCCCTGCCTCTGCCTCCCGAGTGCTTGGATTAAAGGCATGCACCACCACGCCTGGCTACATGAAATATTTTTTAAAAGAATCACACTTCAAAACAATATTGAAATTTTTTTGTGAATTGGAAGTTATTTGGGGTTTCAACTACTTGGTTAAGGCTATGCTAAAATCAAAATAATGAAAAAGAAAAGAAAATATAATAAAAACAAAAAATCTAGAACACAAAATAAAGAATTCCAATTAAAGAAATAATATTCCAATAAATAGATCCAGATATTTTATGGGTTTATATAATGGATTTTAATAATATATGTATTTTTCCATATGCTTTTTCCATACGTGAAATGAATGAGGGAAAACAGAGGGTGGAATTATTTTTCCTTCACAGAGTTAGGAAGAAGAGTGGAGAGTGAGGATGTAACAGATAGGGGAGCTTGCTTCATACATCCACATCCATAATCATCCAGAGTCACACTTTCAAAGGTTTTCTTCTGAACTTGTCACCACCTGGTCTATGGTCCACTGAAACTCATTAGGAAAACAAAGTAGGTGCAAAGATCAGGTATAGGACATACCAATTATCCTCTACTTGCTTAGGATGTAACATGAATTAACTGAAGAACTCTACAGTGATACTTAGCAAGTTTAAATAATACAAAACAAAATAGTGATAATGGAAGACATCACTAGTTTACATAGTTGACTTGAGTCTTAATGTAGCCTGCTATGAAGAAGCAGCATGATATCAAACCCAGAAGAAGCAAACATCATTATGGTGAGATGTGTGATGGAGCCAATAGTGATACAAAATTATATAGACTAAGGGCTGGAGAGATGACTCAGCAGTTAAGAGCAATGACTGCTCTTGCAGAGGACCCAGGTTTGATTCCCAGCACCAACATGGCAGCTGTGAGCTGTCCTTAACTCCAGTTCCAGGGGAATCTAAAGCCCTCTTCTGACCTCCACGGCAATGCACAACATGGGTGCACTAACAAATATGCAGGCAGTACACTCATACACATAAAATAAAAATAATAAAATTAAAAATAATTATATAAACTAAGCCATACTTAGTCTATGTCATTGAAAGTGGTGATATCAACACTATGCACACTTGATTCTCCAGGGCCATGTGAGAATCTTTAGTTTTGTAGTGAAAGGATGATATTTTAAATTCATAGGCTGTTTTTTTCATTACATTTGAGTACTAGGAGTACTATCTACAGTGTACGTTGTAATTAGTACAAAGTTTTTACACTAAGCATTTTTTGGAACGAATGAACAGACATAAAAATGGAAAACTATTCATAACTCATAATGCAAGGAAAGAAGTAGCTTTCAGAAGACCCAGAAATACAGGATAGACTATGAGTTCAATTGTGCAGTCATTTCCAGAAAGCCCTTCCACAGGGATTCTAGTTAGTATAATTTAACCCCATGCATATATTAACACTCTTGATTACCTAAAGCAAGTTTTCAGTGTGTGTGTGTGTGTGTGTGTGTGTGGTGTGTGTGTGTGTCTTTAATTGGATGTCATTCTGTGAGTATGTGGAAAAGCAAAGCGAAGGTGATTTGAGCAGAATATCACCATCAGTGCTGTGACTTCAAAGGAGACCTGTAGTCCATTAAGTTCTCAGATTAAAGTTCTGCTTAGATTCTAATTTCCTGAAGCCTAAGGAGTACACTGAAGACTCAGATGAGTGTCTGAAGGTTAAAATTACACAGTCATACCCAAATTGCTCCAACATCATTATATTTGTCCTGTGTAATTGTATTCTGTTCAGCTTGTTTATTTTACAGAAAAATGACTTTCTTTTATTTAGAATTAGCTCTAAGCTTTATTTGATTTGGTGTACACTTCAAAGATGAACTGTAAACTTATTATAGTTTTTGATTAAATCTGCCAACTAGTTTCTGGGTAGAGACACTGAATTAGAGATAATGTAAAACATCACAACAACTTTTTTCTAGAAAAATACTTCCTGCATATATTAGTTTAATTGTTTATATACAGACTTGGTGTAATCAGCAAACTGTGTTCAAAACATAGGCAATATGGCAATATGAACAATAAACCAGTGACCTTGTCTATAAATAAAGTCAAAATTTTTACATTATCACCATATATGAGACAATAGACTATAGTCTTCACTAGCTCTTAAGGAAGTGAAAAGCATTTGTAACTACATTATAAAACAAAATTTGTTTAATTTAATGGCACAATCTTTATTTGGGCTATTATGTTTATATTTGCTATTAGTTATTTTTATATTGAAATGATAACTATGACTGAGTACAAATTATGGGCTTTAATTTATTCAGTGGTTTGTGTTTTAAATTTTCAAATACTGGTTAATGAATAATGTAACTTTTCTACCTTTCTCCCAGAAGTTCTTAATGACCAGTTCCTTTTTTTTTTGCCCATGGGGAAATGAAGAATACAAGATGGCTCTTAGATATACTAGATTTAGCTTCTGATGTAAAGTCTCCAGTGTTCAAACTTCAAGTCATGTAGTTTTGATTATTAATAACAGCAGTGTGCCAAGAACTTCTTTCCACAAAACTAAAAACTGTCAAACGATGCATTAATAGTTAACTTTAGAGCAGATATTAACACACCTTTAATCCCAACACTCACAAGGCAGAGGCAGTGATCTCTGTGAGATCAAGAACAGCCTTGTCTATACAGAGAGTCAGCTGTGGCTACAGAGAGACCTTGCCTCAAAGTGCGGGGGTACATGCACACACACACACACACACACACACACACATACACACACACAAAATCAAATATTAATTATATAATAATTTTGACAAATTATTCAGATGGCATGGTTTTAGGTACTGTGAGCTTATGAAAAGGAAGCATTTCCATATAACTTGCAAATAACATGTAGAACTTAGAGATAGTCTCCCTACAATAAGCTCTTTTGATAAGGAATTATGTTTTCCTAGACTGTGAGTCTTATAAAACGTTCTCCAATCTATGTCACATAAAATTAATAGTTTCTTGTAACACTTACATGCAAAGTTATAATCGAAGATATATAGTATTCACTGTTATTTTCTAAGTCTTGCAGGCACTGGTACCCCATATTTCTGTAAATGAGGAAACATTTCCTTTCTAGTCCGAATATAATATAGATTTACTAATTCCTTAGTTAACAATTATATTGACTACCTACCATACTGTGGAGACACATCAGAGAAAATGAAAGAAAACTGTATTTTATGATACTTGGTATTCTCTAACAGTGATAAACCGGAATTCATTAATAAGTTAGGCTTTGTAGTCGAATGGTAAGTTTGACCTAAACTGACTGTCTTACAAAGCCAATTACCTTAAAATGATATGTTAGTAACATTGTAACTTAGGAGTACATTCAGGACCACTGTGCCCTAGCAAATCACATCAGCTGAATCTTCAGCCATCAAGTGCTGAGAGCTGCCAAAACTAAGTCATAAAAAAACCAACTGAAATTAATAACATTATTTCTGTATGTCACATTTTCACACATATATATATTATTAATATATTATGTATTATATTACACACACATATATATACACTATATATACATATATATTTGTACTTTCTGTATCTGGCATTCTGAACCATCTATGATCTGCACTATTGTCCAGCTCTGGGAACATTTTCTTGATCAACTAAACTTAAATTTAATGGTATCTGATACTATTTAACATCAGGAGACTTTGTAAGAATTGGTGAGACTATAATATATAATACAAGGTCAATTTTATGATAAGTGTTGTGGAAAAACACTGTTTTATTTCTTTGTACAATGAATATATGAGGTGGGAACTTCCATGGTTTGGATTTCTAGGGATTCATAATCTGTACTCAATGGAGACTGAGGTATGTAAACTGTAGAGCCAGTAACTTTAGTCAGTAAATAAAGAACGTTAGTCAGTAAGTAAAGTCAGTAAATATGAAAAGACTTCCTGAGAGAAATAATTCTTCTTTATGATAAAATAGTATTGGATCATATCTGTTTTCCTAGTAATACAGGACATTATAATAAAATCATTGATGAAATCACATGAAAGACTAAAAAGTTTGCAGAATTGTTCATCTAATTCTTACACATATATGAAGCAAGCCTATTTCCAGTAGTGTGCTTTGAAAATACTATATCAAGTAGTATCATCAGTAATTAAAATACAATAGTTTATTTGATGAAATTACTAAATATCAAGCAAACTTTTGAAAACACTAAATGATATATGTGTTTAAGATAATTGGTCAATGAATAGTGCTCAAAATCAGTAAAAATCCATCATCTGATACACTATGCCCACATCCACTATGAGAACTGAACTACAGAGTATGAGGATTTTAAAGATTAGATCTTTTTAAGAAATGTATGTCAGTAGAGGTGACAACTTATAAAGGAGTAAAACTAGGATATAATAAAACAATTCTTGAATTACTTTAACTATAAATGCCCTGCTTAAAAACTTAACAAGTTTTATGTATATGTGCCATTTTCAAGATCCTATACCTTATGTGACATACAAACTCACTTTAGACAAAGGTTGCTACACACTGGTGCATACCCAGTGTACTGCATACAGACAGGGGCAGGTACTTTAAGTTACAGTTACTGAAGAGCAGTTTTTTCTTGAAATCATAATAAAATTCAATTTTATATTCCTTGTAATATCAGTACATTTGAAAGTAGATGTTTTGAAGTATGCATAGTGTTGAGCATAACAAATAAAAGAATTTAAATTTTCAATAAACTATTAAGCATCTAAAAATCTCTGCCAAGGCTAGAGAGAAGGCTCAATACTTAAGAGCATTGCTGCTCTTGCAGAGACATGGGTTTGTTTCCCAGCATGATGCCCACTAACAAACATCCATAACTCCAGTTGTACAAGATCCAGTTCCTTCTTTTCCCCCTACCCCATGGGCACTGAATGCATGGTTACACTTACTTGCAGTCAAAATACTCATACACATAAAATAAAAATAAATAAATAATTTTAAAATAACAATAGAAATTACTACCTTACAGTGGCACATATAAATCTATAGAGCTTGTAATAACATGCATGGGATCTATGCAAGTCCAAGTCAGACAAAATCCCCACAGAAATGGTGAAGGTGGTCAAAATTCCCAGTCCTATCTAAGGGTCTGTAGTCCCATTGAAGAGAATAACTACACCTCATGGACCTATTTTTCTACTTCAGTTGCTAGCTGATCAAATACATTAAATAAAATGGCAGTTTTCACATGTGTGTACAGAAAACGTACATGAAAAAAAATTCACATTCAGAACTTAAAATATCAAAAAGTTAAACAGCATTAACTTTCCTCCACCAGTCAATATCCAGATCTCTAGCAATATTTAATAATTGATCACTTGACTTAATTCACAAGAAAAGTCCACTGCAAGAATGAGTTAATTTTAATTTTTTTCCTTGTAACTGGTATTGAAATTGGCCACACCATAATAGTACTGATTCACCTTACAACTGCAAGTAAATGTTAGCATCACTTACTTTATATATGTGGTGTACTTACGTACATGATGGCAAAACACTCATACACATAAAAAATAATAATAAAACAAAAATTAATTAAAGAATGGTAAGCTGGGCATGGTGTTGCATGATAATTTCAGCACTTGAGAGTGAAGGTAGGAACATATCCCCAAGTTTGAGGACAGCCTGCATTTCATACCATCTCAAAAACAAAATAAAATATTAAAATTATTATCATCTATGTTTTTAAAAGACATGTAAATTGAAGTTACTAAGTTGAAGAAAACCCACAACCTCAACTCAGTGTAAACAGAGCTGTGGCACGTGCTCTTGGTGATGTTGATTTTCTACATCTCAACTAACTTTTAACAGTTTTTAAAGCATAGTGTAAAAAGACTGGCCATATTTATCCAGTGAAGAATCACAACTATAAACCCCTACAATCAACAACCTTGTAGTTTGCCTGTCTACAGTACATGAAGGATTAAATCAGACATTCATGGTGCATATACACTCTTCCATACCTGTATAGTAAATCAAATGTTTAAAAATTATAAAGAGGACCCAGAGGGCTGGAGAGATGGCTCAGAAGTTTAGAGCACTGGCTGCTTTTTCAGAGGAACTGGGTTCAATCCCCAGCTCCCACATGCCAGCTAACAACTGTCTGTAACTTGAGTTACAGAAGAATCCAATACCTCCTTCTGACCTCTGTGGGCATTGCATGGCATGGGTTTAATTACACACATGCAGGCAATATATTCATACACATAAAATAAAAACAGTAAATGAAGTATTTAAAATAATAAATAAAAAGGATCCAGGCACAGTGGTACAGCACACGCTTTTAACCCCAGTACTCTGGAGGCAGAGACAAGAAGATTTCTGTGAGATTGAAGCCAGCCTAGTCTACATAGTGAATTCTAGGTTAACTAGAGCTACAAGAAGACCCTGTCTGAATAAAAAAATAATTACATGTATTGGAATATATGAATATATTAGAATATATAGAATAGATCTGTTCAATGACTTTAAATTCATAAACTAGGTAGTTAAATATCATAATGACATTTTAGAAATGTTGACATCCTACAAAGCAAAGCAATATAAACATAATATAAACATGCAGTAAAGGTTGCCTTCCAGAATTTCCCTGTATTTTCTTTTTCAATCTACCAGTTGCTTCTAAGCAGGAGACGACTTCAGATGCAGCACAGGGACGTGCACAACCAGATCAGCATTCACAGGGATGATTTTCTCAAGCTCTAAGGAAACCATGAGCTAATAGGTGTAATAGGTCTTATTAGTTTTACACCAGCTTATAATAATGAGATATAGGTGGGAGTAAAATATTATTTTCAAATAGCATAGAGTTAAAAAGGTACAGATGTTTTAGGAAAGAATGTTGATAAAGGTCTATAGTCAGTGACTGTTAAGAAGTCCAAAAATACATGAATAGTGGGACAAAATCATTGATTGCTGTGTAAAATCCATATCTATCATAAATCAAGGCTTTAGAGACAGGGTGAAACTTGTATGTTGTAACAACTCTTTTCACTACAAATTTTGACATATATTTTTTATATTGGCAACTATTTATCAGAAATGAATCAAAATTACATGGAAAGTATTTGTACTTGCAACATATTTCTTCATCAGAGTTCCTAAAGAGTAATTTTAATGAAACTCAGATACTATTTTTTCCCTATACCTACTGTCCTTACTGCAGAAATATCAATCAACAACAACAACTAATGTGCTGGATTTTGACCTATGTCTCAACACAAAGTAGTTTGCACGAACGATGGACAGGTATAACAGGTGAGTGCCTTCTTTCTGTGTGTAATGGAAGATGCACAATGTGAAAAGGTATCCTTAATATAGGAACTCAAATCCAGAATTGGACAGAAGTCATATGCAAAGTGAAATAAATTATTCATGTCTTCAGAGAGGTATGAAGAGCTAGCTGGACAAAAGCAATGGCCACATAGAGTAGGTGACCACAGCATGGTTCATAGAATTGTTGGAAGTTTTAGGACCACCTTTTAAAAACATTCAATTCACCTTGAATACTTTGAATTCTAGTAAATCTTTTCTTTCTCTTAAAATAGCTGAAGTCAGAATATGATACAACCAACTGAAATTTGGGCTGAGGAATAATAATTGTTGAAATCAGAATTACTTATCTGATCACTTACAAAGTTAAAACACCTTTCGAAAACTACCTTTAAACATATAGAATATTTTAACAATTTTTAAATAAAATATTTCCATATATTCTGTTTATTTAATATTAAAATCAGAACATTTAAATTTGTTTAAATATGAAGCTTAATATTGAGTATTCTTTTTTGGTTTGCTTGTTTGTTTGTTTTGAGACAGTGTCTCCCAGAAGCTCTAATTCATCTGGAAATTATTATATAAAGCACAATAACCTGGATTTCACATAGACCTGCCTGCTTCTGATTCCCGAATGCTGAGATTAAACCTACCTCACATTGTAACTCTTCTCTAAGCAAGAATATGAAATGTTCCCAAAGACCACTAAGTTTTTATAGACTTGGATAATTCCATCAACAAAGAATCTGTGAAAATACACACACACACACACACACACACACACACAAACAAACAAACAAACAAATATGTTTTAGATCATTTATTTGTTCTTTCTCTGGTGGTCATTTTCAATTTGTGAAACTGAAGTGTTCATCATTGAAAACAGGTAAGCACTGGGGGGAAAACTTTGTGCATGCACTACCAAGCAAAGCACCTGGGTTGCTTTTAGTAAAACCATTCAAATCTTCACTAATAAATTCTGAAAAGGATTTATATGATTAATGAATATATTTTCCATCTTCAAATTTGAAAGAAATAAAGTTCAAAAATACTGAGATGTATATGCTAACAGTTAAAATATAAAGACCTCCTTCCTCCTTATTAGAATAAATTTAGAAGATAATTAAAAAACAAAAGAAACCAAAATGACAGAGTGTTGAACAAGGGCCAAACATTGTATTAAACAGTGTATGATTGTCTCATATAGTCTTTTGAACAGGCTAATGCAGTAAGCAGTATGACAAGAGAGAAAGCAGTGGTAACAGTGGTACTTGGTAATGCAGTGGATAAACCAGTGGTAATGCAGATAAGGAAAGGGTGAAGCAGAGAGATTAACTGCCCTATTGATTTTTCAGTTAGTAATGTCTAGAACCATGAATTGATTCTTGATTAGTGTATTTCAGTGTTTCCATTTTAACTTTGTTGTCACATAAGAGATATTTATATGTTATTAATTTGATCAAGCTTAATATAAGCATAAAGCATGTATATATATAGTGAGTCTGCACAAGTAATGTATTTCAAGACTCTAGGACAGATAAATTGAAACTTGTCTATTTTAACAGATATGTAGGTGAATTGAGCACTGCCTCAAACTATAAATTCAGTGATTTTATTGGCATATGAAAAATTTTGGTTAAATACCTTGCACAACTAAATAAAATATTCTCAGACTAGCCCTTCATGACACAAAATAAATAGAAATGCCCAAGTCCACGTTTATATTTTTAATACTATACCATTTTTAATTAAAATTACAGACTTTTTGTTTTAAGCAATTCCTACTGCCTATTGGCTTCAGTGTCTATGTGTCAGACAGCAACAAATGCATTTCATATGATTTTATATTTCATGCATATGACAATGTGCTTGAGGTAGAGGTGGGAAAATGAGCTTTAGAAGAGGGCAGTTCTCATAGCATTCTCACACAATGAACAGTCCTACTAATATCTAATTTTGAGTGTGTTCAATACATAATAAGAGCTATATTGATTCAGTCTAGGAAGTGGTCACCCTTCTGGGTGGTAATAAAAGGTTTCATGTTGTATAAATTGTGCTTGTCCCTGAAAATCATTAAGATTGGTTATACAAAACATAGGAAGGAATATTTCAGGCAATTCTCACAAAACACCAGAGATAAAAATTTACATCAATCCTCTGGATCTTAAGAGAGACAGGACCTTTCATTGGGTGAAAGTGTGTAGGGATTTAAGATCATAAAAACAACAGTGGCTAGGCTCCAAAGAGATTTCCAGTCTGAGTAGTTTGGACTATCATTTTCTGCATTAGTGGAAGCACTGAAGAGCATAAAGGGAAAAGAGCGAGAGACTACACAGTGAATAGCAAAAGCCTCAGATCTGCTTTTGAGACCTGAGAGAGGAGGCTTGAACATTCCCTCCTCCCCCGCTGCATTTAATGGAAATAATCAACAGGAATGCTGGATGATTACAGTATATTTTTTCTCTGTGGGAGAGGGAGATTATGTACTCAGAACCATAAAGCATTTGCTTGCAAAATTAATTCAAATTGACTTGCATGGAGGCACTGTCACATGAATTGAAAACAGCTGAAGGATGCTTTAAAAAAAAGGAGCTTGATAAACAGCAATCAAACCACTTGGAAAAATATGTGGTGTTTGGGCCTCAGGGACTTCTGCAAGGCTCAGATTTACTTAACAGCTTCATTAATAAATGGGAAGATGAAAGCTTAAAAAAATCATCATACTCACTCATGTAAAGTGATACAAATATCAATGAGAACAGGTCATTCTTATTTTTAAAAAGAATTTAATCCTAGATTTTGTGTGGATTATTATCATTTGGGAGAGAAACATCTCAGCAGAGACTTAAAATTACTTAAAATTACCTAATGGAGGGAAGAGAATAATAATACCCAGTATGAAACAGGTGGAAATTGCAGTAGTAAATGACCATTTAGTAAAGTATATGCACAGGTGCCTTACATAACAGGGGACATAGCAGTAACATACATGATTACTTAGAAATGACTTTAAGGGTTTTTTTCGTATTTATATTCCTCTTCTTGTGACAGTCAGTTAGGCAAGGAAATCCAAATAAGGAACAAATCAGAAGAATTTAGTGTTCGCTTTGAAGCTTGACAAATTATGCCTATGGAATTCATACACACTGAACACTTCAAGAGATGAAATCTTTGGAGGCTTGCATGGAGAGAGAAGAAAATTGTCTGGCATAATCTGAAACACAATGGAGAGTTCATCTCAGAGAAGGGTTTCTCAGGGAGGTAGTGTAGTATACACCCTGGAATTGAAAGGATGGACATTTAGGTAACCAATGGCAGCTGGGTTAAGGGAAAGACATTAATAAAAGATAATATAGATAAAGTCCATTTTTCTCTTATTTTTGTGTTTCACTACAATGTGGTAAATGGGCTTTGGTCTCTACTGTACAAGAAAACTATTACCATTATTTCATATTAACTGTAAGCACATAATCAGATTGATCCCCAATGAACAAATAACACATGTGTATCACAATGCTGCTTTGCAGGACTACACTTTGATTACTACTAATTCATTCATCATATTTGCATACACAACGTTTTCTTCATAAGCATAGGTAAAACTGGCTATTTTAAAGAGTTTTCATCATAATGGTTAAGTTTCAATGTGGGAAATCTAAATGCAAGATTCGATGCTTTCACAACTTGAAAGTATGCCTAATGATTATGTTGAATTGTTTAAATTATTTATGTTAATTACCTTATAGGTTGGGTGTGTTTTTTTCTTTTCTAAATAATAATGAATAATAAGCTACTTGGATCCAGCCAGTTCTTCAACAACATTTCATCATACATTAAAATACTGAAGCCAGGCGCGATGGCACAAGCCTTTAATCCCAGCACTTGGGAGGCCGAGGCAGGCGGATCTCTGTGAGTTCGAGGCCAGCCTGGTCTACATAGTGAGTTCCAGGTCAGCTGGGGCTACGGGGAGACCCTGCCTCAAAAAAGACTAAAAATAATAAATAAATAAATAAATAAATAAAAAACAAATAACTGGTTCCTTTTAGAATGCTTTTTTATCACTATCCATAAAGAACTCTTCTATATACACCAACGTGGTTTCTTCTTTCACCCACTTCAGCATTGGTTTAACTTTTATTATCCTCTTCATGTTTGGAGTGGGCCTCAGTACTTGTTGTTGGCTTTACCATCATTTTATTGGCAGCAACGTCAAAACGAAGGCCTGGCAGAACTCACCACGATCAACTCAAAATATAAGACATAAGACACACCTTCATTTTTGCCAAAGACTGGTTCAGAAGGGAAAATCCAATATAAGGTTTTCCAGATTCCGAAACACTCATATAAGATATTGACGATGTGGTCGTAACATATTTTGAATAATCTAAAGCTGAGTTGTTTTTCACTTGAATAGTTAATAATGGTTCTATATTTCAAGGCGATCGGAAAGCCAGACTGAAAACAGAAGAGGAAGATTCGGAAACTCCTCTTTTGCCATAAGTATAAATGTAATTTTTCTTTCTTTACCAGGCACAGTCCAAATTATTCTATCTCCATTTTACAAAAAAATATTATTTAACTCAGTATCTGCAGTCTTTCTTATATGAATAAGTTAATATGAATGATCATAACAGCCTCTATATTCCACACAAATATTACTTAAATTATTAAATATTTAAAATATTTTATTTAAAAATTATTTAAAATTTTAAATAATGAGTAATTAAAAAGTAATATTTATTCACTTTATATCAGAGGAAAGTAAAATCTCACAAAAATAAAGGCAGACGTTACAGTGTAACTCAGAGGTCACGCTCAGGGGATCCCTAAGGCTTCTGTATTGTGTACTTCGGGAAGTGCTGAAAACCCAGTGGGAAATGCTAAATCTGCCAAAGCAAAGGAGGCAGGTGTATGCACTGATGATCTCTAACAACAGGATGTGGAAAAAGGGAGTGGTAGAGGAATTTCTAAGATGGAAGAGCATAATCTGCTCTCAGCAAACATCATGACCATTTATCTTATTCTCATGAGAATAAGCCTTAACAACAGTTGCTAAAAAATCCCTGAAAACAACGATGTTGTCACCCAGGCTTAGGCTATATAGATTAATCAATATCCAGTGTTCTAGAAGGTGGTTGAAATAGCTTTGATGAAATTAAGGTAAAGCAAAATACAGTTGCATTAAGTAAATAGACAAACCAGTAAAGTTACAAATACAGAATTTACAGTTTAAGAGCAGAGAGTAAAGACTGAGGAAAGATTCGCCATTTGGAGCAATTCATCTCTGGCTTCAAATAATCTGCAGTGTGGGATACATGGATGTGAAGCGGACTCGGTTTCACTGACCACATAATGTTAAACTGCTTACCCTCACTTCCTCACATTTTCACTACAAGATAAAGTACTAAGTGCATGTCTATGCATTTCCCTTTTTAGTTTTAAATGTGAGTTACAGTGTTCATGTACAGAAAGTGTAGCTTTCCCATTGCAAGATTGAATTAGAAAGAGTAATGGCACTAAGTGTGCCAAATACAGAAAACATGGTCTTCCTCTTTATCTACAAACTGCTTCAGAGACCTGGAGATCTTGTGATCTCTATAGTACTTTTACCCATTACTATAATGGGTAAAAGAAAAGATAGACTAGAATTTCTTTTATCTACCAATTTGTTTTCTTTGATTACCCATTTTCAGAATCATGAGCTCCCTTCAGCTTCAGGATATTATGGGTTTGTGCTTTGCTTTTCCCTGCTCTTGGAGGCCTCAAAGCCACAAGATTGACACACAATCAGTGCCCAAAAATGTGTTTAAAATGCATAAAGTTTTCTAAAGCTTAGAACCTTAAGATGTCTAAAATATTACAGTGGAGCTTGGGCAGTGGGAAGTTACACAGAGGAAACTGTGGGGGGGGTGTCAGAAATAATGGAAAATAAGAATCTACTAAAACCCACTTTTTCTAAACTATCACACTGGTAGCTAATAATCCATGTACTGATTTTAAAAAAATGGTTAAACTATGTCTAGAATAAAGAAAGTACAGGAAAAGTTGCTTTTCTGAGACAAACACACACATGAGAAAGACAGAGAGACAGAAACAGTGAGAGAGTGAGTAAAACATGAACAGTTACACATAAAGTGTCTAAATATATCACCTAAAACCCCATGGTCTGTCCTAATTACGGTGAAACTGTAGAAGGAATAGAATGAAACTATCTCAGAATGTATCAACTAAACAAGAGTTTTAAAAATTAAAGTGTCTCCCACATCAAAGAAAGTAGCTTGTGCAATGTCCAAATGATGAGCCATCACCAAGCTAAATTCACTGAAGAGTAAATGGAGACACTAAAGGGTGCTGGGTGAAAGAGTCATGCAGGAGACTCTCCCCATTTCTTAGACCTGGAATCCTCATTCAGTGCACATCTGTTGGGAGTATGGGACACTTCTAGCTTTAGCTTTCTGAAACATATAGATCAAAAGAGATATGACATTCATGTTTTATATGATATTTTCCATTTTTTGGTACTGGCAATGAATTCATATGTATACACTAACATGCAGAACAAAGAAACAAGAAAACTTGTGATCTGTTGAATGTCTTGGTATTTGGTCAACAGAAATACAATAGACGATCAAAGAACATTAACCAGTTGCCAACACTGTGCAAAGTTGTACTCATTTCACTTGCTTAGTCCTTATTGAAACACTGTACTTCATAATTTATGCTGTTTTAAAATAAAGAAGATAAAAAGTTATCCTTCAAATGAATATTTACTGAAGTTCCATTAAAAGTCAGGAACTGAGTCTTATCTTAGCAGCACAGTAGAATGTTATATATGGAATATTTACTAGGATTCCAGGCTCTTATAACATAATAATGAAGATAATAAAAATCTTAATGAGAGAAAATGATAGTTTCTAGCAAGTTCATGGTACATCTTTATGACTGTGGGCAAAGAAAAACAGCATTCACCTTACATTTGCAGCCTATTCTTAGGCCTATAATTGGGAGAGTGTTTTATCAGTCTATAATATCTTCAGTCAAAAACTAATAATTAGTAGTTTATTTTGTATAATTTTCATTTCCAACAGTGACAGTTCAAAATATCATAACCTGGCAAAATATTTCACATAGTACTAATATGTAAAGCCACTTGGGACTTGAGATACCAGAAGTTAACAGCACTAATGTTCTTACAGAGGAACTGTGTGTGTGTGATTCCCAGCACCTACATCAGACAGTTCACAGCTGCTTATAACTATGGTTCTCAGGGGCTCAACATCCTCTCTAGTTTCTATAGGCACCTGAATGTATGTGTTTCACATGAACTCACCAAAGCCATACACATACAAAAAATAAAAAATATAAATCAATCTTTTTAAATCAAGTCCTTTAGAGCTATTAGTATATTGAAATTACTCTTCATTTCATTGAAAATTTGTTACTATCGACCAAATATTATTTAAACTTAAAGGAAAATGATTATAAAATATTTGTGTGTGTGTGTGTCTGTGTGTGTGTGAGTGTGTCTGGTGTATGTGCATATGGGTGTAAGAGGGCATGTGCTCCTGTGTACAAGAGCATGTGGAAGCCAGAGGCAGATGTCAGGCATCTTATTTACTCAACTACTCTTTTTTTTTAATTGTTTTTTTTTATAAGATTGACTTTTTTTTTACTCTATGTTCATGAATTCTTCACATGCATTTAATGTATGTGCACCATATTTGTGGCTGCTCCCTGGATGCCAGAAGAGTTTGTTGGATCACCTGGAACTATAATTAGAAACGGTTATAAGCTACCATTGCTAGGAACCAAACCCAGGTCTTCTGCAAGAGCAGCAAGGGCTCTTAACTGCTGAGTCATCTCTCCAGTGCCCTCCTTATTTTCTTAATCAAGGTATCTTGCTGAAGCTTAAGCTGGCAGATTCAGCTAAATAGGGCAGCAAGCTCTAGGGATTCTCCTGTCTCTGCCTCTCCAACACCTGGGTTGTACGCATGAGCTGTCATGCCTGCTTCTTAGATATGTGTTAGGAATCAAACTCAGATCCTCGAATAGAAAGCACTTTAATGACTGGGTCAATTCACCAGCTCCTTTAAATCATCACATAATGAAATAAACATTTCAAGCTTTGGAACTGTACTTTTTGTTTAATGAAATACAGTGATGTGCCATATAACCATATTTTGGTCAGTGAAGGACTGCAAAATGACTGTGGTCCTTAAGACTTCATTGCCCAGTGGCATTCTAGGCAGCTCGGTTTATGTAAATACACTTTATAGTACTATCACAATGACAAAATTGCATGCTAACACATATATCAGGCTGTATCCATGTCACTGAGTGATATATGGCTGTAATACATCAATTCATAAAGTTACACTATAAATAAGCCACTCAAATCAATTATTGTTTCTTAAGATGTGTTTGTAAACATGAGGAAAGGCATATTTCATTTTTTATGTTTCTCTCAAAATGCAGTAAAGAGGATAAAAGAAAATAAGAGTTAAAAATGTAGTTCTCTAAAAATAAGTTGTATTCTCTGCATAACCTATTTCTAAAGGTTATGTTTTCAGGAATGGAGAGATGGCTCAGCAGTTAAGAACACTGGCTGTTCTTGCAGAAGACCTGGGTTCAAATCCCAGCATCCACATGGCAGCTAACAACTGTTCCTAACTCCAGTTCCAGGGGATCCGACAGTCTCTTCTGTCCTCCATAGGCATTACCTGACAGGTGTACTTACCTACATGGAGGCAATACAAGCAGACACACAAAATAAAAATAATAAAAATTAAAAACAATACTTAAAATATGTTTCCAGTAAAATTTATATTTCAGTTTATGTAAATTTATATTTTATGTAAATTTATATATTTACATAAATTCTATGTAAATTTATATTTTCAGTTTATGTAATCTGATGAATTATTAATCTCTCCTTAAAAATAGAAGAGCTTTTTTGCTGGATATATAATTTTTGCAGCATGTCTTTGTCTTTCAGTATATGAATAAACCCAGCCATAACTCTGGTTCCATGGTTTCTAGTGAAACCTTCACTGTTACAGTCATGAAGTCTTTCTCATAATTTTTTCTCACCATGCTCTAGCTGCTGTTTACAGTTTATCATGTTTTCAGTCTCTTTGGCTTGGTGTTACTTGTTCGTTTGCTGAGCTTCCTGAATCTGTGTGTGGATGTTTGTGTCAAAGGAGAAGGTTATGCAGCTCAATTCTTGAAATATTTCCTCTGTCCCTTTAGGCCACTTGTGTACATCTACATGGAACTTCCTTTCGATTACTCAGACACAGAAAATCCCTGATGTTCTGTTTTCTTAGTTTGCTGTTTCTTTCTTCTGTCTACTTGTCTTCTGTTAGGACTCTGAAGTCAACCTTTCATCCCAGGTTCCACAGCCTCCTGCTCTGTATTCTCTATTTGTTTCTTAATAAAAATGGTTAATCTTTATTTACATTTACATTTTTAGATGAGAAATTGTTCTCATACTGTTTTTAGACATGTTCTTTTGGCCCTACCACAGATTATTAATTGATAATCAAAGCTGAAGTCTTCACCCAAGTCAAATGCCTTGGAATTATCAATGTGATTTCTTTACTTATTTTTGTCTTATGTTTTTTTTTTTTTTTATTTTAGTCTGTTTGATACAGGGTCTCCCTGTAGCCCCAGCTGTCCTGAAACTCTCTATGTAGACTAGCTTGGCCTTGAAATCACAGAGATCTGCCTGCCTCTGCCTCCAGAGTGCTGGGAAGGCATGCACCACCATGCCCATCTTTGTCTTATGTTTTAATGATAATATGTTATCTTTGGAAATGGAGAAAAAGCCCAGTAGGTAAGAATAAAAACTGTTTGTGCAGAAGACCCAAGTTTGGTTCTAAGAACCTAAATCAGAAGGATCACAACCACTTGTAACTCCAGCTCCAAGTTGATCTGAAACCTCTGGCCTCCTCAGGCAGCTGCACTCGTGCACATTCACACATACGTGCAAACAGACAGAAACACACACACACACACACACACACACACACACATACAAATTTAAAGTAATAAAGTAAATCTTAATAAAAAAATAATTTGTTGTTTGTATTTGTTAGTATTTGTTTAGAGGAATTTAGTGAATGTTTCTCTTAGTACTTTGTATTGTTTTTGTTGAAACTAGGCATCTAACAGAAAATGTCCTAACTTGGCTACTTAGATCCTTCCCACATTCTAGGATTTTGAGTTGTTTATTTGTATGGTTTGCATTCTCAACTAATTTGCCAAACTCTATATTTTATTGTGTGTAGTTTTCAAGGTGGTTGATTATTAGCTAATATTTGGACATCTTTAAAACACAGAAAGAAAAAAAAAAGCTCTCAAAACAGAAAGTGTCCTAAGTGTCCTCATCTTTACTAACTGACTGTGTAGAATATTGGTACATTCATTCAACATTTATCTAAGAAATTGCCTTGCCTTCCATCTGTGTAGGTCCTCAAGGCAGTCATGAGTGGAAGCCTAGACCTTTCTCCAGTCTTTAATAAGCAAACCTTCATCCTTGGCATATGCATGGTCCCCTTCCTCGGCATAGCTTTCTAGGTTTTAATAATAACTTAGTGCATTTTGAAGCAAACTATTTTAAATTATTTTGCATGGACAGTCTAATGTTTACACCAAATTTCACCTACAAAAAAATTTAAGTAATTGCTTATCTTTTTGACAAATGCCAGGCTGCAAAAAAGCTTTTGAATGGAGAGAGCTCAAAGTCAGGTCAAATCAAGGCAGAGCAGTCTTCTAGGAACCTAACAAACACCAAATAATAACATTTCTTTGCAATTTAGAGCATGATTGCCTATCCTGCTCTTCTTTTCTGGTACATACCAAGCTCACCATGCTTGTTGGATTTAGGCTTTTCAGGATGATCAGGCAGAAAGGGCATGGCATAAACTTTTTGTTTTACAAAATTGAGTGTGTTTGACTGAATAAATGATCTCCAAAGTGTTAAAGACTCTGAATCGTTACTGGATATGGAAACAGTTGATTATAAGCACTTTTTTTCCAATATTCTCATGGCTTTCATTTAGGAGAAATTTATGAGGCCCTTATTCTATGATGCTTTGTTGACCTCATTCAGATGAACTATACTCCGCAGAGTATGAAAATCTATGGCTGCAGGGAAAGGGAGTCAGTCAGTGTCTTTTGAGGGTGTGAGTCATGAAAATTTAAGGAAGCTCGAGTGGATGGAGCCACACCAAAGGAGATATGGGATATGGGGACACAAATTTGACTCTATAGTTCTTTATATATATCTACATGGAATGGCCAAGGAGTAGTAAAGGGACTTTAGATAAGAATGGGAATCTAGGGCCCGAAGAGATGGCTCAGCAGTTAAGAGCACTGACTGCTCTTGCAGAGGACCCGGGTTCGATTCCCAGCACCCACATGGCGCCTATGAACTGTCCTTAACTCCAGTTCCAGGGGAATCCGAAGCCCTCTTCTGACCTCCGTGGCAGAATTGCACTACACGGGTGCACTCACATACATGCAGGCAATACACTCACACACATAAACTAAAAATAATAATTAAAACATTTTTTTTAAAAAAAAGAAGGGGATCTAAATAGAATCAAAATATATTTTATGAAAATCACAAAAATTCAACGGAAAAAAGCTCTTGGGGGGAAAAAGGACAAAACAGAAATCAAAGAACAGCACATATTTTCTCAGGATTCTAAATAGTAATTTAAAATGAATAATATCTGCCATCAATAGATTATATGAATAAAACTTCAGTTTTAAATATATTGGCAATATAATAAATGCATTCATACATAATTTCACACAGAGCCATCTATAAGTGTAGGGGATATGCCATTGTATTGAAAGTGATTCTATCTATCTTATAGAATATTTTTACCTTATTTTACTTCTTATTGAATTTTTGCAACTTTCAGACAATAAAATTTGATGGTATTTAGATCCCCTTCCCTATCTCCACCTCCCTTTATTGACCCTAGCCCAGTTTAATGTGTTCTATTCTAATAATATATATATATATAAAATAAGGACTATAGAGTCTAATTTGTGTCTCCAAATGTCCTTTAGTGTGGGTTCATCCACTGGAGTCTCGTTAAACTACCCAGAATACCCTAATT
>NW_008338715.1:686828-686994 GCF_000622305.1 Nannospalax galili | reverse complement strand
AAATAAATTACAAATGATGTACCTGTGTGAAAGCATAAATGAGAATATTAACATATAATTATAAATCAGAACAATTAACAGAACCTGTTTTACTTTCTTAATAACAACTTTCTTAGAAAAATACCCATTATTCACCTGGTTTTCTCATTAACAAGGTACTAAAGCA
>NW_008338715.1:668212-686669 GCF_000622305.1 Nannospalax galili | reverse complement strand
AGTATCCAAATTATTTATATAAAAATTTCAAATAAAGGATTAAAATGTCATTTGTTTTGCATCAGGATAATTCATTGAGTATAATATTATCTTGAAAATGATAAATTGTTAAAATATTTAAATTACTGGTTAATAAAAACCTCATAAAATAGAAATTACTTTATTATAAAATTGTAACATATAGTCTATAGTTCAGTGCAATTCAATGATACAAAAAGCTAGATTCAGGTTTTTGTTTTCTGATAGAACTGTTGTACATTTAAATGCGAAGATAATAATTTGATGTTTTTTAATTTTATGAATGTATTATCAACATAAGTTATTTGAAATATGTAGTCATATAAATGACATCTAAGTTTCATTCCAAGGAATGCCACTAGAATAATTTAATGAAATGCTAAACACAAAAATATTCCAATGAAACAATGAAAGTTTTGTTTTGATTTGTTTGATTTTCTTTGTCTTTTTTTTTTTTTAATGAAATAGTGTCTCTCTGTAGCCACAGCTGGCTTGGAAATCTCTATGTAGAAGGTTGGCACCTATACCACTGAGATCCACCTGCCTCTTCTTCCTGAATGCTGGGGTAAAGGCATAGCCACCCCGCCCAGCTTCTTGTGAAAGTTTTAAGTGAAGAAATTCAAAAATTGGAAGGAAACCTTTGAATGCTATTGGAACTGAAAATATGAGACTTTTTCAATCTCAATGGAATTTAACTGTATTTGTTTTCAACTTTTGTGAAAATGAAATGAAGAATGAATTGATCTCAGTTTGCATTAAAACTGCTCACAGGTGTTATTTATATTTCCTGTACAACTTAACCAGTGTAAGGACAAAGCATAAGACTTTCCTAGATGCTGTGGAAACCTCATCTGTGGAGAAATAGTGACAGGAAAATGACACATTTATTATTCAGTCATTAAAACCTTTCTTTATTGATGCATTTTTTCCTGTCAGAATTAATCTGAGATCCCTTTTCCACACCAGAAACAAATATTGCTCCTCTCTCAACATATATTTCCAATGACTTTCAATCAAGTACAACCTTTTGCATGAAGGATGTGCATGAAGCTTATGCCTTCAAGGAAGTTCTATAAGAACTTACCCCATTTTTTGGAAAAGCAATCCATCCGAGGTCCCCCATGACTGTGCGGGAATCTAATAAATTCACTGAAAAAGAAGAAACAAAAACTGAATGAAATACATTTTAATGTATCCCTAAAGAGGTAGTGCTACTAGAATGCGTAACTGCTTATGTTACTGAAATTATATTATACATCCATTATGATTATTATACAAGTTATTGTTTATATAGACTAGTGTTGAGTTGCAAAAGAACAGGTAATTTTGAATAAATAAATGGAGCACTATAATAAAAACACACAAGCAATGTGACCTCTAATCTGTTATTTTTTCAAATAAGAATAAGATAGGTAATGTAAAAAAGATAAAAAGGCTTTTTATTAAGGCACAGAAATTGTGATTAATTTACAGTAATAAAATTGTATCTAAACATGTTTTATTTTCTTCCCCCAAGCTGTTATGTAGCAACAATAAATAAAATCACATAAACTATGTGATCACCAAGCTGGGCATGGTGGTACACACCTTTAATCCCAGCACTCAGGAGACAGAAGCTGGCGGATCTCTGTGAGTTCGAGGCCAACCTTGTATACAGGGAGACCCTGTCTCAAAAAAAAAAAATCTTTTATTTTATCAAATAAAGACTAAGATGGACAGGTAATATGAAAAAGAAAAAAAAAAGTCTTTTTTTTAAAGACACTGAAATCATGACTAATTTCAGCTGTAAAACTGGAGCTAAACATGTTCTATTTTCTCCAAACCCAAGCTGTTTTGAACAATAATAAAGTAATTTATATTAAATAACAATGAACTATTCAAAACATGTAACATTTTTATATTAACAAACATCTACAATACAAATAACAGAATTTAATTAGGAAATAAACCTATACACATTTATTCAAGATAAACTGTAGCAATTCTTGAGATTGTTTCTATAGTTAAACGTCCTTTGTACCCTCAGAGATGTCTTCTACTCATGTATGGCCAGAGATAAAATGTGCCACAAATTGAATTTTCAGATACTTCGCATCTAGTAGTCCTGCAGGAGGGTACAGATGAGTATATGTACACACACAACACACATGATCACATATAATGCACTTACATTCCATCCTTAGGCAATCAAATCAGCTAATGGGGTACTATCTATTTAAATGCTTTGGACTTTTACCAAAGATCTTTATTTTCCTAACTTTTTACCTCTTTTTTTCAAGCATCTTTGTGGTCCACTGTGCAATCTATTTCAACAGTTTGACTGAGCATGCCTTATGAGCCAGAAAGGAAGTCACACAGAATAATTCTAGTGAGAGGTTCTGAAGCTTAGTGTACCACATTCAAGAGCCAGTTTTCCTGAAGTGCCTTCAACTTTAAAAGTGTGAGTCTATCTGAAAATGTGAGCTGGGGATACAAAATGAGTAAGAGTTGATAGACTAGGAAACGTGTGGTCAGACTAACAAACAAACATAGAGAAAAAAGCTATGTGAACCTTATCATCATAAATGAAGGAGTAATTTTGGATCTTATAAAATGTATGCACATTTAAACTTTATTATCCTAATTTTGTTTAAGATGTAAAGATTAATGAGAAACAAAGTATACAAGTGAATATATGTATCCTATAAACAGTTAAAATCATAATAAGATTATAATAAATCAATAACTAAATTATAGGGAACAGAAAATGCTAGTTATTACATATTCATTGCTTTTCCTAAGTATAATTGCTTTTTTCTATGCCATCACTGTACTGCAAGTATAAAGATGCATGACATATAATATTTACATCATCTTTAGACTGCTGCCATCATATTGGCCTCATAGAATAATAAAAAAAACAACTATTTTGTGGAATTCCTAATTCTTTCATGGAATATTACCTTAACTGAAAAACCTGTTTATTTAAAAAAAAAATAGAAAAAGAAAAGAAAACAAACCACCCCCCAAACATACACACACATAAAATAAATGGTTTTGTTATCCACTGGTCTGCCAGTTATACCACTACATCTAATTTTTAAGGTAGATCCATGCTATTTATTTCATTCTGTTGTTGGCTTTTCTCTTCTCCATTGGAATAAGTAAAACATGAATACATTAAATATAAGTGTCCTTGGCCTCGTTTTAGTGTATCTGGAACACCAGGGCTCTGTCTAGACATGACTGAATACCCAGGGGAGTGAACACTTAAACTGTTATGTTTATTCATCTCAATGCTTAATTTTGATCATCTTTGATATTAAGCAGGAATTTGTATAGATGAGATATGGGAGTTAAGATCAGCAAAGGGTGTGACTGTGTCCCGGGTCAGTGGAAATTTATCCTGTGATTCAAACTGCTGTACACAGGAATATTAGGAATGCATAGCCAGCTTGCCAGCAGAAAAAGCATTCCTTGTAGGCCTCTTACTAATATACAGCTTTAAAATAGACATTATTTTTTAAAGAATTTCAATGCCAAAATTTGCTATTCAAAATTTGGTTGCTTGTTGCTTCATTATTTTTGGTTTACATTAATTTACATTATTATTTTCAGCATTTTTTTTGGTTAGAAATACATGTGGAAGAGAGTTAATGACCTCAGAATAATACTGCATTGTTAATATAAATTTGAAAGAGCAGTTTTCACTAGTTAAATATACCACAAAATACAAGACAATAGGTACAGTAGGAACTGATGATTTTACTTATTGTAATTATGTGAAAATACTTTCATTATGAAAAGAGACATTGAAGCTTCTTGGAAATGCATGTGTCACATCACTAAAACGTTTTTCCTCCTGAAAATACAATTTCAATAATTTCACAATGCAAAGAAAATATTGGGTCTGTAACTTGCAAATTTGAAATCCAGAAAAAGAATGTAAAATTGTGTCATTATTTTTGTATATAATGATGAATAAATTCTCAGGACCATTGTCAAGTACTCAGACACTTAAGAGAAAACAACTGTGATGAATATATAAAATTTTAATAATGTGTAACTTCCTGGGACCAGCAGCTTTCCTTGGTAAGGTTAGCAGTGACCACTCTTCCTTGATGCCCCCAGCATCATTCACTCTCCCAGCTCCCCACCCCACCTTTTCTCCTATGAGGGGCACTGACCCATTTCTTGTCTTGGCACCCCAGACCTCTGGTTTGACCTCTTGGCCCAGACTTCCCACTGCATCCTGATCCTTTGCATTCAGACCAACCCAGTTCTTCCCTGTAGTCCCTGGCAGCCCTTGGGGCCTCTTTCCATTCCCACTTCCTTTTGCATATCTAGGCAACCCAGCCACCCAGCTTTGTGGGGCCAGCATCTTTCGTGAATGGATACAGTCCTTAGGAGAAAACCTGAGAGCATCTGATCCTCACCCGACTTGGGCCTCTGTGGGAACTCCTGAGGAGGAAGACAAAATCAATTTGGCTCCTCCAGTATAGAATCAAAAGAGAGAAATTGAAGCCTAGACCAACCAGCTTTTCATACCCAACAAGTAAATTACAAAGGCACACAAAGTTAAAAAAAGAAGTAGACCTAAACTCAACAAAGGAAGGTGGGTCTCACACAAAAATCAGAAACTACTAAAGTCATGTAGAAGTCAGAGTGAGAAAATAATAACATGAAAAAACAAAATAATATATCCCAACCAAGTACCAGTAGACCTGTAGAGGAGTACAATGAGAACACACTAGAGATAACACAGGACATGGAATTCAATAGAACAATTATAAACATGATAAAAGAATTATGTGAATTTAAAGAACACACAAAGAAAGAAATCATAGAGCTGAAAGATGATAGGGATAAACTTCTGAATTAATTCAGAAAAGAGATAGAAATATTGAAGAATAATCAGGCTGAAATGAAGAAGTCTCTGAAACACTCAATAAGCCAATTAGAAATGACAGAGAAGGCCTCACCAACAGGATGAATGAAATGCAAAACAGAATATCAAGACTGGAACACAAAGTGGATGAATTAGACCACTCAAGGAAAGATTATGGGGTTGGGGACTTAGCTCAGTGCTAGTGCTTGCCTGGCAAGCACAAAGCCCTGGGTTCGTTCCTCAGCTCTGAAAAAAAAAAAAAAAAAAAGATTATGAAAAATTTAATAAAACACAAGAATGGAATATGCAGGAATAGTGTGACACCATAAAAAGACCAAACTTATGAATCATAGGCATACAAGAAGGAGAAGAATCCCAGGATAATGATATGTACCAGATGTTCAACAGGATTGTAGAAGACAATTTCCCAAAATTAAAGAAAGACATGCCCATACAAATACAAGAAGCATATCGAGCACCAAATAGACAGGACCAGAAAAGACACACTCCATGGCACATCATAGTAAAAACACTAAACATACAGAACAAATAGAGAATACTGAAAGCTGCAAAAGAAAAACAACAAGCTAGATATAAAGGGAAATGAATCAGAATTACACCTGATGTTTCAGTGCAAACTATGAAAGCCAAGAGAGCCTGGACCTAAGTATTCCCAATTCTAAATGACCACAGATGCCAACCCAGATTACTTTACCCAGCCAAAATGTCTATTATAGTCAAAGGGGAAAGAAAAATCTCCCATGACATCATAGGCTGAAAGAATTCATATCCAAAAGTCAGCCCTTCAAAGAGTTCTTGAAGCAGTAAAAAGAGGTGAAGAAAGGAACAACTACACCCAAGGAGGGTACAGAAAGAAACATAATGAAGGTATACCCGTGGAAATGCACAGCTACACTAAGAATGTGAACAGAAATAAAAATAACTGGAATCATCTTTCAGTAATAACTTTAAATATCAATGGACTGAACACCCCAGTCAAAAGACACAGACTAGTTGAAAGGATTAAGAAACAAACCCATCCTTTTGTTGTCTACAAGATACTAATCTCACTTTCAAGGAAAGGCACTACCTTAAGGTGAAAGGACGAAAAAAATATATAGCAAGTGAATAGTACTAGGAAAAAACCAGGTGTTTCAATTCTAATATTCGACAAAATAGCCTTCAAACTAAAACTAATCAGAAGAGATAAAAAGGGCCACTTCAATCTGATCAAAGGAACAATTGACCAAGAAGATATTACAATCATGAACATATATTCACCAAACTCTGGTGCACCCAACTTCATAAAAACAGTACTACAGGACTGGAAAAAACAGAATAATCCCAACTCATTAATACCTGGTGACTTCAATACCCCATGTCTCCATCAGATAGTTCAACAGGATAGGGAATTAACAGAGTGGCATCTGAATTCAACAATACTATACATCAAATGGGCCTAACAGACATTTACCAAATATTCCACTCAAGCACCAATGAATATACTTTCTGTTCAGTGCCCCATGGATCTTTCTTGAAAACCAATCACATACTAGAGCAGAAAATAAGCCTCAAAAAATACAAAAAGATTGAAATAATTCCATGCGTTCTATCAAACCACAATGCAATAAAGCTTAAAGTCAACACTGGAAGAAACCCTACTAATTGCATGAACAAATGGAGATTAAACAAAACACTCTTGAATGATGAAAGGGTCAAAGGAGAAATTAAGAAAGAAATAAAAATTTTCGTAGAACTAAATGAAAAGGACAATACAAGACAACACAACCTCTGGGATATGTTGAAAGCAGTCCTTAGAGGGAAGTTTATAGCTCTAAATGCATTCATTAAAAAATCAGAAAGAACACAAATAAATGACTTAACATTGCAACTCAAGACACTTAAAAAGCAACAATAAATGAAACATAAACCCAGGAGACAAGAAGAAATAACAAAAATCAGAACAGAAATTAATGAAATAGAAACTAAGAAAACAATACAAAGAATCAATGAATCTAAGAGCTGGCTCATTGAAAACATAAACAAGATTGACAGACCTCCTAGTCCAGGTAACTAAAAGAAAGAAAGAGAACCTCCAAATCAACAAAATCAGAGATGAAAGGGGAAAATCACAACAGACAAAAAAAAAAGATCCAGAACATTATAACGGAATAGTTTAAAAACCTATATGCTACCTAATTTGAAAACCTAAAAGAAATAGATGGGGATCTAAAAGCATGGGAACCACCAAAACTAACCCAAGAAGAGATCAACATCTTAAACAGATCCATAACACATAAGGAAATTGAAACAGTAATACAAAACCTCCCAACTGAAAAAATCCCAGAACAAGATGGAATTACAGCAGAATTCTAATAGACATTTAAAGAATATCTACATCTAATACTACTTAATTTGTTCAAAAATATATGCATGGAGAGAGAACTTCCAAATTGCTTCTATTAAGCCAGGACCACTATAATACCAAAGCCAGGTAAATATACAAAAAGAAAACTACAGACCCATCTCTTTAGTGAACATAGATGCAAAATTTCTCAACAAAATATTTGCAAACTGCATTACAGACACTCATCAAAAAAGATCATTCACCATGATTACATTGGCTTTATTCCAAAGATGCAGGGATGGTTCAATATATGTAAGTCAATACACTCCATAAATCATATAAATGGACTCAAAGACAAGAACCACATGGTCATCTCAATAGGTGCAGAGAAAGCCTTTGACAAAATTCAATATGCATTTATGTTCAAAGTCCTAGAGGGAATTGGATTGGAGGGAGCATACCTCAACATAATTAAAGCCATATACAACAATCCCACAGCCAACATCCTAAATGGAGAAAAACTGGAAGTATTCTCATTAAAATCAGGAACCAGATTAGGCTGCCCACTATCCCAATGCCTTTTTAACATAGTGCTTGAAAGTCTTGAAAGAGCAATAAGACAAGAGAAGAAAATTAAAGGAGTAATAATTGGAAAATAGAGATTAAGTTATCCATTTTTGAAGATGATATGAAATATCTAAGACATGCCCAAAATTCCACCAGAAAATTCCTAGAAATGATTAACACTTTCAGTTAAGTGGTAGGTTACAAAATTAATCTACGAAAGTCTGTAGCCTTCTATATAGCAATAAGAAGCAATCAGTGAAAGAGTAAATGGAAACACTCTCTTTCACAATAGCTGAAAAAAATAATTAATTAATTAATTAAATATCTCAGGATAAACCTGATCAAAGATATTAAAGACCTCTACAATGAAAATTTTACATCTTTAAAGAAAGAGATTGAGGAAGGCATCAGAAGATGGAGGAACCTCCCATGCTCATGGATTGGAAGAATTAATATTGTGAAAATGACCATCCTACCAAAAGCCATGCAATGCCAATTAAAATCCCAATGACATTCTTTACAGAATTAGTAAAAACATCCTAAGATTCATATGGAAGCAAATAAGACCTCGGCTTGCAAAGCAACCCTGAGTACTATGAGCAATGCTGGGTGGATTACTATATCAGATTTTAAACTGTATTACAGACTATGGTCATTAAAAAAAAGCATGATAGTGGCACAAAAATAGAGCCATAGATCAATGGAACAAAATTGAAGACCCAAATATGAGTATATGCAATTTCAACCACCCGATATTTGACAAAGGGATCAAGAATATTCACTGGAGGAAAGACAACATTTTTAGCAAATGGTGCTGGCAAAACTGGATCTCCACCTATAAAAGATTGAAACTAAATGCCCATCTTTTCCCTTGCACAAAAGTGAACTCCAAATGGATCAAAGACCTTAATGTGAAGCCTGAAATTCTGAAAGTGTTAGAAGAAAACATTGACAATACCCTATAAGATACAGGTGTAAGAAAGGATTTTCTACACCCGACAACAATTGTTCAGGAAACAAGGTCAAGAATCAACAAATGGGACTTCATTAAACTAAAATGCTTTTCTACATCAAAAGAAGCAACCAAGGAAGTGAAGAGAAAACACACAGAATGGGAGAAAATCTTCATCAGCAACACATCGGACCGAGGTTTAACATCCAGAATGTACAATGAACTCAAAAAACAAATAAGAAAGGAAGTAACACAAATTAAAAGACGGGATAAGGAGCTGAACAGAGAGTTCTCAAAAGCCATAAAGATGCCTAAGAGCATCTCAGAAGGTGTTCAACGTCATTACTAATTAGGGAAATGAAAATTAAAACCACTTTAAGATTTCATCTTACCCCAGTCAGACTGACTAATATCAAGAGAACAAATGATACCAAATATTAGAGAGGATGTGGGGAAAGGGGAACACTCATCCACTGCTGGTGGGATTGCAAACTTGTTCAACCCCTATGGAAAGCAGTGTGGAGAAGTCTTAAAATACTACAGAAGAACCTACCATTTGACCCAGTTATAACATTCCTTGGCATATACCCAAGGAATTCATCCTATTGCAGAAACACTTGTACATCCATGTTTGTAGCTGCTCTTTTCACAATAGCTGAGAGATGGAAGCAACCTAAGTGTCCCCCACCTGACAAGTGGATAAGGAAAATGTGATTCATTTATTCGATGGAATTTTACTCAGCAGTAACAAAAGATGAAATCATAAATTTCACAGGTAAATGGGTGGAACTAGAAGCTATTATACTAAGTGAAGTAACACAGACTCAGAGAAGCAGAAAACATGTTCGCCTGCATATGTGGATCCTAGCACCAGATCCTTATAAGTGAGTATATATCCAGACACAACTACAGCAACCAGGATAATGAAAAGGAACCAGGGAGGTAAAGGAAAAGAGAGACTCTAAAAGAGAACAGTAGGAAATGTGTTAATAAGGGAGATATGGATAAAAATGGGGGTATTTTAAGGGGAGAGGGAAGGGAGGATTATACAAGGAACCTTGTTGATAATGGGAACCAATAAGCTCAAGAGAGGTAGGCCCATAGAAGAAAGGTATTATTAAGGGAGAAATAGGAAAATGGGGCACTTTAAATGGGGAAACCATGATGGAAGCGTTAGACAATGCAAGAGATAAATAATTCTCAGCTAGTTTAAAACCAACCAAACAAACAAACAAACAAAAGAGGGACTCATATTAGTCCACAACCTACTGACAAATTATACATATAACTAGCTCAAGGAACATAATATATGTCTAGCCAAGATTCATCTGAGAATATTTGGCTTTTTGACCAAGCTTTATCTAAATAGCATATAGTAATTAAAAGCACCAGACTGATGGGACTAACCTTCTTGGACATTTAACAGCCATACTTTGAGGCATATACTAATTCAGTCAGAGGGACTTAAATGACAGTTTTTGCTCCTTGCCCTCCACAGTCAACTAAGTTGCAGGGGACTATGGAGCATCTCTCAAAATGTCCTATAATTGTAGTGAATCACCTGTCCTCTTGATCAAGGAGGCCATGGCGATGCCACCAAAAGGACTTAAATCAGTGTCCAGTCTACAAAGAGGAGGGCCAACCCAGAGGAAACATTTCCTCCACGCTTCCAAGTGAAGCCATCTACAGTTCCAGGAGGACCTTTGACTTATCTTCACATAGATGGAATTGGTAGAGGCAAGGAGCCAGGGGCTCCTCCTAAGCCTATGTGACCCCTGAGGAACAGATCTTCAAACGACCATAAGAGTAAAAATAAATTTATCTGGGAAATCCCATGGCCTTAAACACCCAAAATGAAAGTATAACCAAAGATTAAAGAGGTCAGTATTAATTCTTTGAGTCCATGTGTGTAGCTAAAGGCTACATAACAAGAAACAATGCCAGACAGGAGAAACTTGCCTTTGAGTTTTTGGCCAGGGTGGCCCAAGAGACTCCTAGACAGTAACCCAGCATAGAAGTGGAAAAACGAACAGCAAACCCCAATCTTATCTAATGGAATATTGGCAACAGCTTTCTGCTAGATGAGGAAAAGCTGATCTTCCTAAAACAAGGAACTATAGATAGGCTGACTAGACTCAGGGGATGGATACACACTAGGGAATGACTGGGGCACTGACAACACAGTGGACTGTAATAGGGATGACAGAGTATACAGTCTCCAATGGGGGTGGGGGAAATGGGAAAGTGTCACTTGCAATGCAGTATATAGATGAAAAAGATTGAATTGCTTCTCATCCTTTTGGCTAACATCAAGTGTAGTATCTGTTCTTATTTTAATAGATTAATAAGATTGTTTGGGATATTCTGCATGAAATACACATAAAAATTCAATAAAAATGAGTTATAGTTGAGGAAGAATCATAAAAATTTGCTTCATGTTAATTAGTAGAAGTGAAAAACATTACTATTGAAATCTACTTGATGACTTTATATCCATGCTCAGGGGCCAAGGGTCTCAGAAAGTAACTGACTGTGACTACTAATAAATATATGGAGATTAGAGATGCATTTGCAAACATATAAGTGTTAGTTGCATTAAAATGAGATTTTCTGTATGAAACAGTATAATTTAATAATGAATGGGGATCTTTTTTAAAGGCTAAAACCTCACTCAATTTTATGTCTTATCGGGTTTATACTGAGTACGATATTGTAAGACTGTATGAATTCAACCCTAAACCTAAAAATTTATAGCCAATTTTTAAAAATATACATCTTAGCTCTGGAAATTGTTATTTAATATGTCAATGCTGTTGTAATGAAATGCTTCTTCTAATTATGTGGTTGTTAAATATTTTTTTAAAAAAGTGTAACCTTCTTTGCTAATCATTAAACATGCTGCTTTAGCTATATCATATAACTGTCTCCTTTTCTGAGAATTGTTAAGTCTTCATGTTTCTTTGAAAAACACATCTCATGAAATAGCTTCTTTGGTTAAGTCATAAAAGATATTTTCTTTCCTAAATGTGAGTGAGGTCTTCTGTTATCCTCCAGTTCTTATCTCTTCGAAAAGCTGTTTTGTTTTTTAAAAGAACATAACAGTGAGGGCTAGTGAGATGGTTGAAAGGTTAAGAGCATGTGCTGCTCTTTCAGAGGACTCTTATAGACTTCAGCTTCTAATAGCCACATCAGGTGGCTTACAACCACCTGTAACAACTCAGGGATGCCACACCCTCTCCCAGCTTCTAGAGATACCTGCACTCATGTGCACATATCCTCACACAGACAGAAGCATACACATAACTAATAAAAAATAAAACTGTTTTAAGGAGCACAACTGACTGAAATCCAGGATAATTTCAAACACTTGAGTAACTGTCTTAAAAACAAATCATATTGGAGCCTCGAACGATGATTCAGCATTTAAGAGAACTGGTTGCTCTTGCAAAAGGCCTGGGTCCAAATTCTAGTATACACATGACAGTGAGCAACCGTCAGTAATTCCAATTCCAGGGGATCCATGCCCTCTTCTGTCCTTTGTGGGCACTGCACAAAACAATCATACTTATACACATGGAGGCATTACACTCATAAACATAAAAATTATTTTAAAAAATGAAAAATGAAAAATGAATTGTCTTCATAGGCAGTACCAAGATTTAGGTATAGGGATAGAGTTTCTAAATCAGGTATCAATTGTTCAGAAGTAAGCTCAATAATGAACAAGTGGGACTTCATTAAACTAAAAAGCCTCTGTACAGCAAAATAAACAAGAAAGGAAGTGAAGAGAAAACAGACAGAGTAGGAGAACATCTTTACCAGGAACACATCTGACAGGGGTTTAACATCCAGAATATATAAAGATCTCAAAAAACAAAGAATCAATAATAAAAATAACACAAAGGGTGGGCTATGAATCTAAAGAAATTATCAAAAAAATACATAGATAACTAAGAAACACCTTAAAAAGTGTTTACCATTCTTAGTAATTAAGGAAATGCAAATTAAAACCACTTTAAGATTTCATACTACCCAATTAGACTGGCTAAAGTCAAGAGAACAAAGGATACCAAATAGTGGAGACAATGTGGGGAAAGGGCAATACTCATTCATGGCTGTGGGATTGCAGACTCATGCATATACCCAAAGGACTCAATCTACTTCAAAAATACTTGCACAGCCATACTTGTCGCTGCTCTTTTCACAATCTCTAAGAAATGGAAGCAATCTTTGTGCCCGCACTGATGATAATGAAAATTTGATGCATTGGCACTCGGGGTTCTATTCAGTGGCAAAGAAAAATGAAATCATGAAATTTGCTGGTAAGTGATGGAACTAGAAACTGTTATACTAAGTAACACAGACACAGAAAAACAAATGATGTATCTTCTTCCTCATTTGTAGACCATAGTACCAAATCCTTTTTTGTGAGTATAAATTCTGAAGTGCCTGAAGGATCCAGGAAAATGGAAAGGTACCAGGGAGGTAAAAGGAAAGGAGTCAGAGAGAGAACAGTAGGAGACACATATTACCAAGAGATGGATAGGTAAAATGGGGGAATTAAGTGGAAGGGAGAGAGGAATGGTTAAACAAGGAACTATGGGGAAAAAAGGAGAAGAAGGAGCAGAAGAAATGGGGACCATAGGAGACAGGTATTACCAAGGGAGAAATGGGGAAAATGAGGGTACTTAAACTGGGGAGAGAGGAGCAAGGGTAAGGAAGGGGATATAAAGAGTAAGATGTGCATGAAATATACAAAAATTCAGTAAAAATATACAATAAAAGAAAGAATCATTTTCAGTGAGCTGGTTAATAGGATGTGTCTGAGACTAGTGGTTCTTAGAGAGGATGTCTGATGATGTTTATAAGGTTGTGTGTGTGTGTGTGTGTGTGTGCGCGCGCATGTGTGAACATTTGGGGTGGACACCTAGGAACTATTTGCTACTGACCTTTAATGAAAAAATAGCTAAGCGTGTAGTTAAGCCATTCCCAAACACACAACAAAGAATACCATAAAATAATTATCTGACCTAAGTTTTATTAGTGCTAAAACTGAAATATTCTGTTATTTATCTATTTATATCACAAAAAAACCCTACTTCAAAATTTATTCATATCGTATATGAATCGTAATCTCTCTTAACAAAAGTTATCTTATTTGGAACCATTCCTTATAAAACAAAATAAGAATTTATATTTAAGAATATGAAAATAGGGATGGAGAGATGGCTCAGTAGTTAGGAGAACTGGCTATTCCTGCAGAGAATCCGAATTCATCTCCCAGCACCCATATGGTGACTAACAATAGTCTATAACTCTAGTTCCAGGAAATCTGATGCTCTCCACTGACCTATTTGGCCATTGGATGACATGAGTGTACTTACATACATACAGGCAATACATTCATATACATAAAATAAAGCAATAAATAAAAATGTTAAAATAATATAAAAATGCTAAAAGTCTGTTTTACAGAAATAAAATAGAATATTCTACAGACACAATTCTAGTTACTTTTCACAAAACTAATACAATTAAAGGTATTTTTATTTTAACTTTAATCGTTTCTCAGCTTTCATGATGGAATATATTTAAAAAATTCTCACTGATATTATTAATGCCTCAGTTTCCTCTGCTAGTTATATATGAACACACACACACACACGCACAAAATGAAAAGGTATTATTTTTTAAAATCTAGACATAGCGACAGAGGGTATATAAATGTGAGATTTTGAAAGTTCATTTCTCCTTTTTTGACCATTAAAACGAATGGATTGGCATTAATGGAGTGCAATCACTAAGTGTCTTTGCTACAATTACAGTAATTAAATTGTTCTGAACAGTATATATGCTTGTTGTAAATCACAATGCATACACAATGAGTATTGATCTTCATTGTACAACTTAATTAAAACTTGTCCAAGAGAAAACCACCAATGAATATAATTAGAGGAAATGTTTGATACCACAGTTATTCTGGAAGTCATTAATTAGATATCAAATATTTTGCAGAAAATGTCTTTCCTTTTCTAATATTTTAAAATAAAGCCACATAGTGAAATTTACATGGCCTTCAAACTCATTTTCTCACTCAGATATTAATCATATAATTATGATGAAGATGGGTAGATTGGTTAGTATTCTAATCAGTACTTAAGAAGGCATTTTCTTTAGGAGAAATAAGTCCTCAGGGATCAATGAGTGCATAATCTATCGCAAATTCCTAGTTCACATAGAAAAGGAAAAAAACTTCACAAATGAAATTTTTAAATTATTTTATTTAAAAAAATGTGTGTACATTTGTGCCTGTGTGGGAGTCTGTGTGTTTGTGTAAGTGTAGTGCTTATGGAGGTCAGAGCGGGTGCCAGATTCCCAGAGGTAGAGTTACAAGTTGTTAGCTGAAATGGGTGCTGGGAATCAAATTGGGTCCCCTTAGAGAGCTGTATACGCTCTTAACCACTGAGTCTTCTCTCCAGTCATACAATATTTTCCAAGTAAGTCACATAATATTGACCAAACAAAAGCTAATTCTAAATAATCATAAATATACTTTCGTTTCTTGATATTATTAATCTCAATGCCTTATATAATAAGAGTTTATAAACAGGTTATTTTCAGAAAAGGGAAAAGATAGCAACTCATTTATAGTGGAACTAAGGGCATATGAGGAGCACATGATGATTAAAAGAGACTGTATAAGAAGACTGAGTTCTCATCTTCACGCATCCTAATGCTGAGAGATACGTATAAGGTAAAATAAAAATATGATCATTATGCTTATAAATTCAAATATTCATAACTTGCTAATTATCAATTGAGTGTACTTCATTTTCTTTAACATCTTGATAACATAAATCACTAAGATTAAGAAAATGTATATTTGATTCCCCAGGAAAAAAACACGCAGGAATGAATATATTTTCAGTCTCTGGCTAGTTGAATGGCAGATTAAAGTCATCTGATAGCATCTCCATCCTTCTGTGATGAACAAGGCCTGGAGAGAATGCATTATCTTTGAGGACAAGAAAGGGTAGTTGAGTGCAAAAGGTATATTCTTACTCTCCTTCTGTTCTTTGTCTTCCTTAATCTTCACACAACAGTTTCAATGGCAGTCAGAACTCTACTACAATATGAAGATAGAATAAAGTCAATTAGTGGAAGGTAGATAGCATTCCTTTGTGCTAAGGAACACAGAATCAAAATCCCATAGGATATAATATATATTTGATGGATGCTTGCTTATTGATTTCTATTTATCAATATTAGAAAGGCCCCTGGGTTCAATTACAGCACACATTTAATTAATCTGTGGTAACAGACTCCAGATATACAGCTGTCCAGCCTTTCTGCATTGCTCCATTCAGGACAAATGTGATTTATTGCTCTCTGGGTTGATTTTATAGTTTGTCAACTACTTCAGGGCACAAAGAATAGTCAACAAAATGGAGAAAAAAGGAGTATGTATTTCTCATTGTAAAACTAAATTTGCAAATTTGGCTAAAATTTATGTGATAGATTGAAGGGTGTTACATATATTTTTGTTATTTCCTGACTTAAATACAGAAATCCATAACCAGATATAATTCCATAGACAAAGAAATGGAAGAGAATTATTTTATGTTGTAATTTTGAGCAGCGCATGTGCATAGAAAGATTATAGGGAAAGAACGTATTTAGTGTCATGTGTCAAATGTTCTGCAAAACAATATATGTACACTCTCTCATCTACTCCTCTAACAAACCTAAGATAGCATTGAGACTTTGACATTCTGCTCAGTACACCAGCAGAAATCAAGGAGTAAGAAAGCATGATACTGCACTGATGCCTTAATGACAGACACTGCACTGATGCCTTAATGACAGACTATGAGCTCTAATGACTGCTCCTGCAGTCAACTTTTCCGCTTATACCTAGACATAATTGATTATTGCAACTACTTGAGGTAACTACCATCAAATAAACTGACTCCATTCTAACCTAACAGTTGCCTCAAATGTCAGAATTACCCGAGAAGCTTATCTTTCAGTAATTAGTTCTCTTGTACTAAAGTGCAAAATATTTTTAACATGATTAATTTTTAATTTGATTTTTAGTTAGCATACAAAGTAATGTTTTATGGCATTTTATGCATACTTAGCTTTGCTTATTCCTCTCCCCAACAGCACAGGCTCCTTTCTCCTGCTTCTAATCTCCACTTGTACCGATCCACAGCCAGTTATTCCTCTTTGCACTATATTGTCAATGTGTTCTGTTACGTTCCTGGACTACCTTCCTTAAAGCTTCTTTTTACCTTCTTGTGGGCCGTTTTCTGGTTTAATGACGTATACTCATAGTCATTCTCACGTAAGTAGACATACATTAAAAACTGGGAACTAAGGGGCTGGAGAGATGACTCAGTGGTTAAGAGTACTGTCTGTTCTCACAAAGGACCTGGGTTCGATTCCCAGCACCCACATGCTGTTGACAAACCGTCAGTAAGTCCGGTTCTCGGGGAAATCTTATGGTTTCTTTGGACCTCTGTTTGGGTATTGCACGACATGGGTGCACACATGCGGGCAATACACTCATACACATAAAATAAAAATAAAATTATAAAAAAGATTGTTTAAAAATTAGAAACTAGGCTCCACATATGAGAGAGAACATGCAACTTTTTTTTCTTTTTGAGCTAGGCTTAATTCAAATAATAGAATATATATGAGGCCATCTATTTTCCTGAAAATTTCATTAGTAATTTCATATTTCTTCTTAGATGAATAAAATATCATGGTGTCTACTTGCCATGTTTTCATTATCCACTCATCAGTTGATAGACAATAGGTTGGTTCCTTTAAAATGCTATTCTGAATCAAGCATCAATTAACCAGGATATGAAAATATCTCTGTGGTAGGACATAGTCCTTTGGGTATTTACCCAGGAGTGGTGGATTTGGATCATATGATAGTTCAACTTTTTAGTTGTATTGTAGTTACTGTTGTTATGTTTGTTGTCGTTTTTTAGAGAAACTGCCACAAAGATTTCCATTGCAGCTGTAAAAGCTTGCATTTTTACCCAAAGTGACTATTTCCCCATATTATTCCTAAATTAGTTGCCTTTTTTTTTGATGGTACTATTCTTACTGGGGTAAGGTGATTTTTAAATTAATTTTCATGCACATTTCTCTGATGACTGAGAATGTTGAACAATCAATATGTACTAGACATTTGTGTTTCTTCTTTATAGGACTGTATGTCCAGTTCATTGATTCATTTAAAAAATGGTATGGGCATTTTTGGTGCTTAATTTTTTGCAATTATTTCTAGCTAGTGCCCATACCCTCAAAGATAATGAGTTGTTTGAATTATCTCACTATACCTTATTCCCGTTATTCCATTTTGCTTTTTATTAACATAGGTAAGCAGTTTGCATTATTCTCTCTGGTTCCTTTCCTTCTTTGTTCTTTCCTACAGTATTCGGGATTGAATCTCAGGCCAGGCTCTTCATGGGCTGATGTTCTACCACCACGCACCCAACCCTATCTGGTTTCTTTTACTCCTGATTTTGTATATTATATTCATCTGTGTTATCATGTAAAGTTGGAGTTAGATTATTCTAATTGCTGTTTTGCAATCAATTGTGTGACTATATTTCAATCTAGTTATGTATCTTATTACTGGTTGTCACATGAGTTAGTTTTAGTGGTTTATTTTCTTTTGTATTGA
>NW_008338715.1:650287-667926 GCF_000622305.1 Nannospalax galili | reverse complement strand
TATATATAATGAGGCCTAAAGAGTCTAATTTGTGTCTCCAAATTTCCTTCAGTGTGGGTTCATCCACTCCAGCCTGGTTATCCTGCCAAGAGTCCCATGCTTGAAAGCAACTGTCTGTCTCTCCAAGCAGTCATCCGTTTTGACAATTTGCTCTAGGTGGGATTAAAGTTTCTTTCCCACTTCTTCATGTCTATGCTGAGATTTTCGTATGATTTGAGCTTGCATGGGATTTGTGCTTGCTGTGAGTTCATATGAGTAACCAAGCAGCTATATGGAAAACTGTCTCTTTGTGGTCATCTATCACCTCTGGGTCTTACAGTATCACCCCTGCCCCTTCCACAATAATCCCTGACCCTTGGATGGGGTTAGGTGATGAGCACTCTGCAGCCTCTAGTTCTCTGCTCAGTGGCCAGTTGTGGGTCTCTGTGTTAATCACTATTTGCTGCATAAGGAAACTTTCCTGGTGAGAACTGAAATATATGCTAATCTATGGACATACCATTTAGTTATTGAGTCAGTTTAATATGGTAACTCTTTAGTAGAAAACTGGTGTTAGTTATCCTGTATGTCATGTGACTTGTTTAACCCTAGATTCCTAAGCCTAATATCAATATCAGGTATGAGCTCCATCCTAGGAAGTAGGCCTTAAATCTAACTAAATAGTGGTTGGTTTATCTTATAATATGTGTGCTGTTATTGGACTGGTAACTTTTGAGATGCTGGTCCCTGTGTGTGCTTACAAAATAAGTAACCATGGATACACAGGCACAAGGTGTGTGCATCAGATTTATACCGTAATCATTTACATTTAAAAACATGACTAAATTATTCTATGAGTCTCAGTTTTGAGATGTGATAAAGAAGTCAGCCCTTAAATATAAGAACACGCTAACCTGGACACTGAAAAGCAGTTTTCTTCAGTTGGAACAACACTTCATCACTGAAGCAAAAGTGATTTGCTTTATGGTTTAAGGGAATACATCAAAGTTTATCCTTTGTGTCTGGATGCATGAACGGAAGCTGACTATGATAAGAATGTGGCCAAGGGATTTTACAAAGTCACCTCTCCTGTCCTTAAAGCAAGAAAAGGGGGAATGGACTCTGTCTTATAGCTGTTGTGCAATTAGAACATCGTTCAATACTTTGGGAATAAGGTTCACAAGTGACATGAAACCCTACTCTCTTCCATTTGGGGGAGTTTTAATTGAATTAAATATATGCTTATTAAATGGGAAAGCCTTAGGATTTTTTTCATACCCTGTGTAGTACTAATTGGTTATCACCATATCCAATGAATAAAACAACAAAAAGACCTCAGAGTAAAAATTTGTTCATGATATGCATGCTCCATGAGGATAGGGCTCTTACCTGCCCTGAGTTATCTAAGCTATAAACAACTGAGCTCAGAGCCACTATCATCCTACTGTCCATGTTTCCCATGAGTCATTTACATCCAGGGGCTTAAAGAAAAAATTCTCTTTGATATTTTTCCAGACACTGAATATATCTGTTATCACTACCTTTGGTTCCCTGTTATAGGAATGGAATTAAATACAATTAAGAGAGTGAAAAATAAATTTTATCATTATTTTTATATTTTAGACTTCAACCACAGTTTGAAGTATAGCTGTCTTTCATTCTACAGGTTATTAAGTTTGTTGAAAGATACTTCTGCTGTGTGTGCAGAACCTTTTTAAATTCATGAAATCCTACTTTTCAGTTCTTGGGCTTATTTCCTGTGCTATTGGGGTTCTATTCAGAAAGTTCTTGCATATCACTATATCCAGTGGGTGGTCTCTGCTTTTCTCTAGCAGTTTAAGCATGTCATGTTTTATATTAAGTTGTTTGATCTACTTTGATCATTTTTTTCTTCTGAGGCTGAGGGACAAGGATCTGATTTTATTTTGATGCAGATGGATATCCAGGTTTTCCAGTATCATTTATTAAACAGGCTGTTTTCCCAGTGCATGTTATTTGCATTTTTCTCAAAATTGTAGTTTTAAATTATGTGGGTTTATTTTGGGGTTTCTTATTAATGCACACAAACACACACACATGCACATATGAATGACTATATGAGTGTGTGAGTGTGTGTGTGTGTGTGTGTGTGTGTGTGTGTGTGTGTGTGTGTGTGTGTGTGCGTGTGTGTGCGCGCGCGCGCGCGCGTGCCTATGGAGCACATACTGATTGGTACTCATTTGTAAATATATTGAGCAGTTAAGTACTTGGGACTGGATAGCCTTTAAGGGAGCTCATCCTCCAGCTCTCAGCTTCCACTGATTGCTTGCAGATCCTCATCTTGGGTTGGAACGCTGTGAACACTCCCTTCTCCACATTGACATGCCACCTGGTGTTTTCATTATGTAGGTCTTTAGGCAATCATGTTGTTGAGAGGTCATGGATGAAGCTTCCAGCTTATATCTAGAAGACACTATCTAGAAGCAGGTATCTTGGTCCTCTAGCTCTTACAATCTCATTGCTCCCTCTTTTGTCATGTTTCATGAGCCTTAAGCACAGAGGTTGCTTAAATAAATATATTCAAATTAAACCTCACATTTTCTTCCAGCAAATGTCCTACCTATTATTTTCCTTGCAATTCTTATAATAGAATGCATTGTCAATGAACCTATCAATGCTATCACATTGCAGTCTTTACCTGATCCATTATAATCTCCCTATGGAATCCCTTCTAGTGTATCAAACTTCAATAACAATTTCCTAGGTGATAACCAATTTTGTGACAGCACTGAGAGCCTACTTTGCCTAATCTTTAGGCAGCTTTTGCAAAGCATCATAAACAAATGCATACATTTTCACTTTAATGACAACATCTTTCTTTGATTTTCTTTACCATCTAGGCCACTTCTTATTTTCTGTATTAATCTTTCATCTTTGGTTTTGTTCAGTTTTTGTTGTTTTGGATTGTCTCTGGTTGTTATACTGAACCAATGGATTTTCATTTGGATCTGGAGACACAATGAGCCTGATTTTTCAAAGAGCAGAAGCCATGATGTCAGTCCATACATACTAATGCACATCTCTAAGGTGGATAAGAGTAAATTTTTTTTTGTTTGGCAGGTATGTTGCAAAGCTGCTATTACCAATATATCTGCTTATCTCTCTATAGAAATAATGCTATAAAGGAGCTCATGAACTTTCAAGTCTTCTGTTATGACTTAAATGTTAATGATACCCAAACACACAATTCATTTCTGTATCTCAAGGCATTGTCCAATTAAAAATTCCCTAACAATAATTAATACATTTCTAGCATGTTGTTATCCTAAATTCCATTCTGTACAAAATGAACAAATTGTCTTTCATGTTAAAATAAGCAAACAAAAGTAACAAAACAACAAACTTCATCTCATGTTTGCAACACTTGAATAACTATTCCATCCAAGAATCAGAGTCATCTTCCTCTCCCTTCACCTTTACCAATACATTGAGTAACTGAACAAATATGAACGATTCCACTCATATCTAGTCTAAGCAACTCCTTTCTCACAGAACAGGAACTTATTTCAGTTCCATATTTTGGAACTATTATTGAAGAACAAGGCAACCACCAAAAATAAAAAATAAAATAAAATAAAATAAGACTCCTGTCTTTGAAGTGATTGTGTAGTTCTTGGACCAGATAACAGTAACCTAAAGAAAGTAAGGAGAATCCACAGGATTGCAAAGCCTGCAGGTTAAGGTTGGCAGAGTAAAGATATAGGAAGTAAGTTCCAAACTATATCAAAGTATTGTTAATCCATATAAACTTGAAGTTTGCATCTTTTAGGACTTGCTTTTATGTAGGAAAATCAATTTTGTTGCATAATCTGGTAGACAACAAACTTGCTGTTACTGATAAAGTAGTACATCCTAACTGATAAAACTTTCCAGTTTTCAGAGTATGAAGGCAAATGTATTGTTTCCTTACAGAGTCTGCTTTTGTTCATTAATATTTTGATACGAAGACAATTCTAGTCACAGAAGTCCTATAACCTCTACTACTGATCACTTGAATGCTCAGATACATCTTTGAAGTGATTTTAACGGAGATTTCTTTGCTTCTTAGCAAGCTCAAGGATAGCTTCTTAGCAAACTACTCTGGGATAATGAAAGTCTGTCAAAACTTAATTAATCAATTAATTAAAATAATTAAACAAATTAATTAAAATAATTAAGAAAAAAGATAATTTGTTTTTGTTGTTCTCCTGATTATATTTCACATAATTGTTCACTGTCAAGTTTAACCAGCCCTTGTATTTCAAAATTCTCATTGTTATTCATTTTGTAAAGTCTTATTTAGTTTTGTGCATACATGTGTGTCTATATGTCCGTACATGTACCTGATTGTGCAAGTGCCAAAAATACCATAAGAGAGCATTGCATCCCCTAAAACTAGAGTTACAGGAGGCTGGAAGCTTCTAGATGTGGGTACTGTGTCTTCTGGAAGAGCAATATAATGTTCTTAACCACTGAGCCATCTCTCCAGCCCCTCATTATTTATTTTTGTTCCTTTTTTGCATATTGCCTGCTTATCTATGATGGAATGATAATTAGTGAGAAATATAGTTTAAGAATTATAAATTGGTAACTAGCTCTAACAGTATAAACCCAGTAAGATGGCAATAAAGTAATTCAGAATTAGACAAGTCTGTACAAAACTCTATTACAGCTAAATTATGAGTAAATTATGAGCAGTCTGCTACACTCAGAGGGCACACTGCATATGTAACATGAAAACATGCAATGCAGGTTTTCAGTGGCTCTCTTGTCCAGTGTGGTAACTAAACTTGAGTAGTCTCAGGCATTGTTTTTATTCTAAAGAGAACTATCAGTCTTGCAATACATAAGAGACTTAAGAAGTCCTCATATCACAGAAAGTCCTCACTTATCTCCTGTTAAGTTCCACATTATCATGTATGTACCTATTATATGAACATGCCCCCCCCCGGCAAAAAAAAAAAAAAAAACTGAAAGTCCTTAGCACTTGAGATAAATGTGCTCATACATAGTTAAGCTTCAGAATGCTTTGTTGTACAGATAACACTCACTATTCCTGTCATATTGGTTTTGTCTCCATATAACCTTGAGGAAATTAGTTCAGGTTTCATGGCCTCAGGTCTCATATAAGTAACATCAGTGATAGAACTAATAAAATTATACGTTTCTGTACTTACACCTTTTACCACTTAATCTTAACAATAATCTTTTAGTATGTTATGCTTCTCATTTTACAGATAGAAAATTGAAGTTGAAAAAAGTTAAATAGGCCAATGGCCCAAGGTCCCAGAACTAATAAGCACATAGCTGGAATCTAAATCCAAGTTATCTAACTCAAAGGCTTTTTCTCTTGCTTCTATATTGAACTTGATCCAATGTCTGACTCACAGAATGCAAAGGTTCATAGCTTTAAAATTTTTAGCACGTATATCAATAAGTCTTATTAATTTAGAGGATCATGAATAGTATGCTACAGAAGCTAGTATTTATTAAAATGACCTCAACATATTGACTATAAGATGAATGATTGAGGCTGAGAAGATGAATCGATTAGCACAGCATTTGACTTGCAGGCATGAAGACCTGAGTTCAATCTCACAACCTAAATAAAAATGCCAGGCATGGTGGTGTCCACCCGTAATCCCAATGCTTGGGAGGAGGACAGATGAATCCCTGAGGTTGTTGACCAACCAATCTAGCCTAATTGGTGAGATTCAGAACAATGAGACCCTATCTCAAAGGAACTGCACAGCCTTCCCAATGCTGATATGCATGTTGTCCTCTGGCCTTCACATATATGCATATACATGCACCCATACACATGCATGAGCATCCACATCCACACACACAAAAACATATTCATTACTTTTTAAAAATTAAAATCTTCAGATATACTAATCTAAGCAGAAAAGTTAGTTCCCCACTGTGAGGAAATCATAATCTGTATTAAATTTTGACAGCTAGTTTTAAGTTGCAATAAACCGAAGAGTAAGGAAGAAAATAATGATAAAATTCTCTCCTTTCTTAATCACCAGTACAGGTATCTGTTATGCTTTAAGTACATGAACATAAGGTATATATTTATCCAAATAGTGTATTCTCAAAAATCAAAGAGAGGTAAATGGCAATAAAATAAAGTGGATAATATGTAAGCAAAACTGATTCTGTGCTATTTTTTAATATTATTATTAATATTACTATTATTATTATATGTGTATGAGTGTATTGCCTGCATGTATGTGAGTGCACCTGTGTCGTGCAATGCTGAGGTGATCAGAAGAGGGCTTCAGATTCCCCTGAAACTGGGGTTAAGGACAGTTCGTAGCCACCATGTGGGTGCTGGGAATCAAACCCGTGTCCTCTGCAAGAACAGTCAATGCTCTCAACCGCGGAGCCATCTCTCCAGCCCCAATTCTGTGCTTTTAATCATTCATACATCAGTCCCTAATTATCTTGCATGCTTTACTGAAATGTATCAAATCTCAAAATAATCTGTATAATCATCAGCTTTCCAGTCAGAGAATACTATAAATGATGATTGGATCTCAGTATGTGCTAATATAGAAACTTTCACAAATTCATAATATCTATATTTTTAATATTTCTTATTTTTTATCTTCTATGAATGGGTATGAGTGTGTGTCAGAGTAAATTCATGTGATGTGTTTGCAGGTGCCCACAGAAGCCAGAGATGGTGTCAGATATCCTGGAGCTAGAATTACAGGTGATTTTGAACCACCTGATGTGGGACCTGGAAACTGAATTCAGGTCTTCTAGAGGAGTAGCAAGTACTCTTTACCTCTGAATTATCTCTTCAGGTCTCTAGCTTGTATTTTAAGGTGATGGTACTTAGTAAAAAAAAATGAGCAAACAAGTGGTTGATTCACCAGCTCTTTTAGAAAATGAGAGGTAACCCAAAATTTTGCTGATAACTTGAGTCATTGTTTGCGAGCCAGTCTTGCAGTTGTGTTAAATTTAAGTCAGAAGTAAATCATGGCTTGCTGTGATGTCAGAAAGAAAAATTGATTTTAAAAGAGATATTTGAGTAATATTTTTCACTGAATATTAGTGAAAATATAAAGTAAAACAAGAAGTATTAGTAAAATGCAATAAATATTGTGTCAAACAATTTTAGGTTGCTAAGTGTATTTTTTTAGCCAGACTTAGTTACGTATCGCAAAATACCTATTGGCAATCATGATAAAAGAATATATTTTCTTCAATCAGTCTATTACAAAACAATAATTTATATATTTAATAGGGTGTAAAATCAATTTAGTATTAATTTTTTCTAATTAACTTAATGCCTATATTCTATCTTTTGTCAAAATACTGCAGTATTTGGCCATTTATCCTCATATAAAGATTACAAAGAAAAGGAAAAATGAAGAAAGTAAAGCATATTAAATAAAACATTTCCATTTCTCTGATACTTTGGGAGACATTACCTCATACCTATTAATTATCCCAATATTTTTCATATCTTGATATCATAATCTCACTTGTGATTGGAGTGGCTCTATGCCTTGTGCAAAAGTAATGTGCTGGTCTTAGAAAATTATATTAATCATGTTTCCACATCTTACACTCCATTGAATGTAGTGGTCATCCTACACAGGCCTAAACAGTAAGATATGGAAGGAAATCTCAATTTTTCTTTTGTCCTGGACAAAAACTGAGATTGTTCTTGGCTCTTCTATTGACTTTTATTTATTATTATTCTAAATAGAATGTGATATTCACAAATGCATCATCAGCATTCTTGAAAATAAAAGGGAATGTGCATCAAAGTAAAGCAAAGAAAATCACACAGATTCCTGCACTCACACCAGAAATCAGTTGAGTGCAAATCAGCAGATGTCTACCCACAAATGTTTTTTTCTCAGTTTTTGAAAACCACAATTTTGAATAGCTTTCCTGCTCTAGGTAACATGAAGTAGCTTTATAAGAAAAAGAAAATATGTCACCCCACTGAAGAACTTTCGCTCAAATGTTATGGGTCATAATACCTACAATGAAAGTTCACTGAGTTCATTTTTAATTAAATTATTTTTATTTGTGTGTGTGTGTGTGTGTGTGTGTGTGTGTGTGTGTGTGCAGGCACAAGCATACCACTGTGTGCATGTTGAGGTCACAGGTAAATTTGCACTAGTTGCTTCTCTGTTTGTATCATTGAGTTCCAGGGATCAAATTCAAGTCACCAGGCATTGAAGAAGGTGCCTTATTCAGCCGAGTTATTCCACTAGTCCGAGGTTCATTAATTTAACAAATATTTACTGAACGCCTATTTGTGTGTTAATAATTGTTCTAAGTCCTGGGGAAACATCACTTAATAAGACAGAAAGTATCTTCTTGATTGCTCAGTCTTCCAAATGCTGAGTCCTGGGAGTATTTGTGTGAATTTGTATAGCCTGTGCAATAATTCATCAATATTCCAAAAATAAGACTCTTGAGGGTATAATTATCTAAGATAAAATCTGTCAAGTATGATATGCATAGCCTCACTCAATGTGAGTTTAATATTTGAGATAATAAAAAGGAATATTGAAGCATACTGTTTGAGTATCAGTGTGGAAATTAACGGCGATAATTGTTGATTATATCTCATATTATAATTGGAATATTCATTTCTTCTGTACTTGGATTTTATAACATTCTAATATTTTGTATTTCTGCAATTGCTATCTCATAGCAATCTATATTATCTTTAACTTTGGAACATGAACATGCTCTTTACTGTTAAATCAGTAATAGAAAACATTAATATTGATCTTTGGTCATATACATTTTATTCTTTTGCTTTCTGTCTCTGTCTCTTCCCTATAATTTCACATTAAGATCTGAACTGCCTTCCAATAGCTTATATGGTCAAAACTTATTCCCTAGGCTGTTGCAACTGAGAAGTGATAGAATTAATACCTAGACCCATTCTGAGGGATTATAGTCATCAAGAGTATGTTCCTGAAGGGAACAATTGTGATTATTAATCTTCATTGTGAACTTAACTGGTTTTAAAATAATGAGGGAAGCACATCATTGAGTGTGTCTATGAGAGTGTATCAATAAACATTTGACTGGGAGGCAAAGATCCACCTGGAATATAAGTGACATATTCCAAAGGGCTGGGGTCCTAGGCATAATTGAAAAAAAAAAAAAAAAAGAAGTGAGCATCAGTATTCATCTTACTGAGTTCTTTGACTGCGGATGCAATTTGACCTGCCATCTCATACCCTTGCCTTCCCTGTCATACCAGGCCTTCCCTGTCATGATGAATTCTTCCATCAAACTGAACTGTGAGACAAAATAATTCCTTCCTTGCTTAAACTGTTTTTTTAAGGTGTTTGGCCAGAGCAACATTAAAAGTAACTATCCACCCCTAGATAAGGAGCAACTGGCAGTTGATAGCTGCTGGGAGAGTCCATCATTTTAAGGGCATGGGGCCTGGTAGGTTGATCATGAACCAATGGATGGCCACACAACAAGAGTATATAGGTAGATCAAAGTGGACTCAAACGAGTTTTAAAAATGAGGACACAAAATTGGGTGGGTGGGGTGGATCTTGGAGGAGTTGAGGGAGTGAATATGATCAAAATATATCGTATGAGATTCTCAAAAAATTTTTAAAACTCTTTTTAAAAGAAAAGTAACTAACACAGTTGAGATACCAGTCATGCCATCTTATCATTTGCTTTTTTTTTTTCATAAGATGAGTGACTTGCTCCACCATCATGTACCCCGAAGCACTAGGGCCAATCAAACACAAGCCAAAGCAAAATGTTTTATTTGTAAGTAGATCATCTCAGGTATTTATTATAGTAATAGAAACTTAACACAGACTCTCCATTTTCTTTAAGTATGAAGTTTCCTTTCCAGACATCACTGGAATCAGCTGCAGGACTTTTAGAAATGTAAGTCACTTGAGTACTTCCAAAACTTCCAATATCATGAGAACTGGTAGAGCATCTCAGAAAGTTCTCTCCTAATATTCTGTTAGGAGTTTTCTGTACTCACTAACATTGGACCACACTGGAACCTTCTGTTCAACAAGACAAATTCTACTTATATCATACAACATAAAATCCTCTGAAGCACACCATTGCAAAATGGCACAAGTCCAGTCCACACACTTCATTTTTAGTACCTCTTTTTTAAGCAAGTTTCTTCAAAAATATGAAAAATATTTATAAATCTTCTGACATCATGGATTACCAGGTTCTGAAATTTTTCAATGGAAATTCTTTACATTTTGATTCACTGAGTTTTTGAGTCAAGACATAGTACAATTAACAATGTTCTTTGGTTCTGATAGGCACATCTGGGTGAAGATACATTGATTCATGACAGTCTATACCTGCATTCAGTTTAATTTCGGTGACATAATTAGAAATCTGTAAGTCAGTATAATATCATACTGTCATCCATACAACATTCCTGTTCAATCTTAACACAGTAATTTACAGAGTCCATGGGCTTTTAAGGAGAAATCTCAGAAACACTTGAAGGAAAAGAGAAGAAAGAGACAAAATCACAGTGAGGAAAACCAATAACTGTGTAAGACGGCTTCTATTGTGAAATCTTTTCAATGCAAGTTTCTGTTACTCCAGTAAGAGGAGAGAAATGAGGAGATTAGAGAAGGAAAAGGAGGAAAGGAAGGAGACAGAAGGGAAAGAAGATTGGACATTTAAAAATATTGCTAATGTTGTGTCCTTAGCTCCCTACAGTAAAGAAGAGTCTATCACAAGAAAAGTAGTTCTACATATTTAGAAACTAAACATGATTATGCATGTCCTCCTTCAGAATCCTAAACACAAATACCCTTGTGATCAGCTTCTCTCAAATCATAGGATCAGAAAAAGTAATGTCAATTTCCATATGAACTTGCAGACATCCTATAAGGAAATGAGAGCTGTGTAACTGAATGCTGTACTTAAGATTTCTGTGAAAGTGCTTTAGCACTTATGATAGATTTTCTCACAATATGAATTCCTCATGTTTCTTTGCATATGTATTAATATTTAATATTATTCTTATATGAACTGAGTTTCTTTTCATGTGCATGATTTTCCTGAAGCATGTTTTCTTCCTTGAAAAATTATTTGTGTAAGTAAAATGCAAATCTTCATACTAAGAACATTTACATTAATGAAATCTCTGACTAAATTGGTACTGTCAGGAGCTGCCTCATCTTAGACACATTACACTTAGTCAAGTTAAGTGCCCTGTAACTTAGTACAAATTATACCCAAGATCAATTTCCCTCCATAAACTGTAAACTGTAATAATAAATATCAATATCAATTGAATTGTTTAATAATTAAAGATTATGTTGTAAATCGTTATAGAAGCATTTTTATCCCTTCTATTCTAGAAAATGATTCAGCCCAAATAATTTTCATAGCAGTAAAATCCAATTTTAAAATGCCGATAGACTTATACATTTGTTACTACTTTATAGTAAGTTAAAATGTTATTTTTCTCAGGAGGGATAGCTAATTAAACATGCTACTCATAAACTATAGCTAAAATATTCTTACCCTGTAAATTTATGCTTTAATGTTATTCTATATAGTCAGTTGATGACATCTATTTTCCCTTTAATACTCAGAATTCTCACCACAATGTAAATCTAAACTGCTTCATAAACTATATGACAGTGAATACAACCCAGGAAATCTAAAACAAATGAAAGAGTAAATTCTTCTATTCCCAAGAAATTTAGACTATTAAGGGAAACGTGTTTCACATTAATTGTTTTTTAGATGTAATATTAGATCATGCTTAAAAATAGAAAAAAATTATGGTAGCTCTAATTGCACAAATAGGAATGCACTTTAAGAAAGTGACAATCATCTCTAGACAAGCATTACTCATTACTCATCAAAGCTTCCTGTAGGAGACTATTACAGAGTTCCACAAATGGGCAAACTGAAGAATAAGTATTTGTGAATGTGCAGCCTTAATTGACACATCTGCAATGGAACCTCTACACCTAAGGCTCAGGGAATATAGTGAAACAGGCAGCAGAGAGAGTATTAATGAACCTCTCAACACTCACCAGTGATGCCTCCTCATGCAACAGAGAATGATTAACACCAAAAGCCACAAATGGCCAAAGTGTAGAAAATGAGAGACTGCAGAAAGTGTGTCCCTGGATAGGACACCTCACCTACTCAGGGCTCAGGGGCAATTGTGGAAGAGGGGGCAGAAAGACTATAAGAAGCAGGGGTGGTGAATGACCACAGGGAAACAGAACTTTCCAGGAGGCTGGGAACTTGTTCATATAGTCTTATAGCAATGGTGACATTATGCATAAGAGCCATGCAAACTCAAACTAGGCAAAAACCCAGCATAGACTTAGGGAAAATGTGAAGAAGTCCCACCCATAGCTGAGGAACAATTGGAAGCTGATCACTGCTGAGGGAGGGAGAGTTCACTTTTAAGGGAGTTATGCTAGAAGACTGATCAGACTCCAGTAGATGAACTCACACTGATGTACATACGAAAACACAAACATGACTAGCTGGACTTTAATAAAAATGACAGAATGCATAAAATCTGTTGGGGTGACATATGGGGGAATGTAGATAATAAAGGGTGTCTAAATATGACCAATCACTATGTATTATGTGAAATGCACCAAAATTTAATTAAAATATTTTAAATGAATTAATTCAAAGATAACTATAGTAAAATATTTTTAAATGACAAAAATAAAACAGTTGATGCATTCACAAACAAATATTATTCACAAGATATATAGCAACACGTCTAATATACATAATTCCCAGTATGTCTTTATTCTAAGTGATATGTTGCCTAAATTAAAATATTCTTACAGCATATGTGCTGGTATTAGCTTACTTTGGTTGATAAATCACATAATCTTTTGGTTGTTAACGTCCTTTCTCTTTCTTTTTTGGGAACCATTGAGTTTTATTTGGGTTATTAGCAGGCATGTACATGACGCGTTACTTACAGGAAATGACTCAAAGCCAATTGTGGCACAAAAAGCCCACCCCAGCACGAATGACAGTTCTCAAGAGCAAAAACTAGAACATCCTGTGCAATGTGGAGATAGCTCCACAGGTTGGAACGTGTCTCCACCAGGCAGGACAGTTGGTCTGAGGCTCCTTCAGGAGCTCAGCTGGTCTCTGTTTCTTTCAGGCAGCTTGTCTTCTCTCTGCTCCTTCCAGGTGCTTCCACTGTCTGACCCAATTCTCGAAAGCTAGGCTTGTCTAAGAATGTCTATTTTTACTGCTTAGTTACACCTGGGATGGGCGGGACCTAGTACATCTGGTCAGTTTCAGGGATTTCCTGGAGACTTTGAGTTATTTCCTGACCTCAAGGAACTTCCCTTCAGAATGGAACTCTAACTCCCTTTAAAACAATCTGTCTTAAGGTGTCTCCCTCCGAAATGGAAGGGATTTTATTTGTTTTTGTTAAGGTGTTTTGACCAAATCCATGCCCACTCCCTCCACTCCAACTCCTCCCATATCTCTCCATCACATTTTTCTGATAATTTCGTGTACTCTTTCTTCTTCTCTGATTTATTTATTTATTTTTATGGGGCTTCTGGCTACTCTAACATTACCCCCTCTGCAGAGGTAACCCTAATATCTTTTAAGGATTAGATACAAGCTCCCTAATACTTTCAACATTTTTGGCCTTTGGCACAGAGTATGTTGCTAAGAGGCCCAAGGACATTTTGACTTTTAGCCAAGAAACTGGCTACTTTTCTTTGGGATTTTTTTACCCTTACTACCTAGCCAATTCTTACCTCTTATTCTTATCACACCATCCTCTGAAGAGTTTACCCCAATTGCCAATAGGGAATCAGACACAGACTGCTCTGGCTTCTTCCATTCTGAACAGGTTTTATCAATAAGTTGTTACACAACAGGAGGGTGGTTGTTGATACCAGGATCCTTTATTTCCCTCCACCTTATTTTTTATTATTATTTTTTTTATTTTATATGTATGAATGCTATGCCTGCATGTATGTAGGTGCACACGAAGTGGTCAATACCTTCAGAGGACAGAGAGGGCGCATAATCCCATGGAACTGGAATTACAGATGGTTGTTAGCCACCATATGGGTGTTGAGTGTCCAGCCTGAGTCTTCTGCAAAAGCACCAGTGCTCCAAAATGCTAATTCATCTCTCCAGTCCCTATTCACCTGATTTTTTGAGACAGAATCCTTTACTGAATCTAGTACTAATGTATTAGGCAAAACTACCTGACTAGTAATATCCAGGCATGTACCTTTCTCTCTCTCCCTCCTGCTAACTTTTCAATTCCCAGAGGTTTGATAAATCCTCATTCTGAGACCTATTAGTTATAGATTAGGAAAAGAGTTATATTGGCTTCATCAGTGGCAGAAGAGTATGGTGAGACAAAATAGAGTTAAAATAGTGACTTTAAAGTCAATTAAAGAAGTCACTTAATAGTGTTCATTCATGAAGGATGAATTTATGAAATGTAATGAATGCTGCTGCTGATCAAGATGGAAGAGTAAGCTTTGGAACTGGTTCTCCAGGAGTTTCCAGACAGGTCATGCTTTCTTCATACTAACGAATTAAGCAAATGTAATAAACAAGACATTCTGGCAGCAGTATTGTTGGAAAAAAATGCTTTGGTTGACAAATCATAAGATATCTGTTAGAACTAAAATCTCATGTCAGAAGATGATCTTTTACTTTTTATAGGATTTTTATCTAGAATGAAGAGTAGAAAGGTATAGACAAGTAAAAACAGTTTCGTCTCCATATACTAGGCAACATCTGGAATAAAAATGGAAACATAGGCTTGGAGGAATCTGCCTCTATAAAGTTAGGATAATGGTCTACTAATGAAGGGAGGAAGTTAGGATACTGAGCTCACAGAATCAATCCGGTCTTCTTAAGAACAGTTTGTGCCTCACTAACCTTCCTGCAATGCAGTGATGACTTGGCAAGGACTGTAGGCCAGAAACATATAAGTGAGAAATTTGCACTCAGGCTCAAGGAGGTTTGGTTTTTAATCTGAGGGCACCAGAGAGTGATTGAAGAGTTTTACCCAGGGAATAAATAAGGGCTGTTTGAGTTGCTGAACTGCAGTCAAGTGCTTTTCTTCAGGTTATTTCCATTTACAATAAATATTAGACAGTACTCAGTGACTAGTGTGGAAAATCAGAACTTGCTAAAAGCCAGTGTGTCCACCCATAGATTTTGTATATGTAGTATTTAATACTTCCATATTGTTAACTATGGAATTTGCAAATCATTTTAAACATATGAACACAGTCTATACAATAACAATCTGTATTGTAATAATATTCCCATTTTATAGATAAAATATATAGACACAGAAAGATTTCCTAGCTTGCCCAAGGATTACATGGGTCCAAGTGATTGAGTCAAGATCTAGAGCCTGTGCCTTACCTCTCTTGCACGGCACCTCTAGGAGAGGGGTCAAAGAGTTTGCTCTGATATTAGGTAGCATTTTTTACTTAGATTACATTTTCTTATTTGAGTTCCTTCATCTAAAATTATGAATTCCTCTATCTGTCCTGCCTATAATGGTTTTTCAATAAGATTCTGTGGAAATATATATTTTCATAATATAAACAACTTAAAATCGATTAGAAAATATTCACTCTAAACTTGTATAGTACTTAAAAATGATCAGAAAAGAGTTAAGCTAACACTATATGAAATGAGGGGAAAGTACATGATATTTGGTTTCAAGGAAAAGACAAAAATAGAATATATTTTCTGCAGAATTTATCCATCCCCTATCTTATTATGAAAAGTGATATCTAAGAAACCTAATTTGTCACAAGTAGGTTTGTATAATACTATGTTTCAAATCTCTTATATATTCTGAATGGAGCAAGGAATAATGTTCAGCATTGGAAAACACTGTTTGAAGGAGAGACCCTTTTTGTTTGAATTATATTTTGTATTGAATTTTTTAAAATTTTCATACAATATACTGTGATGGTATTTAGATTCACTCCCATATCCACACCTACCCCCTACTGCCCTCCTACCCAATCATCCCAATCATATATATATATATGGTCTTCTTTGTGTCCCTAAATGTCCTTCAGTGAGGGTCCATCTACTGGGCACACCAAGAGTCCTATCCCTTTAAGATGCTGTCTTTACCCCTCCCAGCAGCCATCAATTGCCAAAAGTTCCTTAGGTTGAATGTGGATTTCTTACTCACTGCCCCATATCTATTTTCTCTAATTTGAGCTTGCAAAGTATGTACATACTGTCACCATTGTTGTGTGTTCTTATAGGTAACAGACCAGGTGTCTGGAAGACTCTGCTGTTGTGATCATTTGTCCCCTCCTGCTCTTGCAATCTTTCCACCCCCTTTTCCACAATGATTCCTAAGTTTTAAGAGGCAAAGTTTTGAAATTGGTGTCCTATTCAGGCGTAAGTACTCTACTACTTCTTGTTCTCTGCCCATTGACCAATTGTGGACTTCTATACTAATCATCCTCTGATGCATAAAAAAAAAAACTTTCTTGTAGGAGTTGAATGATACATTCACCTTATATGCACCAGTGCATTGAAGATATGTTACTTAAGATTAAGTATCTAACAAACACTTATTCTCTGTGTTAGATCAGTTCTAGAAATTTGTAATAGTCTCCATCTGTTGTGGAAAGAAGCTTCTTTGATGATTGGTGAATGATATACTTGTCTGCAAATATGAGGATCCATATTTAGCATACAGAAAGACATCACATTTGTCTAAGGATGTGACAGAGGTAAGGTTTTCTACAGGATCTATGACTTCTCCTGCAATATGTATTTGGCTACGTTTACAGTACCACATGTGAGTTCCTTCTCTTAATTCCAATTAGACAGCTGTTGATTACCCCTAAGATAAAAGTGCTACTACTACACCAATTATCATATTTTTCTGGGCCATTCATTACTATTTTTTAGGCTTTACAGTTTGGTAGGTCCATTGACTGATTTTCTCCCTGGTGTCTTGCCTGACACTATGTATTTTGTTACATCACCTTCAGCTATACACATGTGCTCATGCATTTATTATATGTGACTCAGTATAACATTGAAATAATACATTTCTCTCTCTTTTTTTTTCATACCATCAGCAAATCTAAGTCAATAAAAATCAGAGATAAATGGGGAAACATTACAACAGACATCAAAAAGATCCAGAATATTAAAAGGTATTACTTTAAAAACATATACTCTATTAAATTTGAAATTCTAAAATAAATAGATGAATTTCTAAGTTTTTGAAAACCATCAAAGTTAAATCAAGAAGAAATCAAGAGTTTAAACATATACATAACAAATAAGGAAACTGGAACGGCAGTACAAAGCCTCCAGACTAAAAATTGTGCAAACCCAGTTGGAGTCACAGTAGAATTTTAATAGCTCTTCAAAAAGGATCTACAACCAATACTATTTAAATTATTCAAATGTTAGAAACAGAGGAACTCCCAAACTCCTTCTATAATCCCAGAATTACTATAATTCCAAAACCAGGAAATGAAACATCTAAAAAGAAAATGCTAGTCCCACATCCCTAATGAATATAAATGCAAAAATCTCAAGAAAAAGTTACCTGGACTGCTGAAAAGAATGTATATTCCACAGCTGTTGGATGAAATA
>NW_008338715.1:629294-649932 GCF_000622305.1 Nannospalax galili | reverse complement strand
TAAACCTAAAAATTTACAGCCAATTTTGAAAGAGATGCATCTTAGCTCTGGAAATTGTTATTGAATATGTCAATGCTGTTGTAATGAAATGCTTCTTCTATGTATATGGTTATTAAATAAATAATTTTTTAAAAATGGAAAAAAAAATCTCAAGAAATTACTCACAAATTAGGTAGCTGTTGGTTGGCCCCAAGATAAAAGTGACACTACTGCATCAATATCATATGCTGTGCTGGCCATTGATGTGCTTATTTTGTGTTGAATCTGGTGTTGAACCATCGATTGATGTTTTCCCTTGGCACCTCCATAATGCTCTCCAAAGCTATGAGTGTTAAACTTCAGTGGAAGTGGTTTCAGGTCATTTGCATCTCTATTGCTCCAAATCCTGTGTCTGAAGCATGTTCTGTCTTGAGTAGTAGGGTCTTACCTTCAAGTTCTGGGAGGCAATCAAGGGCTGTGGTAATAGCCTGTATAAATTTGGAAGTCTCTTGGACCACTCTGGCCAACAATTCAAAGGAAGGTTTCTTCTGTCTGGCACTGTTTCTTGTCATGTACTCTTTAGCTATACACATAGACTCATGTACAGATAATGTATGAGTAATTTCTCATTAGTTTTTTTGACTAATATGATTCCCTCTGTTTTTTTTTAAAACTAGCTAGGCATTATTTATCTCCTCTATCTCTCTCTCTCTCTCTCTCTCTCTCTCTCTCTCTCTCTCTCACTGTCTAACCTTTCAGCCATGTTTTTGCCATTTAAAGTGTTCCCCTTTCCCCCATTTCTCCCTTAATGATACAAGTCTTTTATGGTCCCAACTCTGTTGAGCTCTTTCTTTCTCTTTATCCCTAAGGTCCCTTGCATAATCCTCCTTCCCCACTCCCATTTAAATAAGCCCATTTTTATTCATTTCTCCCTTAATAACACTTTTCTCATATATCCTAGTCACTACTCATCAAAGAATCTCCTTTTGTACCAGTCAGAGACCATTACCAAGTACCACAACTGGTAACACACACACATTGTCCATGAATTGCCCAGGTCTAAGTGACACATCTATAATGCAACCTCAACACTTAAGACTCATGGAACATAGAACAGGGGTAAAGAAGACACTATTGAATCTTTCAGTTCTTACTAATGAGGCTCCCTCATGCATCGGAGGACTAGGAACAAAAAAAGTCACAAGTGGTCAAGTGTAGAGGTCAAGAATCTGCTGAATGCTGGTCCTTGGAAAGGACTCCTTTATTAAACTTCACCCACCCAAGGGTCAGAGAACATCACAGAAGAGGGGGTGGAAAGATTATAAGAGCCATGGAGGAGATGCATGACCACATAGAAACAGAGTCTTATGAGCTCCTGGGAACCTGCTCATATGATTCTATGGCAATGGTGTCAGCATATACAAGTCCCATTCAAACTCAGGCAGACAAACACCCAGCATAGAACTGGGAAAATGAACAGCAAACTCCAATCCTATTTGAAGAAATATTGGCAACTTATTGCTGCTATGTGAAGAAGAGCTAATCTTCCTAAATCAATGGACTCCAGATAGGCTGACTAGACCTCAGTGAATGAACTTGCACTGGGGAACATCTGGGACATCGACGTGACACAGTGTGTCTTAACAGGTATGACAGAGTATATGGACTCCAGTGGAGGGGACTATTGGAGGGTGCCAGTGGGGATGGAGGTATAAAGATGAATAAGATTATTTGATATATTCTGTATGAAATACACAAAAATTTAATAAAAAAATGTTAAAAGAGAAAAAACATTAAGAAAGCCAATAAAAATAAATTTTAAAAAAGGAAAAGAAAATTAAGAAAGCAATCCATTTAACAACAGCAAAATGAATAAAGCATTTGCAAATAAAAAAGAAAATATTTGCAAATTGTATAAACATACACGTCAAAAAGATTATCTACCATAATCAAGTAGACGTTCTTCCATCGATGCAGGGATAGTTCAATATATTAAGTCAATGAATGTATGTAATTCATATAAATGAACTTAAAGACAAAAAAAATCACATGATCATCTCAATGGATGTAGAAAAGACCTTCGACAAAATCCAACATACTTTCATGATAAAAGACCTAGAAGGAATTGGACTAGATTGAACATACCTCAACATAACTAAGGCTATAGATAACAAACCCATATCCAAATCATTTTAAATGGATGGTAGATTCTTAATGACATTAAGGGTACTCAAAGCTAGATTTCAGATCTAGTTTCAGTTGGCTTTGGAACTGAATTTTTCATATTCTAAAATACTACCCAAAAGGTAAAGTTAGATAACACTTTTCTTCTACTGGAAAAAAATAAGACCTCACTACATACTACTGGGGCAATTAAAACAAAGAGGAGAGACATCCCAATGTGGCCAATCAGTGTACAAGAGCAAGACACCCACCTTGAATTAAGTATTTAAGGAAAAGAAGATTACTGGAGTTATGAGTGAGCAAGATAGTGAAATTTTCAAAAATCCCACATGAATTTTCCTAGGTACTTTGACTGTACTTCTCATTATCTAAAGAATAAACCAATAGCATGGGAAAGGAAGAATGATTGTGGATATTGGATGACAACCATCTCCTCTTGTGTGAAGGACTTGGTAAAAATAGTACTGAAGACAGAAAGCTTGTGTTTGAATGAAGATAAACCACTTTCAAATATGTAAACCAAAACAAGTTATTTAAATATACTAACTCGCTTTCCTATTTGTGAAATAAAATGGTGTAGAAAAAGATCATCCTTATCCCATGGGCTTCTTTATGGGGAAACAAATGGACATGTATGTAAAACATTGAATCAAATAGCACATGGTAAATCATCGATGAATGTTAACTGTAAGTCTTGCATACAATACATGGACTCAGAAACATGAAATTTTGGATTTGCAGGAAAATCTATGCAGTATTTCAACACTCTTATATCTTATTACCAACTCCTATGTGTAAAAGAATTATACTAACACGATTCTGAAAACATGAAAACAGGATATTTAATATGAATATCACTGAATGATAAGTGTTCTAGAAATGGAAATTTGTGCATTTAAAATTGAAATAGGGGTGTCAGGTTATGATGTCAGAAACATATTTCAAGAAACCTTTAAAATTCTCTCTTCAATCTCTTTGCAACATTTTAGAGGGTGGGTTATTTCAGTGACTTTCTCTCTTGCATATGGAGCTATTATTATTACATTTAATATATAACATATAATTTATAATTTTATACATGAATGTTTAAAGGTAAAATCTAATATACTAGGACATATAGTATGGCTATCCTAGAACTTTACCATGTGATGACAAAATAGTTCATATCTTTTGATGTTTTATGGCTAATAAAAAACAACTGCTCACTAACCATCTCCCTGTGAAAAGTAAAGTGAAATGAAATACAACCATGTCACCGGCACTGATGTTTTAAATTTCCTAATAAAATCCCCTAATTTGTTATTAAATAGTGATGAAAACCAGCATAAAATTAGGGAATAGGTGGTTGATTTTTATTTTGGACAGCTGTATGGAATATTTGCTTTTGCAATTTATTTTGTTAGATTCTTTCCAAGCCCAAATTCTTTTACATCATCCAATTCAAGGTAGATAATGAGAAATGATGTCCCAAATGTCTTGGAGGGAGAAAGAACAGCACTGACAATTTTACTAGATAGTATTTGTATTATTGCATGTTTATAGCAACTCTGCAAGTGAGCCTTAACATGACCACTTTCACTATGTAGCTCTTGAAGTGGATCAATCAAGACCATACCTCAACATATGGCAAAGCTGGTGTGTGGTGTTTTTACTTCTCATTCTATTTTTAAAATATTTATTGATTTATTGATTTATATGAGTGTATTGACTGCATGCACATAAGTGCACCTGTGTTGTGCAATGCCCACAGAAATCAGAACAGGACGTCGGACTTCCCTGGAATTGGAGTTATGAATGTTGGTTAGCCACCATGTGGGTGCTGGGAACCAAGGCCTGGTCCTCTGCAAGAGCAGCCAGTGCCCTTAACCACTAAGCCATCCCTCCAGCCCCAACATCTCTTTCTTAACTATTCTGCAAGAGATGTCATACTTGTGAAACTGATTAAAATTAAGGCACTGTGCCCTCAGTTGCAATGACCACTTCTTTGTTAAGGAGGGAAAGCATTGCCAAAATTCATGTTTCTGCAAAAGTTGCAAAAGCAAGACATAATAGTTTAGCAAAACTAAACTATTATTTAGTTTCTTAGAGAAATTCCATTAAATAATATAAGCTGTAATCCTGACCCCATTCAACAGTCAAAGAGTTAATGAACGTGGCCAATGGAGAAAGTACCGATCACTTCCAGAATTTACATTTGTGTAGCATTCTACCAAACAGAAATTTATTTCAGGACATTTGTTCCTCTCTACAGTTATGGGAAGCATTTAAACTATGATTACCCACCATAGTATGAACAAATGGATTGAGTTAAAATGAAAAATAAAAAGAATGTCCAAAGAATTTAGTAAATGATGGAAATTAGAAAAGACAAAATTATCATTTTGAATTTCAAAGCTAAATGCTGTTTGCTCTGATTTTTCTGTAGTTTTATAACACCTATTTTCCCCTTGTTTTGTTTCAGAGGTTTCGATCCAAACCATGAACCGACATCAACAATATTAAGTGGGTTACTTAGTTTTGTGGCTGCTGTGTCTGTCACTCTTACTCCTCAACAGAAATCAAAGTTACGGTGGTTTGAAACCACACATGTAGTCCTTCCGGCAAAGGGGTTTTCTGGCACTCTCTACTACAGAAGGCTGGTGGCAGACCTTGTTAGAAGCTTGGTTACACTATTCCATACTGAAACTCTTCTATGAAAAGGTTTTCTGTCATCTTCCATGACACTGGGCAGCCTGTCCCACCTCTGCAGCTCTTACAGGAGGAAAGGGCTATGGATGAATGCAAAACTTGGCTCATGTAACAAGCTCCTGCTGAGGACAGCAGGTGTTGAACTGGTGCCAGTTAGGTCTACCTGCTGAGCTTGTCCTTCCATAGAAAAGATATTAACACATCCTGGAATTATCTGCCAATGAACTATAAGTGAGCTATCTTCTAAGAAAGGCAAAGCTGACAGATATCTAAAACTCTTGTACTTCTGATTTATGAATTAAGTAAACTCTAGGTACTTGAGTTTGGTGCAATGTATTATTTAGGGAGAAAGACCTTGTAAAGTTTAATTAAGATAAATATACTGTTTTCTTAATGCCCAACTTGAAATTGTGACTTTGGGAGTTCGGGGACCACATATTATGCATGTGGTTTTACACTCATACCTTGAGTGGCCTTCCTAGGAGAGAAAAGGAGGCAAAGAGATCAGACAGATGAAAATAAAAATATGAAATTATCATGAGGAAAAAAGACAGCACCCATCTTCGAGTAGAAGAACAGATTGTATTTTCTCCAAATCTTCCAATACTTAGCCTGAAACATGTTTTCAAGTAGGAACAATTTCTCACAAAGCATATGCAAAATATTTCAACCTTCAGGCTTTGGCTCTTGGAGGATTTTTATTTTATTTTTAGCCAAAATCTTTTACTGAGAGCTGTAGCCCAGTTTGTTTATTTAGAACTGAAGATAAACTTAATGGATGGAGAACACGGCCTGGGCAATAGTCCAGCCAGTGAAATATAATTAGAATGATCACAAACACTTTAATCCCAGTTATTTAATCTGTGGGGTGTCTAATGCCACAAGTGTTTGGCATGACTGTAGACCTCACAAGGAAGTACAAGAAGAACTATAAATTTCTAAACATCTAAACATCCTTTTTAATTACAGTGTGGCTATGTCTTGAAGGCCTTGGAGAACCAAACATAAAGTTACAATATGCATGTAAGGATTAATGTCATAGTGTCCTGAAATAGAATAAAAGATAAAGACTAACATGCTTATTAATATTGAATTTGTGTGACACTACATTTATATCTTCCCCAGCCTTTTCTCCAACGTTACCACAAGCATTCCACACATCCTTGGCACATTCATTTATAACTCAGCCAAGTTCTTATAAAATACTAAAGGAATGTGTAATAAATCAGTGGACAGTTACTGAGAGATATAAGAGATACAGAGGAAAGAAGACATGATCTATATATGACTCCCATTCAATGAAGTGTTACATTTTCTCCTATTGTATAAGAAATAATTTAAGTGATATTATTAAAGTATCACAAGGTGATAAGAGACTAAGGCTGTGGACCCTATAGGAAAAGAATAACTATAGTAAAGTTTAATTATGAACAGAACCTACTAGGATTTATTTAAATGGAATGCAACTAATTGGTACTGTAAAGGCAAAATTCACACACACACACACACACACACACACACACACACACACACACAGGTTTTAAAGGACTTTTAAGCATTTTCTCAGACATGACACTTTATGACTGTTTGAAATCGCTGAAGATAAAAATCACTTCAAATAATCTAAACTAAAACTAAATGCCAGTCAATAAATGTCACCATTTTAGACCACAGAGTTTTACAAACGCACACTGTGGTACCTGCTACATCAGAGTTTTATAACTTTGTAAAATCTGACATTCTCATTAGAGATGCCAAGTGAAAAATTTTAGCTTTGTGAAAAATAAAAGGAATATTATATAAATCACAAGAGATGTGACCAGAGCCAACTTAATTTCTTATGTGATTAAAGTTCTTTTTATTTTTACACATTTATTAGCATTTTCCTAAACAAATAATATCAGTAAAAATTTTTAGATGTTGATGAAAGGAATGAAATGAATTTAAAGCTGATATAAAATTGGTAAAAAGGATTCTGTTTAAAACAATCATTTGTATATGTTTATTATTACAATATTAACTTTAAATTAGAGCCAAACCTTTGCTTCATGTGGTAAGAATACTGGTTTGATATAACTCCCTTGTGTATTTGATATCTTTACTGTTAAAGAAGGAAATATTCATGTTTTAGTATTAAAATTTGATTGGAGTATAGAAAGTACTTTTTTGATTCTCAAGAACCTCTAAACGACTTGCAATTCGATTTTTGTGTCTCCAGTTCACAGCACCAACTCTGCTTTCTAAGATCCTACTCTTGTTGTCTAAACTACTCAATTTGAGAAGTTAATGATTACACAGAAACATAGCTATTCAAGATAGGAAATGAAACATTCTTCGCATGGCTCAGTTATCAATACTCTTCATAATTGAAATAATTCAACACAGCAGTGAACTAAGAAAACATTATAACAACACTAGAAAGATGAAAAAGTTCTTGGTAAAGCAATTTCTTGCGTGCGAAACAATAAGCATAAAATAACATATGCACTGCAGATATTATTAGATGGATTATCCAAAGTGAGATTTTAAAAATCTGAACTTAAAAGTCTTACACTGCCATCTATTTTTGTCTTATTCAAAACTTCAAAGACTACTTCATTGATTCAAAATAATTGTCAGAAAAAGAAGAAATTAGTTTTCATGTTTTAAGAGTTTTATAAAATAAATAACAAAATACTAAAGTAAAAACAAATGGATACTTTTCTACATACCTATGCTTTGAAATGTTTGGAAGCTTAAAATCAAATACCTAAAAATAGATAATTTATAATCTGAAATAAATGTTTTCCAACAAGATTTTCACAGAGAATATTTCAGCTTTCTGAAAGCACTAAAGTTATGAAATGCTTTAAAATCATTGTTTTCAGCAATGCTTCAAAATTTGTTATGATTATCAGGAAATGTCCCTTTTTTATTTTTCTTTGTGCAATGTGTCTCATTTAGTAAGCACATTTTCTTGCTTATTTTAAAGGTATGCATTGTAAAACTTTACTGAAAAATGGAAACCATTTCAACCTGTGTTTACAAATCCTTTGGAATTCTCTTTAAAAACCCACTTCATTAAACTCTACAAGCACAGATGTACAGTATTTAGTTACATGAGACTCAAATAGAACAAATACAATTTTAAGATAAATGAACTATTCCATTGCTTGGGACAATGAATACAAGAAACAGAAGTATCTATATTATTGATTATATTAATTTATAACATAAATAAATATATATTTACCTAGTAAAGAATGTAGGTAGGAGCCCTTCACCCCCATGGAGATATACTCAGTATTCACATGACAACAACGAAAAGGACTCTAACTTTCTAATGTATTAATCTCTGCTCTTACACCTCACACTGCACATTTATAGTCAAAATTTGCTCTTTGTAAAAACTGAAAATAATGCATTTTAATGACTAATAAGTAAACAATGATACTCATACTTCACTAATTCTGATACTTTATGAAAATACCTATAAATATTTTAATATTTTCAAAATGTCACAATAATATTCAAATCACTAAATACCTCTGTTAACTATAATCTAACTACTCACAAATAAATTATATGTGCTAACTTAAATTGAAATTATTTTAAAGAAATTATCAATGTTCTTTAATAGTTATTTCTTCATATAGTAACAGATTATTTTCCTTTAGGAATTAAATTTGACACAGAAGGGAAAAAATAGCTGCAGTCAGCCAATATAATCATACATCTTATACTGTATATTTATAGGCAACATTAGAAAGATTTCTTCCAAATGAAAGAGAAAATAGTTATCATTCATACAAATATATTAGAAAACACACCAAACAGAAGACAATCAAATGGTAGAGTGAGTCAAACACCTAACCTAATAGCTAGAAATAGTTGACACACGGTCATTTTCATGCCAGAGGTATTAATGAATCAAATATCTAATCAAATGTTTGTGAATGGTTGTCTATAAATAGCTATATCACTTGATTTTGATATTTTATGTAGAGATGCCATATACTTTAAATGTTTGCATTTCATATAGCAAGCACATAAATATTGTCAAAAGTACATTTCAAAATATCAGAGTGAACACTTGGGCTAGCTCTGTGTTAGATTTCATACCTAGCCTTTACAAAGATCTGGTTTAAATCTAATCAGAAAAACCCACCAAACCAACAAAATATGAGTCTTTTTCTATGGTATGTAGGCTGAAATAAATACCTGGTAGTCTTTTTAAGTTACTAAATTATAACAAGGATATTTCCAGTGAAGGAGAAATCTCCATTACATTGGAGAATGGAATTGTCACCCATTTTTTTTCCTGTTTTACGTAAGTAAATGAAATCATCTTACCTGTCACCCTGACACCAAGACAGAGCTTAAAATGTCAAGATTCCCACCCACTACCTTCATGGTTTATTAAGCAAAAAGCCAAAACCCTCCATGTCCCCTTCTGTTTCCAACAATCTATGATTCAAAGAGATGTAATGGCTCTCTTTTCATGTTCAGTAGTATCCTGGTGAGGGAATGATTTTACTGTCCTTTTCCTGTGGGGTCCTGCCAGTGAATCTAAAAAGGAATGAATTACAACTGGAGGACAGGACCACAAAATAAAGCCATTTAGTTTTACAAATCTATTGTGCCCTTCTGTATGTTTTATGGGCCTGGCCCTATTATAAGCTGAGAAAAAAAAAATCCTTAAACAAACTTTTCTTCCCATCTCTTTCCAATGACAACATTTACAATTTTATGATTGTCTCTTAAAGCAGTTTATCCAATTTCCCCCTTATATGTTTCTTCTCCAAGAAGTTTCTATCTTACTTTATCAAACATATAAAACAATCAGTAACAAGAAACTGGACTTTTCAAATACAAACTGCTGACAACAGTTAGAAGCACTTTACTGGGACATTACTGACTGTAGCTTCAATGAATTAAGCTTGATTCACTGTGGGTGAATCATTTTCAATGCAGAGCTGTTCAGCAGTAATTGGCCAAGAATCCCTGCTGAGAAAAGCACTTGTCAAATAATGCTTGTTTACAAATATATCTCTAGACAGCAAAAAGTAGCAGTTACTGAATAAGTTCAAAGACCCCTCCAAAAAATTCATAACAGTTGTCAAAGCCCTTTTACTTATTAAATTTCTTAAAATTTTCACTTGTTGATACACTTGCTAAATACAGATCTCCTAGATCAATATGAGATTAACATTTTCTGTTAAATAAGTTTGTGGGTGGGATTTTTTTAAGAAAAATTTTGTGTCTTTTACCATAGATTAAGCGTTTCTTTCACATGTAGTTTATGCCTTTAAGAAGCAACTAAATATATATTGATCTTGTAATTTGCTTAGAACGTAAATTTCCTCTTGCTGTCTCCTAATCAACATTCTATCAGTGTACATAATTAAATTTGATGACAATTCAAGAATCCGGACATGTTTAACTTTTCTGTTAAATTCTACATATAGTTATAATTTTAAAATGAAAAAAATAAGAAAATGTGAATGAAAATTCACATTTATTTCTTCCTGTCTGACATTTTATCACATAATCATTTACATGCCAGATGGGAAATCACTAAGCATTTCTATGTGTTGTAGAGATCAATTCTATGAAAGCAATTCATTAATGAACCTAGCATGTGAATCAAATCTTCTGCCCTTGACCTGCCAAAACTATTCTAAAACAAACAAAAATCAAATTGAAGAAATAGTTAATCTTATTTGTTAAATAAATAAAAACACGGATGTTAGAAATATTTAGTATAGGTCTCTGCTCTATACACAATAGCAGTAGTATAGAAGACCAAAAGAAGATGAGAATGTAGATTTAACAAACTATGAGTCTGAGATGATATTAAAGATGAAATATTGTTGACTAATGAAGACATGAGCTTGGTAAAGCCACAGATGGTAAGAAAATTACATTTTCAGTGATATGAAATAGAATGTGTCATAAAATGTGCCCTAAAGAGCAGGCAGGCTTTATTCTAAATGTCTTCCGTGCAGGAGGAGACAACACAGGACTCCACTTGTTTCTGTTAGTACCTCCAACGTTCATTTCCACTTAGACAAGTCTGTTGTGCGTTTTGCTAGCTGGGGAAGCTCGTACTTGCTAGGCTGCAATCCACAAGATCTAAGCTCCACTGACAGCATGCTTGGAGACTTGTTCCTTCTTCTCTCTTCATTTAATTTCCTTCTGCCTGTTTCTCCTTTCCACAGTCTTGGTGCTTGTTCACCCTCAGTCACAGTGCCTGATAACTGACTTCTTCCTATTCTTTATCACACTCTTAGAAAAGGAGTTGAAACCACAGCGCAGATGAAGGGTTGAAAGAGGCTATGGTTAAATACGGCTAAGACCGTACGGCCCTTTGGATAGAATAAATAGTTAAAAGCTCCTCCCTGTTCCCAGACCTCTTGCACCCTTTGGACTTATAACCTAAAGGCTTAACATAAGATGTTAATAAAAGGTCTAGATCTTCAGAAAACACTTTAAAATAAACTTTAAAGAGATGAGAAAAACACAAGTTGTTTTGTGTAAGCATGGCTGATCACATATATATGCACCTGTATCATATCGACTGATACATATATTCCTTTAAACAGATGTTTAGTAATAAGCAGAGACTTTAGAGAGAGTCTGTTGGGCGGAGTGTGTCTATTTGTCCTGCTTTTTCAGCGTTCCTTGGGAGCTGGCAGCACTAGGTTACCAGCTCAGCGTCTTCTAAAGCAGAGACGGAACCCATGCAAGTAACGGAGGACAAACACCACTCAGCTGCTGTTACTTCATCTTTCCCATTCAGTGTCTTCTGTCCCCAGAGTGGAAGCTTTATAAGCTTCTGAGCCCCGTAATTCTCTTCCACAGTCCCAATCCAAGTCCCATGTTTCTAAAAAACGGGATAGAGTTTTGATGTTTTTTATTCTGGAGACGAGCACACCTGGCAACTAGAATCCCTGTGAGATGCCTAACTGCTCTTCCCCACTCTTCACCCTCCACCGTATGAAGGTTTGATCCCTTAAGACTAGACTGGAGTGAGGTCTGGTGTGAGAGAGGAGCAGATCTAGAGCAGCTGGAGAGGACGTGGAGACCAGTCTGAATGGGAGCAAAAGACAGGAGTCTCAGAAGCTGAGGTCAGCTGCTGGGGGTGGGGGTGGGGAGCAAGAACAACACAGGTGTCCCTGCGCCTAGCCCTACCCTCCCAGAAGAAGGCATGGACAGTCTGTTGCAAAGAATTTGGAATACTAGGAGGGTTGGGTACTTCAGGTGCCTCTGGTGCCTCTGGTTGGGAAGAGTCTCTCTCTCTCTCTCTCTCTCTCTCTCTCTCTCTCTCTCTCTCTCTCTCTCTCTCTCCAAATGACTCTGGAGATCAGACAGATATATTTCTATCTCACACACCTCTCTCTCTCTCTCTCTCTCTCTCTCTCTCTCTCTCTCTCTCTCGATAAGCCACTGTGGATTCCAGGGATAACTTCCTAACGGTTACACTGCCTTGCTCCTCTAATACCATTCTACCTTCCCCCTTCCCGCCTTCTTCCACCTTCCCTTGAGTATGTCAGTGAACACCCCCCAAACACAAAAACACTCATCAAAAGGGCTGCCTTCTGCCCTTCATCACCCCCTCCTTTATGAAGTAAACCTCTTGCCGTCCACCCCAGAATAGCATCTGATGATGCCCTAAATAACAGGGGGTGAGGGGCACTTTTCCCCAAAATAAAAGCACTAGTCATTCCCACATCGTTTCCTAACACCAGCATCAAATAACGGTTTCTAAAACCACCTTTGATCCTAAAACCCATGTCACTTTCTTCATTCCGAATATGTCATTTGCCCTCCCGACCCACCCACCCCCACGCGCCCCGGGACCCAGTTGAACCCAATCTCCCAGCGCAGGTCTCAGACCCCTTTGCTTCTGGCTTCCAACTTCCCAGCCCCCAACCAGCCTCGGTCCACAGGCAGGTTCCTAGCCTAGCAAGCACTCTGCTGCTAATGTCAAACAATGCGACCAAAGACACCAGAAAGACTCGGAAAGGCCAGGGAACACGGACAAATATTAATTGCAGATGTAGAGTGAGCTTTAGTCCAAGGCAGCAGTGTCTGGAGCTCTGAAGCAGGCTAGCGCAGGCCCCGCCTCAGCCATCCACCCCAGGTGGCCTTGGTCCCCACCCCCATCACCCTACCTTCGTTGCTGGGGCTGGCCAAGAGGGTCCGGAGCGCCGCGCACAGGAGAAGGCAGGTCCAGAGGGGCGTCTTGCGAGGTGCGGAGTAGCAACCCGCTAGAGAAGCAGGGCTGCGGGGGGTGTCGCCGCCGCCCCCGCTGCCCAGGGTCCACCGGCGTCCCGCACCCCGGGGCCCGGAGCCCCGCATTTTCCTCAAGCCTCGACTGCCGCTGCTGTCCCGCGCCGCTCAGTCTGAGGTTCAGGATCGGCGAAAGGGGAGAGGGAGACGCGGGAGGACTCCTTGTCCTGGTGGGGTCCTGTGCCTTCGGGCACACAAATGCTCCAAATGCGGGAGTCACAGACCGGCAGAGAAGCTGAAGTTTGCTTCTAGTCCTCTGGTTCTCCCCTTCAGTTGGAGGAGATGGATTGGGAGTTCTGATGGCTTGTACAGTTCCGAACTGGGTTCAGTCAAGGGTGTCCAGGAGAGTCCGGTGGACTGTTCCTTTGCCTCTTAAGACTTTTTTTTTTTTTTAAGGACTGTTATTTTTAAATACCAGCAGGGTAAGAGGTGAGAATGCTTTTCCAGTCTTCAGTCCTGAAATGGACGAAGTTAAAGACGACGAGTCATCCTAAGAAAACGTATTTTCCATAAAATGAGAAGAAAAAATGAAAGTAGAGTGACTAGGAATGAAAGGATAAACGTTGAGTGGGGAACACGGACTAGTGGCTAGTGAAGGCAGCGATCCAGAGTTAGACAGGCTGGCAGCGCGAGATCCGACCCTTCGTGCTGAGCGCAGCCCCCGGGCTGGCTGTGCAGCCGGCGTAGAGCGCAGAAGCAATGGTCCGATTGACTCAGCCCCGCAGCTCGGCGCTGCGGTTCCAGGACTCAGCAGAGGCGGAGTGCGGGCGGCGCGGGCGAGCTGGCAACTGCACCCTAGCCGCTCTCCTGCTGTGTCTCCAGCTCCGGAGGCTCCCAGGCCTTCAGTTCTGCGCCTCCCTCCCTCCTCCTTCTTCCCTCCTCCCTTGCGCACTCCCCCGCCCTGTGCTGCTCGCGGCCTCGCCAGTGACAAGCTACTGTAAGTGTGACTTGCTTAGACGAAGTCGCACACCCACCGAGGGAAGTAATCTGCAGGCTACCATGGGGAGTGTTGCTGAGCGGACTCAGAGAAAGACGCGTCTTCCTCCCTGGATAATTAGGGCAGACAATCCTCCTGAGGATGACTAGGAGGACCGGGGTTCCCGGGAGGCAGAACGGAAAGCAGCCTGGCTCAGCCCGAAGCCCCAGGAGGAGCGGGTTCAGGGTCTGGCATCGCGCCTGCTGTCCCTCGCAGGCTGTGGCATCAACAACCTTGTCATCGCATAGCAGTGTGTGAGCAGGCTTTGCTGGTCCATGGCTAGTTTCTTAAACATTCATACCCCTCGATGTCTTTAACCCTTTCTGTTCCTCTGGAATGAGATAATTACTCAACACGCTCTTCAGAAGTAAGCTGTAAAATATCTAAATATAAAGACGGTAGGTCAGTATGAAATTTCAGGGAGTCAAATAATTTGACTATTGACATTTTTACTATGACAGATACTTTAAGACGTCACGATTTAGTTCACTTACTTCAATGGCAATATTTTAGTATTGAAGAAATTGTGTAATGGAAAACACATGCAGTTAATTCCAGTAAATTAGCATGGGCTAAATAATGTTAAAGCTTTTAAAAAATTAATTATTTTAATTGCCTGTGGTCTATTATACTGAAAGACTTACAAATAACCGGGAGAAAACAGTTTAAGGCAATCCTCTTTCGCTGCTTCACCTCTGTTGTGTCTTCCTTTGCTTTAATATCTTCCCTCCATTTACTTACTCGTTATTTCAAAGAGGTACATCAGAAGGACAATTTTAGCACGCTAACATTCAAAAACAGACTGCAAAGTGCCTCCCCAGACATGTAGTATGCAAAGAAATGTATCTCATTCAATTTGGCAATAAGGAACGAACTACTTTCAAGATTGGGCTGGTATTCACACGCAATAAAGGTGAATCTCCACACGAGTCTGGTAGCTAGACTCTCGTGGTTACCTTCACAATAAATCTGGCGCAATCCTTACCTGGTGGCATTTGACTGTGTTTCGATATTTGCAATGGAGGTGAAAGAACAAAGCATCAGTGAGTAGCAAGGCAATGTTTAAAGAGGTGGAACTCGTCTTTGTGTTTTTTTTTTTTTTTTTTTTTTTTTTTTTTTTTTTTTCCTGAAAGGTTTGGCACTAGAAATCCAGAAGCTGCTTCATTTTATTCTAATGTGGTCCAAACACATCAAGCAAATGCCGAGGAATGGCAAGGAATCAGTCTTCCAGTTTGGCAAAAAGCCTCACTGTGACATGGAAAGTTAAAATGTATGGGTCTATTTGGCCAGGCATGGTGGCACACGCCTTTAGTCCCAGCACTTTGGAGGCAGAGGCAGGCAGATCTCTGTGAGTTCAAGGCCAGCCTGGTCTACATAGTGAGTTCCAGGCCAGCTGGGGCTACAGGGAGACCCTGCTTCAAAAAGAGAAAAAAAAAAAAAAAACAAAAAAAACTGTGTGAGTATATTTGAAGACCATTTAAAATGTAAGGCTATTCTCCATGCATGTTTATATTTGGGTTACTTACAACTTTTTAAATAGAATAACAAGGAAAAAAAATCTAAATCCTGGGAATGAAGCTGACATAGGACACTGGCCTTGAGCAAGTGTTTGGCATCTTTAGGCCTGGGTTAATAAGAGCAAGGTTTATAGAGAGGGTTTGCAAGTACTCTTCTCTCCCTTATTCACCATTTGTTTCTTCTTGTCAGCCAGGAATAGTCAATAAGAAGTGTTTAATACTGACTGAAAAATAACCACATTTATTTAGCTTAGAATTTAAATTCTTATATTACAATAAGCATATACAAACTTTATTAAGGTCCACTGAATTTTAAATTCAGTGGTCACTTCCTCTGAATTGTCGTGCTTCTCTGATTTTATGCTTGTTATGCCTTTCTATATGAACTCCCACTAGCCAAATATTTAGCATCCTCCTCACACACTACATTCCTCTAATCCTACCCACTGTTGAAGGAAATTCAGACTTTCAAATCTGATTCATTTTCTGACAAGAAACAAATTAGTTCATTTATATGCATTTGAAGAAAGAGACAGAACCTAAACCAGGTATGTTCACGAAAATCTTTTACACTGGTCACTGTTGGTGTAATAGTATGTTTTCTTACCCAGAATGGCTAATTTAAGTGACTCAGAGTACATGATAGAAAATCTTTTCTATTCTCCAAGTAGTTGTTTAATAATATTTACCACACAATTTTTTAAATATTTATTTTTATTTATTTATGTTTATTTTATGTGTATGACTCTTTTGCCTGCATGTATGTATGTGCACCCATGTCATGCACTGCCTGTGGAGGCCAGAAGATGGCTTCAGATACTGTGGAACTAGAGTCATGAGCTGTTGTTAGGTTCCATATAGGTGCTGGGCACCAAACCTGGATCCACCTTCAAAAGCAGCAAATGTTCTTAAAAGCTGAACTATCTCTCCAGCTCCAACCATATAGTTCTGAACGAAATAATAGCTTTGAAATGAAGCCGCAAAGACAAGGATCATATTTATATTATGGCCTAAAATGTGTTAATAAGAGAACACAATTTTGATGGTTTGGCATGGGCCTTGATTTCAAAGACCTTGAATCTGCCCACAGGTGATTTCCCTAGCATAAAGATATTCTTAGCACATTTACTTGGGACAATGGCATTGCATGGAAAAAAAAAACTTCATTTTCTCTTATGTATATGAATGCAAGACAAAATGGTCTGACATCAGTTTGAGTTTGGATGAAAAGGTATACAGATTAAACATGAGAGGACACTTTGAAAATTGACTATCATTGTGTTTTCAACATTATAGTTAAGTGAAATATAATAGCAAACCTGCATATATCTTCTCATTTAAAATAGAACAAAAGCAGTCTTGATGCAAATAATTTATATTACTTACTGAAAGTTTACTCTGTGTGAATATTATATGACATTCTAGCATTAATTACTTCAATTATGATGTGGCTGCTTGTAATTATTAGCCCAGTGTTAATGAGAGAACTGAGGAATGAAGTCAGGGTTCCCATGTAGTTACATAGCAGGTAAGACATACAAATTTTAAATCATTGATACTGGCTCTGTTAAAGAAAAATCCAATGTAAAAGAAGCAAGGAATAAATTTTATTTATCAAGGTTTTTCAGGAAAAGAAAAAAGGTTATCTGAAAATTCTACATTAATGGAAAAAATTAGATAAAATTTTTAAAATTTATGGTTGGTTTAGATACAAAAGCAACTAAATAGTACAGCAGAGAACAGATACATGAATAGGGGAAATAAAGACAAAGACATTAAGGATATAAATGTGGATTACTTGGAGACAAAGTCTGGCAATCACAGAAACATTCATATTTGTTCGTGTGATTCTGTGCACACAAATGTCTACAAGCTTGTACTATGATAGAGATGATGGGCCAAATCAGGATTGAGGTCTGTGATTATATGATATTAGCTCAATTAAATGACACAATGTCCATTTATAAGGCCTGGCAGAAAATATAAGCAAGAATCTTCACAAACTTCGATTTGAATGATTCTGTCACTTTGTAATGTTCCACTTTTGGTAAAAATAAGGTAAAAAAGATAAAAGAAACAATAAAAATATAAGATGGTCTAATAAAATTATAAGTTGTCCAAATAAATATATTTTAAGATTCATAATATTCTGTATGGTGATGTTACTTATTTTGATATGAAAGGTAAATAATACCAGTGTGTTTGAGTAATTGATAGTCTTAGAATTTGCTAGAAAAGATAGTACTATATTTGTTTTATAGCCTGGATTTTAATTTAATGAACGTAAGAGATAAAATATTTTAATTTTTGTTATGTTAGTTTATTTTTTGAATAAGTGTCTTAAAGTTTTAGATTTCTTTCTAATAATGGCCCACTTTTCTACCTGTGAATGTAAGATTATATTTTATTTAAAGCTAGTTGATTATCAGTTGAGTGTTTAAATTAACTAATGAAACTAATGAATCATTACATTTTAAGATTAGTGATGGGGGTTGGAGAGATAGCTCAATGATTAAGAGCACTTGCTGCTCTTCCAGAGGAGGAAAGTTTAGTTCCCACCACCTACACTTGGTGTCTTACAACTGCCTGTAACTCCTACTCCATTGATTTTGAGGTACCTTTCGGCTTCTGCAGACACACATAAAGATATGGCACATACACACACACACACACACACACACACACACACACAGATACCACCTATACACACACACACGAATAGATAAACACATACATATAAACAAATAAAATAGAAGTTAGTGTAGGTTTATAAATATAAATTCCATTATTAAACAAAAATATTACACATTAGAAACTTAATTTATTAAACATCTCCATCATAAACAATACAAAATTTTCACTTTTCTATGAATATTGAGAGCAGAATAACATTCTTACATAGCAAAGGAGAACAGGACATTTAAATAAATTACAGTAAATCCCAAGAATCACATTGGCTGATGCTGGTTTATCCTTTAATCATCATCTATCAAGTACAAAGTTTGCAAAAAGTGCAACATAGAGAGAAGCCAAGACTGCTAGAGTTTATAAGGAGCCAAACCCATTTACCAGGAAGTCTTTGGTGGTTGTACTTGCCTCCAGCATTTTGCACAACTGGCATCATGTAAAGATGTGGACAGTGAAATAATAAGGACTCTTGAGGCTGAAGAAGCGGGAAAGCATGCACAAAATGATGCTACTGTGAGAAGTAAAATTTCAACTAAATTCTGACCTGCCTTCTGGACTCCAGAAGTATTTGCTAATATGTGAAAAATGAACTGTAGTAAGTTCATATTCTGAAAACTGAGTGTTAAACTCATTAATTTAGCATAAGTAATTGATTCATACAAGGTCATATTTTAAAACATAACTAAATGCAATTTGCTAGAGGCAAATACTAATAATTTTGTTCAGAGGGGCAAGAAAAGCAGACACATATGTTACCAAGCTTGGCTGCCACTGTTGACTGGGAATGGAGCAGGACTAGATAAAATTCAGTAGTGACTGTCTCATGTTCTTGATATTGGATGGTAGAGTAGGAACACTGTGATATTGAGCTTTCATAATATTATCACTAAAACATGACTAACTTTAATTCCGGCAGCCTTTTTAAAAGTTTAAGCACATTAAATTGGGCTAAGTATTAAACCTATGTTATATTTTAACAGATTTTTTTTGGTCTTTTTGAGACAGGGTCTCCCTGTAGCCCTGCTGTCCTGGAACTCACTATGTAGACCAGGCTGGCCTTGAACTCACAGAGATCCGCCTGTCTCTGCCTCCCAAGTGCTGAGACTACAGGCGAGCAGCAACACGCCCGGTTCTATTTTTAAATTAAGCATTTTCCACAATTAACATTTATCAGATGTACAATAATATCATAACAGTATTTTCAAAAAAAAACTTCCTACAACAATGTATATGCACAAACACTGAGAAAAAAGAAAAGATAAAAAGAGTGACAAGCAATGGCAGAAGGATGATTCTAGTGAGAAACCTCACACTATTATAAATTAATTAAATAATAATTCCAATTAGCCTCTGTGCCCATTCTACATCCATTGTGCAGCTCCTTGTGTATCACTTTCATTGTATCTCCACAGCATTTCTAACTAATGCAAAGCTTGCTGGAAGGATCCCTCTTTCCTGTATCTTGTGTTTCATTGCATTCTCCTGCAACATCTTCCAGCTCCCTGTCTTTACTGACTGCATTTCTAATCTTACGTTTTCTGTATTGGCTTTCCTAATAATTATCAACATCCCTCCTCTTTGATATACTGTCATTTATGAATAGCTAATTTTTTTTTATTTTTTTGAGACAGGGTCTCCTTGTAGCTCCAGCTGTCCTGGAACTCACTATGTAGACCAGGCTGGACTCAAAGTCACAAAGATCCACCTACCTCTGCCTCCCAAGTGCTGGGATTAAAGGCATGCACCACCACGCCCAGCAATTTTTTTTTAAATACTTGAAAAAAGGGAAAACTGCACCACACGATCAATAAAGTTAATATGATGAAGTTTTCTTTCTGAAGTGCTGTGGTTGAGATTGCATAGTAATGGTTCTTTCTTAAGTGTTTTCCTGATGTCCATTCTCCTGGGTCTGTCCCTCCTTAAAGATAACTCTTTTGCGTTCCATTTTCAGGTATTTATACTCTTACCTCTTTAGCTAAGCAGCATATTTCCCAAAAACTCTTTTTTTTCTTAATCTCTTGGTAACCTATAATCTGTAATGGAGGCTCTACCCACAAATATTCAGAAATCAAATCTCAAATAATCTATAGTAACTTTGTAGCCCCTTCCTTCACTACTTGGTCATCATCACCCTACCTTCTGCAAACACTTCCTGTTTACTCCTTGTGAAGTTTATAAAATTTTAAAAATCCACAGAAAAATATATACGAAGGATAAATGATAGATAGGTAGGTAGATACATATATGATAGAATTTTAACGTATAAAAAAACATAAGTTTTATATGAAAATTTAGGATTTTGTATTGTTACAAAACAAAATTATAAATACAA
>NW_008338715.1:603010-629182 GCF_000622305.1 Nannospalax galili | reverse complement strand
CAATACGTATTTTAAATCTGAATGTACATATATATATACATATATATATATATAAACTATTAAATAAGTAATTTTTTTCCTGGAAAACAAAAACTCTGAGAAAAATGTCTTTCTTTCCTAAACTTTACAAAACAGTCAGCATATTTTTTATGCACTACAATCAAATACAAATTAATTCCATGTTAGCAGATAATAAAAAAATGCCCCCAAAAGAGACACATAGAAATGTCCCCAATGTCTTAAAAACACATTCTTTCCAGCTGTCACTCATGGCCTCTGTAGGAAGCAGGCATGCAGACTCACACCACAGCTTGGCAGGCCTCCCTGCGGAGGCTAACAGAAGCAGAAGTGGAACATTATTATCCGTAGAATGGAATTGCATTCCACAATGTTAACTTTAGCAAGACTGAATTTTCTCTCAAGGTTTTGCTTGTCAAAATAATTTTACTTTAAGTGAGATTTTGCAACCACTTTGTTTTGAGTTAATTATAGATTCAAAGTATGCTGCAAAGAAATGTAAAAAGGACGTCCCACGTACAATTTCTAAAGTCTTACCACTATTAACATAATACACATTTGTAATACAAAGCAAAACCAAGTAATTGAAAGTTGCACGATTTATGAAATTAGTCATATTTCAACAGAAATACATGTGGTTATTTGTGAATATGTGCAAACATTTGTGTATGTGATTTTATCACACTTGTAGTCAGTGCAGAGTCAGCAGGTGAATCACATTAAGCAACTGTACCATCACTGTAATATTCCTTCTGACTCCCCTTTTGTATTCACAGGACTGCTGTCCATGAATCCTAGCCCCTAAAAATCACTAATCAATTTCAAATTAAATTATTTTGCTTTTTCACAAATGCTACATAAATGAATTGAGATCATATATCCTTTTGAGACTAACTTTTTATTATTTTAGTTTTGCCTCTCCTTATTTTTATAGAACATTTTAAATTGAATTTTGTGTATTTTATGCAAAACATCTAAATCATCTTCATTTCCCCTCCCCCATCTGCACCCTCTGATAGTCACCTTTCTGGATTTCAGGCATTCTGTCATTTATGTTAAGGCCTATCGAGTCCAGTTAGTGTATCCAGTTGTCCTCCAGTGCAAGTTTATCCACTAGGGTCTAGTTAGATTATCTAGAGTCACTCCCTTAAAGAAGATCAACTCTTCCTCACCCAGCAGTAGCCAGCTGTCAATCATATGATTTCAACAGGATTTCCTTAAAGCTCATTCAATTATTTGTATATGCATTATTCACTCTCTTTTATTGTTGGATAGTATTCCATGGTAGGATGTATCAAAGTTGTTTAAGCATTAATTCACAGAGAGATATTTGGGTGGTTTCAACTTTGGGATGATAGAAATAAATTTATTTTGAACTTCCCTTTGCAGATTTATATGTGAAAATTTTCATATTTCTTAGGGAAATACTTAAAATTTCAACTGTTATGCTGTAAGTCAATTTTGTCATGAATTTTTATTGATATTAGCTTTAGTCGTAAACATGACTCCACTAGCTAAATCCAGCAATGCAGAATGACCCAGATATAATTGTATAATAAATTTCTTTCAAAAATATGTATTGGAGCTACTGATATAACTCAATAGTAGGCACCTACCTAGCATGCATACAGTTCCAGGTATTATCCTTAACAGAGCAAAAGAATGAACTATGTTAGAACATATACAAAAAAGCTCATAATGGTGTATCTTCTCAAACATTGAATAATGAAAACAACATTGAAAAATTTAGAAAACCACCGAAATATCTTGACAAATTTCTTAAGAAAATATTCTATATTTAAAAACTAAGTACATGAATAATTCATTATTTTCATGAACTATAATCCACACAAATGTTACTTAAAATTCATTCATTTATCTTACCCTATCTCTTTAAAAACTCAAAGTACTTATACACTGATATTCGAATGAGTAACTCATATCACTGGATATCAAACTGACATTTCAAAGGATGAGTTCAAATACATTTGCAGAGATATTTTTGAGTACATTCAAGCACAGCAGTACTTCTTATCTTTTGAAATGTCAAGTGCCTGTCCTGAGGAAAATGGAAACAGATCTCTTTGTAAACATCATTACTTATTGTGGGCATAGGATTATGACTTGATTTCTTGAAGTTGTAATGAGGAATATGATCTACTTGTATGCAAAGATTTTTTTCCTTTTCCTTAAAATAAGAAAACAAAAACATGTATTAAATAAAAATCAACTATATTAATTATGTATCAGCATTAATTATACTTGAATTTTTTTATATCTTTCCATTTTGGATAATTTCATGAATTTAAGAGGGTTAATATGTTAATATATTATTACTCAATAGTATTGCACTAGAAAACAATCCCAAAGCAGTGTGATTTAGGCAAAATATTTGAATATGATTTCTGAAATGTAGTGTGACTTCAAAATACTAAAAACAGAAAGCATGCAGAATCAAATAAAAACACTTATATAGTCTTTACCATATCTGACATTAATAATGCTAGCCTCCACACTTCTTTACTATCTCAAAAAATACTGCTGAATTTATATAATATGGAGATATAGATTAACTGCATTGCAGATGATTTCTGAAATGCTATTAAAATTAATAATAGAGGTATTTTCGAGCAAAGGAAAGTACAAAATCACAAAGAGCAAGAAAACACATAAATGGAAAAGGAGAAAAATATTCTGAAGCTGGGAAATAAATGAACGAGAACAAAACAACAGTCTCATGAAATCTGAGCCCTAAGTAGGTGCGGAAACCAAGAAGCAACCTAATTTTAAGAGAAGCCCAAATAAAACTGAAATTTGTGATATTAGAAAATGTTAATAGTCGAGAAATACAATAAAAACATGAATCTTGACTGGTAATGAGTTCTCAAAAGAATTAGCTTCCAAGATGCAGGTCCATAATCAATGAAATTAGGTAAACTGCTCTCTTAAAAGCTAGACTTGTAATCTATAGTAAAAGACAAAGGAAAAGCTTTTGTTTCAGCTTGTATCATGTAAACTAACATAAGCAAAGCATCATCTAAATGGCACATATTATACTACTGGACTATTACTGTAAAGCAAATTATCCTAACATTTAATACAATCATTTCACAATTTCTGCAACTCAGGAACTACTGCAGAACTTATGTGGAATCTGGATTCATGGCTTTTCATAGTAGGAAATAAACGTGTTGAGCAGGAACACAATAATTGTTAGGACTCAGGTGGTGAAGAATCTAGCTCCAAACTCAGCTTATTATTATTGGCTTCATCCATTACCCTGTAGTTCCTTACTCAGAGGTTATTTTCAAGCTCCTGTCACATGAATCTCTTCAGCATTATGTCTAGGTTCATCAAAAGAAATCAAGTCCCAAAGATGAAGGACAAAAGATGAAAGTAAGAGAAAAATTTTCATCATTTCATTTTTACTTCATATGTGGTATTAGATCACCTTTACTTTTTCAGTTCATTAGAAGCAAGACCCTAGGTCAACACATATTCAGGAGGAGGCAATTAACAATTAAATTTGAATACTCTGTGTGTGTGTGTGTGTGTGTACATGTGTGTAGCATATGTTTGCACTCTTATTTTGTGTGGTATGCACACGTGTGTGGAGGCCACAAGCTGACCTCAGATGCTCTCTTTATCATGGTACCCACTGACCCCATAGTTCAGAGAATGATTAGCCAAGCTTGTCATCAAGCTCCAAAATCCACCTATCTACCAGCCCACAGCACGAGGGCATACAAATGCTCCTCTGTGATGCACATTTTACAAGGGTGCTGCAGTCATAACTCAGGTCCTTCTGTTTGCACAGAAATGACCTTACCAACGGAGCCATCTTCACAGTCCCTCTTGGTGGGGTATGAGGACAGTGTAGAAAGTGTGCCTGCCCACTCTTGCCCACACAGCTTTGAATCTTTTTTTAGAAACAGGGTCTCCCTGTAGCCCCAGCTGGCCTGGAACTCAATACATAGACCAGGATGGCCTTGAACTCACAGAGATCCACCTGCCTCTGCCTCCCAAGTGCTGGGACTACGGGTGTGCGCTGCCACACCTGGCTCAGCTTTGAATCTTTGAAGCAGGACTTAGAAATGAAACTGAACCAAAACCCCTGGAAACTGAATATGTACAAATAAAATTCAATAAAATTAAAAATTATGCTTAACAAAAATGAATCCATACTCAGGTACTAAGGATCCAAGTGTAACTGACTGTGACTAGTAATAATCAGATACATAGAGATTAAAGACACATGTGAAAACATGTATTAATAGCATTAAAAATGTAGGAAACAGCATATCTTAAAATGAAATTGAGATCTTCTTTAAAGGGTAAAAACTCATTCAATTTTATGTCTTACAGGGTTTATACTGAGTTCAATATTGTATGACTGTATTAATTCAACTGTGAACCTAAAAATTCACAGCCACCTTTGAAAGAGATGTATCCTTGCTCTGGAATGTGTTACTGAATATGGTAAAGCTACAATGAAATACTTCTTCTAATCATGTGGTTATTAATTTTAAAAAATTTTTAAAAATTAAAATTTAAAAAAGAAAAAAAAAGAAAACCTGGGAAACTAAAGAATTAATATGGGAAATTCAGAGATCTTTCTAAAAGGTAAACTTTCTGAACTATGAGTTTCAGAAGCAAAAGAAAGAGAAGCTAAGAAATGAAATCAGCAAAGAGATAAAATATCTAAAAATGAAGGGCATAAGTCTACATATTGGAACTTCATGACCCATATTACATGATCAGAAAGATGAATGAAGGTAGCGCCTGGAAGCATGTCAAATGTGTGAACAGCAACATTGGATATATTAAGAAATAAGAAGAAAAGCTGTTTCAACCTTGAATTAATCCTTTATGCAACTGATTATCAATATGCATGGGAACAGAATAAGTTATAGTTTTAGCACTATCCATCCAACATTTCATAGGAAGATGCTGGATCATCTGATTTATCAAAATATGGGTTTGAACCAAGAAAAAAATAACACAGCTGATCAGAGAACGTGTGTATCTTTGTGAAACAAAGAGTTGAATTCTCAGGATATCATCGAAGTTGATCCTCAGATGAACTCTGTTTCATGCATCTAGCCAGTCCTGACTGGAGATATTAGAAGCTGTTTGAGAGACTTGTTTAAATTGAGAAAGGATTTCAATCGAGAATATGGAATGTAGCAATATAAGGACAAGTTAAATATACCTGACAAAGAAAAGGGAGTTATTTTGTGATAGGTAGAAGAAAAGACTCTTATTCAGAATTAACTAAAGTTTAAGGAAAAAGCAAACAATTATAAAATGTATAACTCATATTTCAATAATATTCACATAAAATACCAATATATTTAGTAGAGATCTAATAAAATTGACACGTGAGTAAATGGAAGATGAGAAAGAATGATTAGAAAAAGAAAAATGGGGGCTGGAGAGATGGCTCAGAGATTAAGAGCACTGACAGTTCTTGCAGAGGACCCAGGTTCGATTCCCAGTACCTACATGGTGACTAACAACCATCTGTAACTTGAGTTCCATGGGATCCAACACCCTCTTCTGACCTCTTCAGGCATTGCATGACATGGGTGCACCTACCTACATGCAAGCAATACACCCATACACATCAAATAAAAATATATATTTTTTTAAATAAAGAAAGAGAAAAATTAGAACAAAATGCTTATCCTTTTGCTCAAGGTGCGTTTTACTGGATTTTTGTTCATTTCATATAATACATCTTAATCATATTTAGAGCCATCTCCCCTATTTGTACCAAGATATAGCCAACCACAGGGTTTCATTATTCTGTCATATATGTTAAGGCCTATCAAGTCAAGTTTGTGTATCCAGTTGTCCCTCGGTGTGAGTTCGGACGCTTATCCTTATTAATGCATAATAAATGAAATTTATGAAGAATCAAAACCTAATACTTGCACCTAGAGAGACATTATTATATATGAAATTAGTTAGCTAAAAGATTTAGGGTGATTGATTTTGGAGATGGTTGAAAGGATAAGGAACTGCTTCCCGGAACCCATTGTAGACCCACTTCCATGGCCAGAAGGAAGTTGGCTGGAGCACTGCAATAATGTCCACCCTATACCTGCCCCCAAAGTCACTTGCTCATCTGCTAATCTCAACTTTCAGGTCAGAAGTCAGGGTCCTTAGCTGGGGAGCCTCTGCAATGATCCCCACCTGCCCCTGCAGCAGTGTCCCCTGTTTGCCAGGCCTGGGACTCTGAGGGTAGAGAGCCAGTGTATACTGTGCCCTGGAACAAGATAGCTGAGGTCTACAGGCCCAAATCTGAATCAGCAAAGGTGCTTCCAGTCCAGTCCCTCCCCAGGCCTTTTTAATTTTTATATGTTACTCTGGGATGGAGAGGGAGGTTATTGTGGGGACCATTCCCCGCTACCCCTTCACAGTGGTTTGTCCTCTGTTTTATTTTGTATTATCTGTAAATAAAGCTTTATTTAAACTTTTTTTTAAAAAAGATATTTTTCCCTGAAAAAGTTTGGAAAACTTTTTCCAAATTACAGTGAGATTAACAAAATCATGAGCTAAGAAAAGGAAATAAATCTTCCACAACTAAAAGTAACATAAATGTACTAGGGCACTAAAACTGGTGTGGAAGGAAGGATTTCAGTGCAAATAAAGGGTAAATATAGACTACAACCCAAAACACAATGTTTATACAATGTGAAAAATAAATTTATCTTTCTAATGCAGGTTTATGATTTAGATGTGTAATGACTGTTCTTTGGGAAAATGTTAGGGAAAGAATAAGAAGGAAAACTGACTGTAAAAATAATCAGCTTAATTTTAATAAAATAAATTTGTAAAAACAAACTTGTCAAAATGAATAAGGGGGGAAATCTAAGCACCATCAAATTATATTGTATGGAATCTTAAAAATCCAATAAGAACACTTCTAAGAAATGAAACAGTTGAAGTTTTCATCATGTTTTTAAAATCACTACAGAAGGAAATATGTTAGTAAAACAAATTTTGAAGCCAAAAGGAGCAGAAAGGTATAAATATTATGCAAATAAAATGGTATGGAAACAATATGAAGAACTTAAACTTCTTGAATAAAAGTTAAGATATTCATACTGAGAATATATTTAATATTGTAGTTTAAGGATAGTCTCTCCCAGAAAATGTTCTTTCAAACAATACCTGAGAAAAAAACTTTGAGATTAGATAATTTTTAAATTGATGAAGAAACAAATACCAGGAAGGTGTACCAAGGAAACACTTTTGATGTCTCTGTCTGTGGTATTTCTTCTCACTCTTCAGAGATCTGTTCAAACATCTCTTATTCAAGTATTGTCCAATGGGCTAATTCTCAAAGAATGAATTGCCAGGGTTGGACAGGTGGTTCAGTCATTAAGAGAACTGGCTGGTCTTGCAGAAGACACGGTTCAATTTCCAGCACCCACCTGGCAGCTAACAACCATCTATAATTCCAGTTCCAGGACAATTTGACACCCTCTTCTGACCTTCCCTGGCATTTCATGATGTGGGTGTACTTATCAACATACAAACAATACACTCACACACATAAAATGGTAACAAATAAAATATTTTAAAAGTGAATGAATTGCTAATGTCCAAGGTGTTGTAAGTCAAATAGTGCACACTTATAGAAGACAAATATGTTCAGAAAATCTATTGTACAACATGTTGAAGGTTCTTCATGCACTGTTAAATATTGAGAGCATATCTAAAATTTCTCATCACAAAAATTACTAAATATGTGAAGTGTTGTGACTATTAATTAGTTTCATTTAATAATTTTTGCATACACATATAACAGAAAGTCATATTGCACACAGTTTTTCAAATATATCTTAATGAAAAATTAATGGCCCTCCCTGTATCATTGTTAGGATTATTTCTGAGTAGAATTATGCTTGTTGACATCAAACACTGTTCCCTTGACTATGTGGTGTTGTTAGTGACAGAAATCCATTAGTCACTTTTGACAATATCTAGAAGAACTGGGGATGTCTGTATACTCTCTTGTCTTTACTCAATAGGTCCGAACATATTTTTTTTTCATTCATGTGTATGAGAGTATTGCCTGCATGTATATAAGTGCATCCAAGTCATGCAATGCTCATTGAGGTCAGAAGAAGGCATTAGATCCCCTGGAAGTGGAGTTGCCAGACAGTTGATGGTTGCCATGTGGGTGCTGGGAACTTACCTCAGTTGCTCAGCAAGAGCAGTCAGTGCTCTTAACCACTAAGCCATCTCTCCAGACCAGTTTGAACATTTTATAAATTATTCTGTGTGATTATGAATAACCACTTCACATTTGAATAGTGTTTAAGGCAAATGTCCTTCAGTGTGTAATGAATGTTTTCAAGCTTCAAGATTTTCATATTAACTTGAAAAATATTGAATACGTATACTCAATTTTTAAGACTCCAATTATACATTGACTTCCATCCCTGTAACACATTATATTTAACTAAACTATTTCTAGAAAACATAAAAGGAAGCATTGCCCTCAAGTATGGGGAAAGGTGTATAGTTTTCTAATGATCAAAATAGAAATTTCAATTAAATAGCAAATGCTAACCATGCTTAACTTTTGAAACAGGAAGTCGACTTCACTGTTTAAGTACAAAGTAGCTAGCTTACAGTGAATACCTTATTTCACAAATAGAGGAAATTTCTAAAGAAACTATATTCACGAGTCCAATCTCTGTTAAATTGTGGACTCAATTCCTTGATAAATTTTTGTAAACTGGTCTGAAAGAGTGGTAAAAAAAAAAAAAAAAAAAAACTCACTGCTTACTCTGGCTGCAGTGGTGTTTGCCTTTGATCCCAGCACTCCAGAGGCAGAGGCATGTGGATCTCTGAGATGCTTAGTTTAGTCTACATAGTGAGTTCCAGGCCAACTGTGGCTGCATGGAGTCATTCATTTTTCTTTAAGATATTCTTGACAAACAAAATTTGTATATTCCATGGCGTAAAATGTGACCTTGTGACATATGTGTATTTAAAAATCTCTAAATGAAGTTAATGTCTCAAAAATTAAATAAATAAAAATTTAAAAAGCAAAGAAAAAGAAGAAAAAGAAAAATTCCCTCTGCTTGTAGCAGAGCATGTACTTAGCATATACACGGCCATGGGTTCAGTTATATATATATATATGTGTGTGTGTGTGTGTGTGTGTGTGTATTAAATTGAGCCTTGTGCAATGGGGGGAGGTACGGATAGAAAAGGGAACCAAATACCATTAAACTACATTGTATGAAATTTGCAAAAATTCAATGCAAAATGAAATTTTAAAAATAATAGAAAATAATAAATTGTTTCTAAATAATTCCAGCCTCAACTTCAAAGTCCTGTCCAATCATACCTTTACTAGCTTGAGAATTTTGAAGTATTGCAGATGAATTCATTTATTAATTATGATTCTTTTTCATTTGTTGTATGAATTTTGCTTTGAATTGGATAGTATATTATTGCGTTTTCTTCCTGTTGGATGACAGGTTTAAAAAAATAGACTTATTCTCTGAAAATTTAGTGCATGTATATGATAAATCTTGAGTACATCCAATCTTTGCTCCTCTCCAACTTCCCCACAAACCCACCACATCGCCCTCTCAACTTCATGTCTTCCTTTCATATTTACTTTTTTAAAAACTTGTATTTTAATTTTTAATTATGTGTATATATGTGTGTGCATCTGGGTTTGTGTACATGACTACAGTGTCCAGAGAGACCAAAAGGAGGCATGGGATTACCTAGGACTGGAATTTTATCCTGTGGTGAGCTACCAGATTTGGATAAAGGACTCACATTCCAGTCGTCTGTGAAAGCAGTACATATGCTTAAAGTCTGAGCCCTCTCTCCAGGCCATATTTATTTATTCTTTTTTTTAACCCACTAGACATGGCTAAAAATTCCCATATTGCACATGGAGCCATCATTTGGAACATAGGAAACCTACCAATGGCCACAGTCCTAAAGAAAAATTATTCTTCCTCCCCTATTAGCTGTCAATTACCAATCGCTTCTCAGCTAGGGGTGAGGGCCAGAAGCCCATTCCCTCCTATGATGAAATGCTTAACTGGCTTGTTTTTCTTCAGATATTGTGTAAGTAACCACAGCTGCTGTGAGTCCATGTGTGCAACATCCATGTCATGTCTAAAGGGCAACATTCGACCACACTCCTCTAGTCTTCTGGCTTTTACATTGTTTCCACCTCCTCTTCTATCATGTTCCCTAAGTCTTGGTGGAGTGGTGATAATAGATACCCTGTCTGTGGGTGAGCACTCCTAGTAACTTATTTTCAGCATTTTGAATAGCAATGTTTCTCCGCATTAACCAATTCCCACTGCAATAAGAAACTTCTCTAATGACAAGAAAATAGCTTTCCAGAAAGCCTGGGCATTATTCAAATGAACTTGTAGCAATAATAACAGTATGCATATGCCTCACACAAACTCAATCCAGACAAAACCCAGCATAAAAATGGGGAGTGGGTAAGATGCCCAACATTAGCTGAAGAACTATGAGTCGCAACTGATAACTACTGGGAAAAGGAGTCAGTTTTCTCTAAGGATGTGATATTAGCCAGGCTAACCAGGCTTTATCAGATGGACATACACCAAAGGACACTAGAAAACAAAAACTTGACTTGATATGTTTTAATATATATGACAGAATACAAGAAATCTGGCAAGGGAGCTATAAGAGGTGTGCTGATAGAAGAGAGGGTTTAAATATGATCAAAATATATTGTATGGGATTCATAAAAATTCAATTCATTTTTTAAAGAAGCTCATCTGACTGAGTTTGGAACCATCACAAATCTATGGATATAAACATAAATATTTAGAAGGCAGTTTGACAATATGACTATGTAGGAAAAGCATATTAATTTGTTCTCCCCCAGAGCCTATGACATCCCTAACCACTGGTTTTGAGTTGAAGTCGCCTAGGCCCCAAAATTTGAGCAGCACATATTCACTCTCATATGAGGGCCCAAGCTTCACATCTTTTGCTTTGGTGTTTAGCATGGAGTAAATGGAGTACAGGCAGGAAACTAGAAAGTGGGCATTGGCAGACATATGAATTAGAGAAGGGAAAACATCACAATATGGATGAAATGAAAGGAAGAGGGGGACTGCCAAAGGTAGAAGGGTTTGAGCAGTTGAGGAGTGGTGGGGATGGGGAAATGAGGGGTCAGTGGAAGGCTTAGCAAAAATAGAATGAGCATGAAGAAGCTGCTTGGGAACCGACAGTCTTGCAATGCAAGCAAAAAAATTTAATAAGGGAGAATAGTAGAAAACATGACATATGAAAGAACAGGTGGAGAGTACCAGGAGCCAAAGTACAAATGGGAAGAGAGGAGTTGGAGAAAGGAGAGGTAGAGAGTTAGCAAAACTAAAGGTTGATTGACATTTTTGTGTTTCAATTAAGGAATTCAACCAGAAACTATTGTAGATAACAATTCATTATATTGGAACTTTTGTATTTCAAGTCATGAACCTTAGTAGAATTTAAATGTCTATTCTTTGGTCAGTAGTGAAAGGAAAATATTCATTTTTCATTATTCATTGGCCTGAAACATGCAAGTTACTGGTAATCTTATTACTAAGTATTAATGACTGTCTAGTCAAAAATGTAGGTTGGAACATAATGAAAAGTTTTAATTGTGAAAAAATTAATAAAGATAACCATGGGTAGTTTGTAAAATTATGAAAGTTTTATTTTGTTATGCAGAGTCATCTGTTTCTCTGTGGTAGGAACTTCAAATTGAGGGAAAAATTTGTTCAGTCTATGACTTGAGTATTTTGGAAGTTCTATTGGAATTGACATTGTTTAAGAATTGATCAACCTGGGGCTGGAGAGATGGCTCAGTGGTTAAGAGCACTGACTGCTCTTGCAGAGGACCTGGGTTCGATTCCCAGCACCGACATGGCCTCTAAGAACTGTCCTTAACTCCAGTTCCAGGGGATTCCAAAGCCCTCTTCTGACCTCCATGGCATTTCACGACATGGGTGCACTCATATACATGCAGGCAATACACTCATACACATAAAAATAATAACTAAATGAATAAAAGAGTTGGTCAATATGCAGAGAGTAAGATATTGTGTAATGTTTAGCCCTAAATTGGAAACATATATCACACCCTCTCTCTCAGGACTCCTTGAGGAAGAGAGGGAAGTAAGATCGAAAGAGGCACAGTTAATGAACAAATACAAAGAAACTGTGTTGCCCAGACATGACCATCGCACATATGAACCCACAGTCCAAATAACACCATGCACAAGACCTGTATAAGCCAAAATCAGACAAAATCCCAGCATGGAATGTGGTAGTCAAGAAGCATCAGCCTCACCTGAGAAAATATTGACAGTTGATAACTGATAGGAAAGTGAGAGTCAGTTTTATTTTTTATTTATTTTTTTAATGTGATGCCTGGTAGGTTGACCTGGTTCCAGGAGATTGTCCAACAGATGAGAGCATTGTAGGGAACACAAATTAGACTTGATATGCCTTGAAAACTAATAGAGGACATGAAGAGTCATAGGGAGGAGGAGGTCAATCTCAGAGGAGTGATTCTGAGTATGTTCAAAATACATTATATGAAATTCTCAAAGAATCAATAAAAAAATTTTTTTTAAAAAAAGAAGGCTTCTCTTGTCTCCTAATGGCCTCTCTCAGGAGTGGACTCAGCCTTGGCTTCAACTCATTCTCCACAGGAAAACTAGCTACCCATTCCTCTCATCACTGCCCCTGCAGGCCTCTCTCACATGCTGGCTCTTATTCCTTAACCCCAAATCCCCAAACTATTTTCCTAAACTGGATTAACCACTTACCTTACAATAGATCCCTAAATCTTCATTCAGGTGGCCCACTCACCGCCAAATTCCCAGACATGGGATGAGGCAGAAAGACCTGAGCAGTCAGGACTCTGAACCAAAATTAAATAAAAGCAGAGTAGAAGTTTCAGTTGAACACATAACTGACAAAGAACATCCATATGCCCAGATGGCAAAGCAAAAGCACAACTAATGAAAAAAAAATGTCCCCAACAAAACCTACAAGTCCTAAAGAAGGGCAGAACATTGAGAACCACCCTATAGAACCCCAGGACACAGAATTTAAAAGAACAAATAATAAACATGATCAAAGAATTACAAGAAAACTCAGACAAACAATTCAAAGAACTCAAAGAGGAAAGGCATAAACTTTTAATGGAAGATCAAGAACATATAAATATATGGCTTAATGAAATATCAAAAACAACTCATAATTTAAAAATTGAATTCACTAAAGAGATAGGACTACCCAAGGAAACCCAAATGGAAATGAACACAGGACTGAAAGACTCAATAAACCAAGTAGAAACAACAGGAGAAAGTCTCACGATTAGAATGAAAGAAATGGAAATCAAAATATCAATACTGAAGGATAAAGTTAAAGATCTGGACTCCTTAAGCAAAGAGTATTCAAAATTGAACACACACACTCTTGTGCACACACACACACACACATACACACACACACACACACAGAGGAATGGAATGCTCAGAAAATGTGGGACAGCATGAAACAAAGAAATCTACATATTTTAGGAATATGGGGAGGAGAAGAAAATCAAACCAATGGCATGGAATGGATCTTCAAAAAGGTTATAGAAGAAAAACTTTCCTAAATTAAGGAAAGATATACCTATAGAGATTCAAGAAGTACAGAAAACACTATTAAGACATGATCAGAACAGAAATTCCCTGAAACATCTAAAAACATACAAAATAAAGAGAGGGTACTGAAAGCTGCTACAGAAGGACAACAAGTTACATATAAATGAAAACTCATCAGAATAACTGCTGACTTTTCAATGCAAACTATGAAAGCCAGAAAAGTCTGGAACAAAGTATTCCCAGTTCCAAATAACCGTGAATGCCAAACCTGAATACTTTACCCAGCAAAACTATCAAGGTCAAAGGAGAACAGATGATTTTCCATGACACAAATAGGCTGAAAGAATTCATGTATACAAAATCAGTACTACAGAGAATATTTGAAGCAGTAAAAAGGACAAAAGAAAGTAATGAATATGCCCAAAAGGCTAGGAAAAGAAAATAAAGGTATATCAATGAAAACACAAAATAGGGCCACAAACACAAAGAAATTAAAATGACAGTACACAATCCACACCTCTCAATATTAACAACAAATACCAATGGCCTCAACACCCCTGTCAAAAGACACAATTGAGCAAGAAAATAAATAAATAAAATAAAATAAATAAAAGAAACAAACATCTTTTCGTTGTCTTCAAGAATCTCAGCTCATCTTCAAGGATAGACACTATCTTAGAGTGAAAGGATACAAAAAAAATATTCCAAGTGAATGGCCCTAAGAAGCAAGCAGGTGTTGCAAATTTAATATCTGACAAAATAGATGTCAAATTAAAATTCATCAGAAGAGATAAGGCAGGTTACTTCATTCTAATCAAAGGAACAATTGACCAAGAAGATATTATAATCCTGAGAACTTATGCACCAAACTCTGGAGCACCCAATTTCAATCACTACTCCAAGACTATAAAACAGAAATTGGCACCAACACAATGATAGTGGGCAACTTTAATACCTCACTTTCTTCAATAGACAGGAGAACTGGATAAAGAAAAAACAGAGAGACATCTGTATTAAATGACATACTATATGAAATGGGCCTAAGAGGTATATACAGACTATTCCACCCAATCACTAAAGAATATACTTTCTATTCAGCAGCTCATGCAAGTTATTATAAAATTGACCATATTCTGGGGCAAAAAACAAATCACAGCAAATACAAAAAAAAAATTGAAATAATCACATACCTTCTATCAAACCACAGGGCAATAGCTTATAATCAAAAGCAAAACAAGCTTTAGTAAATGCACAAACTCATAGAGATTAAACAACTCACTCATGAATCATGAATGGGTCAATGACAAAATTAAGAAAGAAATAAAGGTATTCCTGGAACAAAATGAAAATGAGAACACAACACAACAAAACCTCTGGGACACTCTAAAAGCAGTCCTAAGAGGTAAATTTGTAACTCTTAGAGCCTATATAAAAAAAAATCAGAAAGAGCACATGTAAATGACTTGACAATACAACTCAACACTGGAAAGGCTAGAACAAACCAACCCCAAACCTAGCAGATGAGAATAAATAACAAAACTCAGAGCAGAAATTAATGAAATAGAAACAAAAAATAAATAAAATAAAATTAATGAATCTAAGAGCTGGTTCTTTGAAAGTTTAAATAAGATAGAGAGATCCTTAGACCAGTTAACCAAAAGTAAAAAAAGAGCAAATCCAAATGAACAAAATTAGAGAGTAAAGGGGAAATATCACAACAGATACTGAAAAATCCAAAACATTGTAAGGGAATATTTTAAAAATTTACACTCCATTAAATTTGAAAATTTAAATGGATGAATTCCTAAAATTCTGGCCACCACCAAAGTTAAACCAAGAGGAGATCAACAGCATAAACAGACCCATAACAAATAAGAAAATTGAAACAGTAACATAAAACCTCCCAACTAAAGAGAGCCCAGGCCCAGATGGATTCACAGCAGAATTCTATCATTCAAAGAAAATATAAAACCAATACTGCTTAAATTATTCAAAAAGATAGAAGCAGAGGGAGAACACCCAAACTCCTTCTACCAAGCCAGTATGACTCTCATACCCAAACCTGGTAAAGATACAACAAAAATAACAACAAAATCTATATATCCATATCTTTCATGAACAGAGATGCAAAATACTCAATAAAATAATTTCAAAGTGCATACAGACATACATCATAAAGATCATCCACCATGATCAAGATGGCTTTATTCCAGAGATGCAGGGATGGTTCAATATTTGTAAGTCAATAAATGTAATAAAACATATAAATGAACTTAAAGACATAAACCACATGGTCATCTCAATAGATGCAGAAAAGGCATTTGACAAAATCCAACGTGCATTCATGTTAAAAGTCCTGGGAATTGATCTATAGGGAACATACCTCAAAATAAACACATAGCCAACATCATCCTAAATGGAGAAAAACTGGAAGCATTCCCAGTAAAATCAGGAATCACACAGGTCTGTCCACTATCTCCACTCCTTTTCAATATAGTGCTTGAAACCCTTGCTAGAGCAATAAGACAAGAGAAGGAAATTAAAGGAGTAATGATTGGAAAAGAAGAGGTCAATTAACCTTATTTGCACATGATAGGATATTATATATACAAGAATTGAATAATGCTTTCAGTAAAGTGGCAGCATACAAAATCAACTTACAAAAATCAGTAGCCATTCAATATACCAATAACAAGCAATCAGAGAAAAGTGACTAATACAACCTTAAAAAGTAAAATATTTAGTAATATACATAATCAAGGACATTAAAGATCTCTACAATGAAAATTTCAAAACTCTAAGGAAAGAGAGGAAGACACTAAGAGATGGAAAGACCTACCATGCTCATGGATTGGTAGAATCAATATTGTGAAAATGACAATCTTACTAAAAGCAATTTACAGATTCAGTGCAATACCATTCAAAATACCCATGACACTCTTCACAGAGCTTGACAAAATAATCCTAAAATTCATATGGAATAACAGAAGACCTCGGATAGCAAAAACAAAAGAAAACGGTATAATACTGGCAAAAAAAAAGACACATAGATCAATGGATCACAATAGAAGACCCAAAATTAAGTTCATAGAATTGCAGCCACCTGATATTTGAAAAAGGTGCTAAGAACACACAATGGAGGAAAGACAGCATCTTCAACAAGTGGTGCTGGCAAAACTGCATCTCCACATGCAGAAAAATGAAACTTGACACTCATCTTTCACCCTGCCCAAATGTCAAGTCCAAATCAATCAAAAACCTCAATATAAAACCTGAAACTCAAAAGAGAACCTAGGCAGCACCCACCAAGATACAGACATAGGAAAGGACTTTCTAAACCAGACACCATCTGCTCAGGCACTAAGGTCAACAATCAATAAGAGGTACCTCAATAAATTACAAAATTTCCGTACAGCAACAGAATCAACTAAGGAAGGGAAGAGGAAGCCCACTGTGTGGGAGAAAATCTTCACCAGATACACATCTGATAGAGGATCAATATCCAGAATATACAAAAAACACAAAGAAATAATTGCTCAACATCCTCAGCAATTAGAGAAATGCAAATCAAAACCACTTTAAGATTCCATCTTACCTCAGTCATATTGGTCAAGATCAAGAGAAGAAAAGTCTTCAAATGCTGGAGAGGATGTGGAGAAATAGGAACTCTCATTCACTGCTGGTGGGAATTCAAACTCATGCAACCACTACGGTAAGCAGTGTGGAGAACCCTCAGAAAACTAAACATGAACCTACCGTATGATCCAGTGATACCACTCTTCTACTGTAGAGATGCCTGTAGATCCATGTTTGTTTCTGCTCCTTTCACAATAATTAAGAAATGAAACAACCTAAATGCCCCTCAACTGATGAATGGCTAATGAAAATGTGGTACATCTACTCAGTGGAGTTCTATTCAGCAGTAAGAAAAGATGAAATTATGAAATTTGAAGGTAAATGGGTGGAGCTAGAGAGTGTTATATTAAGTGAAGTAACTCAAACGCAGAAAAGAAAGCAACATATGTTTTCCCTCATTAATGGATTGTAGCACCAATCCATTATATGTGAGTATGTAAATTCTGAAGTAACACTAGAAGCCAGGTAAAGGCAAAGGATACATGGAGGTAAAGGAAAAGAAATAACATGAAAGGGAGATAGTAGGGAACAGATGCTACCTAAGGGAGGTGGAAAATTTGTGAGAAATTGGCAGGGAGGAGAGGAGGGAGGGACATGCAAGGGGATGGGGAAATGAGGGAAGTCAGGAATGTAAAGATGGCTGGAGTCAGGAGGTATTGGGGTGAGGGTGGGAAGAATGGGGGTACTGTGACTAGGAATGGAGGGAGGAGGGAGGTCAGATGGGAGAACAAAGAGTAGAGATGAATGAATCTCATGGGGCTAGGAAACCTAGAGGGAAAATTGATGCCCTAGAAACCCTGTGAGAAATGCATGTAGAATGTCTGAACATTAATTTATATGTATACCTAGGAGCTACATGGAAGGGAATATAGTGCAAAATTGAAGACAGCTCCCTTAGAGCAACAAATGTGCAATAATACACTCATCAAAGAAACTTCTTTTTGCAACAGATGGAGGCTACTGCAGAGTTGCACATCTGGTCAGGCATAGAGAACATACACCTGAGTGATGCCCAGTAATAGGTGACACATCTGCAGTGAAATCTCTACAACTAAGCTCATGGAACATAGTGGAGTTAAGGGTAGAGAGATGACTAATGCAGCCCTCAACTCTCATCAGTGAGGCTTCCAGGGACATCAGAGTGCATTACACACTGAAGACCTCAACTGGCCAAGTTTCAGAAAATAAGAGATTGTAAAGTGTAGAATGGGACTCCTATATGGAACCTCAGCCACACACAGGGTCAGGGACCATTGTGAAAGATGGAGCTGAAAGATCGTAAGAACCAGGGCTGGTTCATGAATGCATGAGGTGGAGGCTTTGAGGACAATGGAGGCTTGCTCATGTGCACCTGAAGCAGCAGTGGCAGCCAACATGGGACCCATGTCAACTCAATTAAACAAGGACCCAAAGGAGAGGTGAGAAATAGGTGGCAGGTCAGCATTCGATCTAGAACTATTTGAGACTGGTTGCTGCTGGGTGAGAGAGAGTATGACTTGACTCCAGTGGGCACATTTACACTGAAGGACATTTGGTTACAAACACCTGAATGAATAAGACTCAGCATGCCAGCATGTATGGGTTTGGTGGGAGGGGCAGGGGGAGACAGTCTGGATGTGAGTGGGAAATATTGCATGAAATTTTAAAAGCTCAATAAATGATATAAAAATAAAATAATTAAAAAAGAAAACTTAAAAACCACTCATATTAAATTTCAATTCTATTGTTTCCTATGTATTTTGTTAAATCATTATAATCACTTCTTTAACTACTTGAATATTATCACGAAGGTCATAATAGCTTCTATTATCTTCTCACTGGACTATGTATCATGTTATCCACCAGACACTATTATTCAGATGTCATAGGAGATAGGAAGAAGGAAACAGGGAAAAGGGAGAGGGAGAGGAAGAGGGAGCCAGAGAGGGAGACAGAAATGATAAGCTGATAAGAGTGTTGAAATTGCTGTTAAGTTATTTTATAGAAATATGTTTAAATACTAGTATTTTAGAATTCCTGAATGAAAGAAAAGATGTGTCTTCATTGTACCCTCAGGACACCTGGATCACAGAACTTTGTTCCAGTGTCTTCTGCTTGAGATATTCTGTATTACAGTGATTCGTTTTGTTTTTTAAATTGCTGTTATTATTCCCACTGTTCTACAGGGGTATAATGTTAGGAAAGAGAAAATCTCAACAGTATTTTAAGTGTAGTTATAGGCCACAGCCAACTCTCAAATTTTAAGAGCAGTGTATGACTTTAACTTATTTTCTAGTTAACCATTGCATTATCTCTAAAGAATGTCATTTTATAGAATATCCTGTTTACACTGATGCTGTACAGTCCTAGAAATTATTGTTTTTAATAAAAATAACTTGTTAAATTCTTAGGAAATTAAATTGTTTAGAAAGATGCTCACTTCAGGCTTTCTTTCCTTCTAATTGGTGAGAAAACCTTTATCAAGAAATAAGAATCACACAGATGCAAACACATATTGCATTTTAGAATGAGGATATAATGATCCAACATTATTCTCTGAGAAAGCACTGAGAAATAAATGAGTAAAAATAATTCTATCATTCAAATGTTGTGATGAAAATTTATGTACTTTATGAACTAATAAGTAAAAAAATAGAATTCAATTCAAAAGATAAATTTTAATAATGCCTAGGATATTTTGTTCTAATATTACAAAAATCTTTTTCGTGATTATAATTTTTCATATCCACTAATAAAAATATTTGTATATACTATTCATTCTTTGAAATGTATATATACTTTTCATTCTATTTCATTGGTGTATCCAACTGCTATTGAACATGTACATACGTCTGACCATATTTCCTCTGTTCTGTTCTCCTGCCTACTCATATAGATGAGCTACATTTTCTAGGCACTTTTTGAGTAATGTAGGTTCATCACTAATGTCTAATGTATGAAATATGAAGCAATCATTTCCCTTTCCTGAAGTAGATAATAGAAGCTTGCTAAGGTTCAGGCCATGAACTTCTTTAGTTCGTTGTCTGGAGAGTAATTAAAGGATAAAGAAGTGTGTGAATTCTAGTCTGAAAAGGTCCTGGAGGCCCTAATGATGTTAAGACTTTTTTACGAGGGTATGTGACATAGCAGTCAATAATCCTATAAAACTAGTAAGATTTGGTAGTTATTGTGTCAAATCAATAACAGTACTCTAGATAAAACTCTATCTTGTGGGTACCTTTCACTTATACTTTGATTAACATGACAGCAGTTAGTTGGTGCTTATTTCTAAATTATTCCTTCAATATATTATCTCTGTTATTGCTCAATTATAGCATAATTCCCTGAGAATATTGGAAAGTTCATTTTTCTCACTTCATGCCTCATGTTTGTCTTGGTTACAGAATTCCACTTCCCTTCCAGGTCCTGACAAAGTTCTTTCTTAGTTTTTTTTTTTATGACTGTTCCCATTCTGTAAGGCTTTTGCTCAGAACTCTAAACCGTGTCTCCTTCTATGATACCCTTGGTTCATATCATCTTTACTGCTCTTCTTCCAGCATAGCAGTTTACTTCTTCTAGTGTGTCAGCATTTACTGATTCATTTTGGTAAAACACATGATAAAATCCTTCATAGTCTGAAGTCTCATATAATTCATATCTCTTCTTATGTATCATTTCTTAGAAAGAATTTTCCCGAGAACCCTGTCTAAAATAATGAAATTACATAATCTTAACTTGCTTTATTGTTTTATCTGATGATTACAAAAGGGATTTGATGTATGTTTACCCTTTCATTTACTATTACCTTCCTAGGCATATAAGTGTTTGCAAGATATAGCATTGGTTTGTTTTATTCTGTCCCCATGTTATTCAGAATTGTCCTGGCCTAATATGTGGTGCTTAGTAAATATCAGTTTGATGAAAAGATGACCGAATAATAAACATCACCTTCTATTCTACCATTAACAGTGACTCCAATCAGAGCCAAGAGTCTTGAGTAATTTTCACAGGTATTACCTCATTGCAGTTGTTCTCTGTTTCTATTTGCCCTCTCTGTCTTCCTCTGTTTCTCTTGCCCACCTTCTCTCCCTCCCTCTCTGTCTCTACATATTGGATATTTTAGAAAATAGACAATAAATGTCATAAAATTTCAAAAGCAGAGATGAAATCCATGACTTTTATTCTTGACCCTCTAGGTTCACATGCTCAACAAAGACAGTTTGCAGATTCAGGATTAAATATAATACCTAATTATTAAGCCTTTGGGAGTCCCATAATATTTTCATATTTTCAATTACTATAACTGGATTGCTATTATTCTGAAAGCAAGCTATAAGTTAAAATTATAGTTAGAGGCTTACTTGGTTGAACATGAGCATTGATTTACTTTTGTGGCATAGTTCTTTAGTCTGAAGTGAAGTATCTAATTGAATAAACAAAAGATTAAAATGAATTTTGTCATGGTTTTCTTTTCTTTGAGTGACACACCATGTGCTACAAAAGGCTGCTACCTTTCACGCATTGGGTGGCCTTCATTCATATTTGGACAATATTTTTGCATAAAGAATGTTCTCAAATCTCTGTCGAGCAATAAGGTTAATTTACATAATGTTAATGACATGATACATTTCTTCTAAAACAAAGGGAAAACAATTTTTTTTCTCCAGTAATTCATGCAAACTGTGTGCAGGGCTTGCATCTAAATATATGCCTCCATTGAAATGCAGTAGCAAGTTCTTTTAGAGACAGGCGTGTCTGAGATTTTCTTACATATTTTTACAGTTTGTCCTCGCATGTAAACATAGCTAGAAAATCTGTCCTGAATCAATGTTCTTTCTCTTTCTTTGAAATAGCTGCTCTGATTTTTTGCCATAAACACTTTAATATCTTTAAACCTTCAAGATATTTTTTAAGATATTTAAGAGAAAAAACATACCAAATATACAACTTTAGTTAGATAGATAGATAGATAGATAGATAGATAGATAGATAGATAGATAGATAGACAGATAGATAGAAAAGCTTCATTTAAAGAATTTTGCACTTTCTTGGAAACTTTTTCCAGGTTAAATTTTTCTGAAGCAATGCCTTGTCCTGTCACAATCCATACCATCACATCTGTCTTTATTTCTCTGGCAGGACTTAAGCCATGTGCTTTTTATCTTCTTTGTTTTGTTCTTTGCTCTTCTGAACTAATGATTCCTCAAAATAAGTCACTCCTTTCATTCCACTTTTGTTATTGTAGCCTTGTGTCCTGGTACAGAATGTTTTCAATCAATATTGATTGATTGAATATGTGCATAGCTGAATTCATATTTCACATCAAATTTATTATGTCCTAGGAAGATTTGCCACATAAATGATAATATATGTACAAACTCTCAAACTATTTATTATATTTTTATTATATCCAAATCCCAAATGAAACTAAAATGCATGTTAGGAAAGAGAATTTTAAAATTATATCACTTTAGTTCAGTTCTACCCTTAGAATTATTTAATTATACAGCCTGACTTCATAGCCCTTTGCTTCCTGGGCTGCACAGCCTCCAGTGTCCTGGTACCAAGACCTTCCCCAGGTAAGTCCAGCATGCCCAGCACACCTTAACTCCCCCAGCCTCTACCCCACTCCCCAAGTCTCTCCTCCTAGGCTGGGAGGCTGGGTACAGGCCCATATATAGTTTTGGCACCCCAGACACCCTAGCTTCTCAACACAGAGGTGCCACTGCTTCCTGGCCCTTTGCAGCTGGACCAAACCATTTCCTCCCTCCGGCCCCCAGGAAGCCTCTAGGCCTGGTCCCGCGCTCACCTCCCTTTACTTCCATGGGTGGCACAGCCATCAGCTTCCTGAGACCAGCATCTATCCTGGGCCATATTCCCAGGTTAGCCCAGTGCCAAAACTCTTTAGGGCAGCATCTTTCCTGGAGGGACCCATACCTTAGGAGAAAGCCTCCTGTCATCTGAGCCTCATGTCACGTGGGCCTCTGTGGGAACTCCTGAAGACACAAGCAATTAGCCCACTCCAATATAAAATCAAAAGAGAGAACCTGAAGCCTAGACCAACCATCTTTTCATGCCCAACAAGTAAACCACAAAGGCACATAAAGTTTACAAAAAGAAGCAGATCTAAACGCAGCAAAGGAAGTCTTGAGTCTCCCACAAGAATCAGAAACTATGAAGGAAATTCACATGTCAAAGTCACAAAGATAAAACAATAACATGAAAAACAAAAATAATACATCCCCCAACAACTAGCAACAGCCCTCTAGAGGAGTAAAATGAGAACTCGCTAGAGATAACACAGGACATGGAACTCAAAAGAAAAACTGTAAATATGACAAAAGAATTCAGTGAATTTAAAGAACACAAAGAAAGAAATAAAAGAACTGAAGGTGATAGGGATAAACGCTTGAATGAATTCAGGAAAGAGTAAGAAATATTGAAGAATACTCAGGCTGAAATATGAAGGAAGTGAAACACTCACTAAGGCAATTAGAAATGACAGGAGAAAGTCTCACCAATAGGATGAATGAAATGGAAAACAGAATATCAAGATTGGAAGATAAAGAGCACAAATTAGACCACTCAAGCAAAGATTATGAAAACTTTTAAAATACACAAGAAGAGCATATGCAAGAACTGTGTGACACCATAAAAAAAACAAATTTACAATTCATAGGCATACAGGAAGGAGAAGAATCAAAGATAATGGTTTGGAACAGATCACCCACAGGATTGTAGAAGAAAATTTCCCAAAATTAAAGAAAGACATGCCCATGAAATACAAGAAGCATATAGAACACCAAATAGACAGGACCAGAAAAGAAACTCTCCATGGCACATCATAGTAAAAACACTAAACATTCAGAACAAAGAGACAATACTGTATGCTGCAAAAGAAAACCAACCAATCACAAATAAAGGAAAACCCATCAGGATTACAGCTGACTTTTCAGAGCAAACTATGAAAGCCAGAAGAGCCTGAACCAAAGTATTCCCAGCTCTAAATGACCACAGATGCCAACCCAGATTACTTTACCCAGCCAAAATTTCTATCATAGTTGAAGGGGAAAGAAAAATCTTCCATGATATAAATAGGCTGAAGGAATTCATGTCCACAAAACCAGCCCTTCAGAGAGCTTTTGAATCAATACAAAGAGTTGAAGAAAGGAATGACTATACACAAGGAGTGACAGAAAGAAATTCAATGAAGGTATAACTGTGGAAATTCATAGCTATATCAAGAATTTGAAGAGAAATAAAAATGACAGGATTCAATATACATCTTTCATTAATAACTTTAAATATCAATGGACTGAACTTCCCAATAAAAAGATACAGACTAGTTGAATAGATTAAGAAACAAAACCCATCTTTTTGTTGTTTGCAAGAAACTTATCTCACTTTCAAGGACAGATACTACCTTAAGGTGAAAGGATGGAAAAAATATACCAAGCGAATGGTACTAAGAAAAAAAGCAGGCATTGCAATTCTGATATCTGATAAAATAGATGTTAAACTACAACTAATCAGAAGAGACAAAGAAAGCCACTTCATTCTGATCAAAGGAACAATAAATGAAGAAAATATTACAATCATGAACATAAAGTCACCAAATGCTGGTACATCCAACTTCAAAAAACTGTACTACTGGACTTTAAGACCCAGATTAATCCCAACTCATTAATAGGAAGGGACTTCAATACCCCATTGTCACCATTAGATAGGTCAACAGGACAGAGAATTAACAGAGAAACATCTGAATTAAACAATACCATACATCAAATGGACCTAACAGGCATCTACCAAATATTCCACCCAAGCACCAAAGAATATACTTCATATTCAGTGCCCCATGGAACCTTCTCCAAAATTGACCAAATATTGGGCACAAAACAAACTTCAACAAATAAAAAAAGATTTAAATAATTCCATGCATTCTATCAGACACAATGCAACAAAGCTTAAAATCAATACCAGAAGTATTCCCATTAACCACATGAACACATGGATACTAAACAAAATGCTCCTGGATGATGAATGGGTCAAAGGAGAAATAAAGAAAGAAATACAAATATTCCTAGAACTAAATGAAAAGGACAATACAACACAACAAAACCTCTGGGGCACACTGAAAGCATTCCTTACAGGGACCTTACAGCTTTAAGTGCCTACACTAAAAAATAGGAAAGATCACAAATAAGTTACTTAACTTTGCAACTCATAACATTTGAAAAGCAACAGCAACAAAAACCAAACCCAGCAGACAAGAAGAAATAAAAAAAAAATTCTGAGCAGAAATTAATGAAATAGAAACAAAGAAAACAATACAAAGAATCAACGAAGCCAAGAGCTGGTTCTTTGAGAAGATAAACAAGACTGATAGACTACTAGCCCAGTTAACGAAAAGAAAGAAAGAGCACCTCCAAATCAACAAAATCAGAGATGAAAGGGAAAACATCACAACAGACACTAAAGATATGCAGAATATTATAAGGAAGACTTTAAAAACATATATGCTACTAAATTTGAAAACCTAAAAGAAATGGACAGATATCTAAAGGCATGGAAATCACAAAATCTAAAGCAAGAAGCATAAAAAGACCCATAACACATAAGGAAATTGAAACAGTAATACAAAACCTCCTGACTGAAAAAACCCAGGACCAGATGGATTTACAGCAGAATTCTATCAGACATTTAAAGAGGCTCTACATCCAATACTACTTAAGTTACTCAAAAAGATAGAAATGTAGGGAGAACTTCCGAATTCCTTCTCTGAAGCCAGCATCACTCTAATACTATGTCCAAACTGGGTAAAGACACAACCAAAAAAGAAAACTATAGACCCATATCCTTAATG
>NW_008338715.1:596511-602814 GCF_000622305.1 Nannospalax galili | reverse complement strand
CAATAGATGCAGAGAAGGCCTTTGACAAAATTCAACATGCTTTTATGTTCAAAGTCCTAGAGAGAATTGGACTGGAGGGAACATATCTCAGCATAATTAAAGCCACATATAACAAACCCACAGCCAACATCATTCTAAATGGAGAAAAACTGGAATCATTCCCATTGAATTCAGGAACCAGAAAAGGCAGTCCACTATCTCTACTCCTCTTTAACATAGTGTTTGAACCTCTTGCAAGAGCAATAAGACTAGAGAAAGAAATTAAATGAGTAATAATTGGAAAAGAATAGATCAAATTATTCCTTTCCATAGATGATATGATATTATGTCTAAGAGATGCCAAAAATTCCACCCAAAAACTGCTAGAAATTATGAACACATTCAGTGAGGTGGCAAGTTACAAAATTAATCTACAAAAGTCTGTAGACTTTCTATATGCCAATAACAAGCAATCAGAGAACAAGTACATGGAAACACTCCCCTTCACAACAGCTTAAAAAAATATCTTTGAATAAACCTGACCAAAGATATTAAAGAGCTCTACAATGAAAATTTTAAATCTTTAAAGAGAGAGATTGTGGAAGACACCAGGAGATGGAAGGACCTCCTATGCTCTTGGATTGGAAAAGTTAATATTGTGAAAATGACCATCCTACCAAAAGCCATTTATAGATTCAATGCAATGCCAATCAAAATCTCCATGACATTTTTCAGAGAATTGGCAAAAACATTCTAAGATATATATAGAAACACAGAAAACCTCATATAGCCAAAGCAACCCTGAGCACTAAGAACAATGCTGGGGGATCATTATACCAGGTATTAAACTGTATTATAGAGCTATAATCCAAAAAACAACATGGTACTGGCACAAAAATAGATACATAGATCAATGGAACAAAATTGAAGACCCAAATATGAGTACACTAAATTTCAGCCACCTGATGTTTGACAAACGGGACAAGAACATTCACTGGAAGAAAGACAGAACACTCAGCAAATGGTACAGGCAATATTGGATCTCCACCTGTAGAAAAATGAAACTAAACCCATATCTTTCACCTTGCACAAAAGTCAATTCCAAATGGATCAAAGACCTTAATGCAAAGCCTGAAACTAAAACTGTTAGAAGAAAACATTGGCAATAACCTATAAAATATAGGTGTAGGAAAGGATTTTCTAAACTGGATATCAACTGCCCAGGGAACAACATCAAGAGTCAACAAGTAGAACTTCATTAAACTAAAAAGCTTCTGTACATCAAAAGAAGCAACCAAGGAAGTAGAGAAAACCCACAGAATGGGAGAAAATCTTCACTGGTGACAGATTTGACAGAGGTTTAGCATCCAGAATATATAACGAACTAAAAAAAAAAGTATCAAGAAAGAAGTAACCCAAATAAAAGATGGACTAAGGAGCTGAACAGAAACTTCTCAAAAGAAGAAATAAAGATGGCTAAGAATCATCTTAAAAGGTGTTCAACATCACTAGTAATTAGGGAAATGCAAATCAAAACCACTTTAAGATTTCATCTTACCCTAGGCAGACTGGCTAAATCAAGAGAGCAAACAATATCAAATATTGAAGAGGATGTGGGGAAAGGAGAATGCTAATCCACTGCTGGTGAGAATGCAAGCTTGTTCAACACACGTGGAAAGGAGTGTGGAGAACTCTTAAAAAACTACTAATGAACCTACCATTTGACCCACTTATACCACTCCTTGGCATATACCAAAGAACTCATCCTATTGCAGAGACACTTGTACATCCATGTTTGTTGCTGCTTGTTTCACAATAGCTAAGATGGAAGCGACCTAAATGTCATTCAAGTTATGAGTGAATAATCAAAATGTGGTTCATTTATATGATGGAATTTTACTCAGAAGTAAAGAAAGATGAAATTTGCAGGTAAATGGATGGAACTAGAAACTGTTATATTAAGTGAGGTAACACAGACTCAGAAAACAAAAACAAAAACAAAACAAATGCAGCGTATATTCTCCCTTACATGTGGATCCTAGGACCAAATCTTTATGAGTGAATATGTGTCCAGACATAACTACAGGAACCAGGATAATGAAGAGTAGCCATGAAAGTAAAGGAAAATAAAGCATCTGAAAGAGAGGAACAGTTGAAAACAGGTGTTACCAAGGAAGCTATGGATAATAATGGGATTATCTTAAGGGGAGGGGGGAGGGAAGGTTATACAAGGAACCTAGGGGATAAAGGGAAAGCAAGAGGTCAAGAGAGGTGGGACCATAGGAGAAGGGTACTATTAAGGGAGAAGTGGAAAAAATGGGGTCACCTTAAATGGGGGAACCATGGTGGAATTGTTAGACAACGTGAGAGATAAACAATGCCTAGCTAGTTTTAGAAAACCAGGGGGAACCATATTAGTCCAACAACCTGCTGACAAATTATACGTCCAACCAGATCAAAGAATGTAATATATGCCTAGGCATGGCTTATCCGAGAGAGTTTGCTCTTTTCTTGCCCAAGCTCTATCTACATGGCATTTGGTAATTAAAAGTACCAGACGGTGGAACTAACATTCTTAGATGTTTAGCAGCCATACTTTGAAGCCTATACTAATTTTGTCAGGAGGACATAAAGGACAGTTTTTTGCTCCTTGCCCTCCTAGGTCTACTAACTTCCAAGGGACTATAAGCATCTCTCAATATGTCCCATAACTATAGTGAGTCACCTGTCCACTTGAGCAAAGAGGCCATGGAGACCTTGCCAGATGGACCTGAACCAGTGTCCAGTCTACAAAGAGGCGGGTCAACATAGAGGAAACATTTCCTCCATGCTTCCAAGAGAAGCCAGCCATGGTCAAGCAGGACCTTTGACTTATCTTCACATAAATGGAATTGGTAAAAGAAAGGCCAGGGGCTCCTCCCAATTCCATGTTACCCCTGAGGAACAGACCTTCAAACAACCCTAAGAGTAAAAATAAATAGTTTTATCTGGGCCAACTGCAGGGTCTTAAACAACCAAAAGGAAAGTATAACCAAAGATGAATGGGGTCAATATAATTTTTAAGAGTCCATATGTATAGCTAAAGGCTACATAATAAGAAACAATGCCAGGCAGGAAATACCTTCCTTTGAGTTACTAGCCAATGTGGTGCAAGAGACTCCCAGACAGTAACCCAGCATTGAATTGGGAAAATGAACAGCAGACCCCAATCTTATCTAAAGGAATATTGACAACTGATTGCTGCTAGATGAGGAACAGCTGATGTTCCAAAAACACGGATCTCTAGATAGGCTGACTAGATTCAGCAGATGGACAAGCACTGGAGAATGATTGAGGGTGTCGACAACACAGAGTACAGTAACAGGGATGACAGAGTATATGGGCTCCAGTATGTGGGATGGGGGAGGCTATGGGAGGATGCCATTTGGGAAATGGGTATATAGATGAATAAGATTGTGTGGGATGTTCTGTATGATATACACAGAAAAATCAATTTTTTTAAAAAAGACATATTTGTGGAGGAAGCATAAAGATTTACTTTATATAAATAGTAGAGGTGATAAACATTACCACTGAAATCTACCTGATGACTCTATATCCATATTCAGGTACTAAGCATCTGAGTGTAACTGACTGTGACTATTAATCATCAGATACATAGAGATTAAAGACTCATGTGCGAACATCTAAGTGTTACTAACATTAAAAATGTAGGAATCAGCACATTTTTAAAATGAAAAGGAGATCTTCTTTAAAGGGTAAAAACTCATTCAATGTTAGACCTTACAGGGGTTATACTGAGTTCAATACTATATAACTTTGAACCTAAAAATTTACAGCCATGGTTGAAAGAGATTTATTTACCCTTGCTTTGGAGCGTGTGACTGAATATGTTAAAGCTGTAATGAAATGCTTCTTCTAATCATGTGGTTATTAAATTAAAAAATAAAATAAAAAAATAATTCTTGAAAGCATAAAAATTTGCTCCTTAATAATTAGATGTGAAAACATTACCATTGAAATCTACCTGATGACTTTATATCCATGCTCAGATGCCAAAGAGCTCAGAAAGTAACCAACTGTGACTAGTAACAATCAGATATATAAAGATTAGAAACATATGTGCAAACATCTTAGTGTTAGTTGCATTAAAAATGAATTTTTCTGTATGAAACTGTATTTTTATAAGAAATGGAGATCTTTTTTTAAAGGTTAACACCTCATTTAATTTTATATCATATAGGGTTTATACTGAGTACAATATTGTATAACTGTATTAATTCAACTGTAAACCTAAAAATTTACAGCCAGTTTTGAAAGAGCTGCATCTTAGCTCTGGAAATTGTTATTGAACATGTCAATGCTGTTGTAATGAAACGTTTCTTCTAATTATGTGGTTATTACACAAATAATTTTAAAAAAGAAAGAAAGCAAAGTAAGGTCTGCTATAGTCAGATTGAAGCAAGAGTCTGGCCTTATTTCTTATTAATAAAAGTGAATACACCTCTGTGTAAGAAAAAGAATTATTTGATTATATCATCGTAATACATACTTATAAATGAGAGAGCATTTTTATATTGTTTAGGGCCAGAAGCATGGTGTACTCTTGTTCTCTGTTATGTATTTCTGGCAATAATGCTTTCATTCTCATTTAGAAACCCTGACAAACTTTTTAAAAATAGTCTGTTTGCTCCTTCATAGTGAAATGTGTGAGACACAGAAATAGAACATTGTGTTATGGAACAGATGCTGCAGCTATGGCAAGTTTATATGAGGATGCTGATGACAGATGCCACCTTCTAGCATTAGCCAGTAAAAAAGGTGGATATTACTACTTACAATCGCTTGTAATGAACTTTGCTGTAGGCAACCTCGAAAGCAGTCCCTCACGTGCTGAAAGTGATCTTGCCTCATGATATAATAAATTCTCCAATTTAATTTAAAAGGAGATAAAGACTATTTTATTCCAAGATGGCATGAATCATCTATCCTAGATTGTCCCATAGGGAAATGCTTCATCCTCTATCACAAGGAAACAGTGACGACAAAGACAAGCATATTCTGAACAGATTTTACATGAGAGAATTAAGGCACTTTTAAACCAAGCACACATTTTTCCAGAGAGAATAGTCATGATAATGACCTGCAAAGGGGCTAAAAATACTGTCTTTTACTTGGAAAAACTAACAAAGATAAGCAGATGAAATTATTCAAATACAGACAAACCAGTTATGTTACTGTGAAATTTTACTTTCTTATATATATAATTATAAATAGAAATATAATTCAGTTTAAACATTACTTTGATTATTTTATTGTTGGGTGTGGGTCTCGCTGCTGGGCGGGTCTCTGGGTCTCCGTGGCTGGGAGTGCAGGCGGGCTCTGCAGGGGGCTGTAGGCTGCCGGGTGCAGGCGGCTGCAGATCGGCGGGTCTGCGCCAAGCTGTGGCGAGCTCTGCGCCAAGCTGTAGGAGGCCCAGGCTAGCTGGGGGACTCTCCTCCTGTGCCCACGGTCGTTGGCCACCGTCCGCGGGGGGCAGGGAGAGCAAAGCCGGGAGCGCAGAAGCACCGGGAGTGTTGACGGAAGGCAGCTTCTTCTGGGAAGACTGAATCACAGGCTGGTCCCAGGAGCAGTAAAACACATCTCAGCTCCAGACAAATTCAGTGATACAGCTCCGATTTATTAGGGGGAAACTAGAGAATTTATAGTGTGGTGGCAGTAGCAAAAGCCTCAGTTGATAGGTGCTCCGTAGTATGCTTTATTTACATGTGGTGGTGGGCTTCTCTATCAGGCTGTCAGACAATACCTGATTATCATATAGGAAAAACCTGGTAGTTTCTATGCCAGAGGTCATGTTTCAGGTAAGGCATCTGTGGCGGGCACTTCAAAGTGAGCCAGGAGGAGAGCAGGAGGCGCCCTGCTGAAATGGGGAGTCTTTCCATCAGGCACCGAGCCGGCTCGCGGCTATCCGGACATGGAGAGACTTCGACCCTAACAGCAGGGTTCCCCAACATTTTATCATAGTGATATTTATTAAAAGAGAATTTTAATCTTTATTTACATAAAATGATATGGAAATCAATCAATATATTATTTGTGACTATATATAACTAAACCATTATATCTTAAGTACCTAAAATTTACTAAGATGTATATCTTGTCTTCTTATCACCTAAAGTAATTAAGATGTGTGATGACATTATATTAATTATTACAGTTAAAAATTTTTCCAAGGTATCCAAAGATATTATTCAATGAAAATACACATATGTAATACACATATAATACATATAATACTATATATATTTTATATAATTTGTAATT
>NW_008338715.1:550080-596500 GCF_000622305.1 Nannospalax galili | reverse complement strand
CTATGTGATGGAAAAATTGAAATCATCTCAAATACATTGATTCTTTATACTCCTTTAAGATTTTATTTGACCAGTTTTTTAGCCTCCAGAAGTAATTAAAATGAACAATTTATAATTGTCTTGCTTTAATATGTCATATTTGTACAGATATTAGTACAAGTAATGTACATGATGGGTGAATGCTGAAATTCCAAGAAAGAAATAAGGGAAAGTGTCACCAGGAAGGAAAGTTCATGATTATGGGTCACAGCTCTCAGTGCTGGTGCCCAGCCCTCTGCTGACTTGAGAAAATAGATCAAGCTCCAGAACTATCTCTACAAAGAATGGATCATTGACTCCATTCTTCCTCCATCGTCTGAGGGTAGACCAAGGGATATAAACCCACTAAATCTATAATTTGTCACTAATTTCATTTTAGTAAGTTTTCCATGTCCTAATAGTGTTCTTGGACAGACCACATTGAATAAGGACATGAAATGAAAAGTTCTTGCTGGAATTTGCCAACTGGAACTGCTGAGGAGTTCAGCTGAGGTGCGAAAGGATGGGACCAGTCATCCACTCTGATGTTATTTTCTTGTGAAATGCATCGAGATGCTACATGTGGTGTGTGTGCATGTGTGTGTATATGTATGTTTGTCTATGTGTGTGTTACATGTTCTGTGTGGTTGAAGTATACTTTTGCTGTAATACAATCATTTCCTGAGTACTTAAAACCATTGCTAGCCAAGCTGCAAGGGAGCAAATGCTCCAATACTGGTTTACCAGAGAATAGTTCTTGATGTGTTATTTTGCCTTTTATTGTAAAGTGCAATACTTTTATTAGAAGGGATTTTTAATAATAAAACTCAAAATTCTAAGATATATACTGAATCTAAAGTTACTTTCCATTGTTTCATTTGTTGTCTCATAAATCATTATTTAAAATGACTATGAAGAATTGTTCTCCATTAAATTCATACATGTTAAATTCATATTAACTCAATTAAATCATACTTTAGTCTCAAACACTAGATTTTTATCTACAATAAAATTTTTAGAATACATTGCTAAGTTATCATCCTCCTAATAGAAGGGTATTTCAGTAGTTAGGGAGAATGACAGAGTAAAATAATAACTTTCTGTCTTTGGAGCGAAAATAATCAAAAAGTATGAGATGCACCCAGATCTGCTTGCCTTCCCATAACCTCCAGAATGCTTGCAGTCTAAGCTCATATAAATGTCACTGAGTGAAGGGAAAAGGTCAAGGAAAAAGTGTGGCTTGCCCCCATGTTCAACTATAGCTATGCTAATCTGTACAGAGCCTGTCTCGTGGGGCCTCAAGCTCTTCCTTGAGATTCTTTGGCTTCATTTCATTCACTTTCAGAGAAAGGGGTTTTTTTTTTTTTTTCCTTGAAACCCTAGGATATATTAAATGTCAGAGACAAAGCTAATCAGGTAACCCCGGGGTCCCTTCCAATAATAGATACAAGTTCTCCATGGGTCACAGGCTTTCTTCATCTCTTCTTGATTTCTTTAAATATAAATAATTTTAAAAAGTAGCCATATTTTTCTGTTCACATCAGTTTCAACAGGGGAATATTTTTCTTAATAATACCAAGGATTTTAATCAACTGGTAAATGCTTATAGAACTTTTGGAAAAAAATATTGGCAGTGCATAAAAAAATCCTGTGAAAGATGTGACATAAGTATAAACATGAGTCCTTGACTTTCATCCCAATAAGGTGCAATATTATCTTTAGAAAATGTTTGGGCACAACTAAAAGTTATGAATATAATGTGAGCCAAGTAATTATACCTGGGTATTAATTGGGAAAATCTAGATTTTTTTCTATAATGCAAGTAACAATTAAAAAACTGAATCTGAATCCAGCCACTGCCCTGAAGGTCAAAGTTACAGAAATAAAAAGAAAAATTTCCCTAAACAGCATCAGGTCTTAAAAGGAAGGTTCTTAAATAATTAGAATATTCTTGGATTATATTGAATAGAACTGAGGCCAAAATGAAGAAAAGATTTAGGAAGTCTAGATTTCTTTCAGTTGCTAAAAATGCTGATTCAGCACCTTAGCTTAGAATCAGGTGGAAAATTTGGGAGATTCTACCTAACTTCATAGAAAATGTGTTAGCTTTAGAAATTTGTTCTCTTTATAAATCTGCTGAATGGATTGGTACAAATTATTTCATAGGAAGTCTGTATCTCAGAGCAAGCATCTTTTCCCCATTATTCTGGAAGCCCCTTTTCCCTTCTTGAAAGCAAATTTCTCAGAAATACTGAGCAACAATGAACACCACATGGGTTGTGCCCTTCCTGGTGTTCACAATGTTGTGGAGAAAATAGTTTAGTCAAACATTTTTCTATAATGAGATATCACAATTGCCTTTTGGGATGAATATAATCTCTGCTCAGTATTATAATATTTTTAAGCTCCAAGGTTTGAAGATTTGGTTCTGTGGTTAACAGTGCATCCTGCTCTTGCAGAAGATCTGAGTTTGGTTCCCAGAAAACTTGTTCAATGATACACAACTAACTGTAAATAAATCTCCAGGGCATCTGACAAACTGTCATGGCCTCCGTGGGCACCTGCACTCATATTCACATGCCCACATGCAGGCACATACCAGGCACAAACAATAGGCATAGTCTGAAACAAAATAAATGATTAAAAGCATAACCTCCTTATTTAGATTAAATCTGAAAATGTGACCTGTTATTTTGTATTGTAATAAATTTGTTTTTAAAAAAAATTTACTTTATTGAATTTTTGCAATTTTCATACAGTATAATTTTATGGTATTTAGATGTCTTCCCATGTTTCCAATTTCCCTTGTTACCCCCTCCCCCCACTGAATTTAGTTTACTCTATTTTGTATGTAATAAGGCCTGTAGAGTCTAATTTTTGTCTCCATTTGTCATCTAATGTGGGCCCATCCACTGCAGCCTGGTTAACCTACTGAGAAGCCTGTGCTTGAAAGAGACTTTCTCTGCCCATCCCTTTCTAGATCTGCAAGCACCACCTTGTCTGGGCAGAATGATTCAATACTTATGTTTTAAAATGTGACATATCATACACAATATATATCACTAAAGAATGAATAAATAAGAGGTTTAAGAAATCCATAAAAACAATAAAAATAATTTTAAGGAATTTAAATGCAGAAATCAATTTCAGTGAGGAAAATAATCAGCTAGATTTATTTTTCTCTCCAAATATGTGAGGTTTGTTACTTTAACACACAAAAATAAAAATGATTTTTACTGCATCTCCCATGCACAGATTAGCTTTGTGTGGGATTGGCTGGACTATGATACATGGACATTTGATCTGAAACCATTCTAAAAGTGTCAGTGAAGCTTTTTTTTTTTTTCCTTTTTTTTTTTTAACTCTTTGTTCTTTTATTTATTTATTTTTTATGGGGATTTTGGCTACTCTAACATTCCCCCCTCAAGAGGTCACCCTAAAATCTTTTAAGGATTAGATATAAGCTCCCAAATACTTTTGACATTTTTGACCTTTGGAACAGAGTATGTTGCTAACAGGACATTTTGACTTTTAGCCCAGAAACTGGCTGCTTTTCTTTGGGGTCTAACTGCCTAGCCAATTCCTACCTCCTATTCTTATCACACCATCCTCTGAAGAGGTTACACAGATTGCAGATAGGGAATTCAGACTTAGACCTCTCTGACTTCTTCCATGCTGAACAGGTTCACAGGGTGAGGCAATTGGAGTACCCCTTCAATGGGTCTATCTATAAGACTCCCAAGTTGCATAACTCTTGTCTCTAAGTGGAGAAGAATGCCTTTGAATCATGAAAAAGAGATGTGAAGGAGAAGTAAAGGCAAGAGTAATTAGCATGACAAATTCTAGACAGGGAACTAGAAAAAAGAACAGGGAAGTTTTCAAATGTTCATATGAGAGTCCATTGGAATTTCTTGACAAGGGCTTCCAAAAGCATTCCTCTATTAGGCTCCTCCTCATCTTATTTTTGTCTTCCAAGGCTGGACTGGAGAGGGATGGATTCAGGATTTGCTTTCAGATATTTTGATAGTTGTTGGAGTGGTTAGAATCCGAGTCAGTTCGCTCTCAAAGGCTTTGAGATAACTGAGGGGTTGCTGAGATGTATGTATGACCTGAGGGTATGCACAGTAGACAGCCTGGGTAATGAAGCTACTTTTAAAGTGATTATCATTTAAATAAGTTGAAAACCATAAATGAAAAGCATCAGATTATCAAAGGAGAAATAATTCTGGCTACAGTCTACCTTAAGAATTCAACAGCAGAGACTCAACAACAGAGACTTGACAGATGCCTCAGTGGTTAAGAGCAGGGGCTGCTCTTGCAAAGGACCAGGGTTCAGGTCCCAACACCCACATGGCAGATAACAACTGCCTGTAACTCCAGGTCCAAGGGATCTGACACCTCCTTCTGGCCTCTGAAGAGCATTGCACACATATAGGCATTATTAAATAATTAAACAAGAGCAGCATCTCCTCTTGCCTCTAGTTTAGCCTACTGGTTGGCACATTGCTGTCTTACCAATTACCACAATCCTTGTGTTAGATAAATTCTAGATAGAAGATAGATAGATAAAAGATAGATGATAGTTGATAGATGATAGATAGATAGATAGATAGATAGATAAATGATAGATAGATAGATAGAAAGAAAGATAGATAGATGATAGATAGATAGATAGATAGATATAGATAGATAGATAGATGATAGATGGATAGACAGATAAAGTGATAGATGATGAATAGGTGACAGGAAGATGGATGACTAAGATAGGGAGACAAATACAAATCTTTTTGACTAATTCAAGAGAACTCTGAATAATGCCTCCATTATGTATTTGGATGTGTAATGAAGTGGAAATGACTAGAACTTTGGAAAAGATCTATGATACAAAGAAAACCAACAGTCCTGGCCTTAAAATCTGCCTGTCTTTAAATAATTAAATAACTTTATATAGTTTAATTAACCTTTCATAAGATTATTGACTTCATCTGCAAACTAAAATGCTAGAAAAAAGGTGAGAACACATTACGAATCTTAATATATGTGAGTAATGGAAAAAAAAAAAAAGATCCACATGAGAATTCTGTGAATAACTATTTCAAACAGTGAGCATTTAGATGCTAAGTCTTGCCTCTCTGTTACGCAAAAATCTCAATTAATTTATTACTTTTGTTAAAAGTATTCACTTTAATTCATTTCATAGACTCAAAATATCTTTGAATTACAATATTGATCTTAAAAATCTACTAGACTTAAACAGCAATACAGAAAAACTCATTGGGAAATATGTACAGAGTACCTGTATTAGTTTCTTTTCTTATTACCTTTAACAAAATATCCAACAAAAACATACTTGAAAGAGGAACAGTTTGGCTTTGCTCAGTGTGTGATGCATTCAGTCATCATGGTCACAGGAACATGAGGCAAATTATTACACTATATTAGCTACATTCAGGACCCGTCTCCTCCCCCAGATAAACCTTTCTGTAAAGCCTCATGTAAACATTTCCAGAAATGTGTTTCTATGGTGATTCTAAATTCTATCTATTTGGCAAACAATATTAACTATCCTGAGGCCACTCCATGTAAACTTTATAAATCTAGAATGAAGACTTGCAGACAAGCATCTTGGAGTGCTTGTAAAGATATTTCCAGAAAGACTTAGTGGAGGGAGTAATACCTCTCTCAGAGTGGTTTGGAATGTTTTAATGAGTAGTCCAGATTAAAGGGTAAGAAGGAAAAAGAAGACCTTCCTGCTTGCCTTCTTTTCTGTTGAGAGAGGATATCTAAGCCAGTTGCTATTGTGGAACCCCACTGACATCAGAATGCAGTCTTCAGTCCCATCAGTGCCTGATGAGGATAAGCTATACTTTCCAGGAATCTTTGAGGCTTTTGGTGCCAGCTTGGGAATAGTGAGACATCCAGGTATTGACTGAGCAGCTACTGAGATCTCAGCCTCTCTCATGTGTACAAAGACATTGCCTTACTACCTAGCACCTAGTGTGTGATCTAATCCAGTGGATTGCCATCTATAATATATATAGATAATATATAGTAGTATATTATCCAAATATATTTTACACATATGAGTGTATATTTATATATACAAAAATTATTGGTTTTCTTCCTCCTCCTCTAAAGAACATTGCCTGATAGTGTCCATTTAACATTTCATAAATCAATTTTTCATTTTAAATTTTAAATAATGTTCCTTTGATGTAAAACCAAAATGAGGAAAAACAAGAAAATACAAGCTTGTTTGTGGTCTTCACAAGGTCATGCAGGATGAATTACCTAGCATCACTCATGAACTACTGATTCCCAAATGTTTAATCTGAATTTAGTCAAGTCCTGAGTCTTAATTTTCACATACAGGAATTAAACTGCAAATAAAAGCAAAAGACCAACATTACGGAGGAAATAATCATAAAAATCAGACTGTGGAATGCTGTTCAAGACTACCAGCTCAAAATGTCACCAAAGAAGCATGAGGAGACTACTCTCTATAAGCACCAGATAGCAGAGAAATAAAGGAATATAAGTATTCCACTAAGTATGTAATATTTTACATTATTAATAATAAAATTTTCAGCATTTAAGAACTGAGGATTGACATAATAAAATGTGCTTTTTCAGAAATATCACTAACACAACTGTTTATAAAAATGATGGTTTTGGGAGAGATGGCTCAGTGGTTAAGAACATGGGCTATTCTTGCAGAAGATCCAGGTTCAAATTCCAGCACCCACATGGCAGTTAACAACTGTCTGTAATTCCAGTTCCAGGGAACTCAACAACCTCTTCTGTCCTCTGTGGGCATTGCACAACATGGGTGCACTTACATACATGCAGGCAATACACACATACACATAAAATAAAAATAATAAAGAAAAAATATTTTTAAAAATGATGGTTTTGGTGCAATGGAGCTGTGATTGGTTAGGGGTGTACCAAGTCTATAATAGCTATAAGTAAAGCATGAGCATTACTTTTTCCACAAACTGTGTCAATAATTAAGGTAAGGAAGAGAGCATCTTCATAGTAAGGAATGATTCCATTTTGAGTTACTATATTAAGAAGACCTATGCAAGATCAAAGTTGAGATGTCTTACTGTAGAGGTAAAATCTGGCATAGACTGCTTGAGATGAGATGATGAAATCTCTTTAGGAAGTAAAAAGAACAAGATGAATATATAAAATTACCACCAATCTACATCTGAAATCTGAATCCAGTGTTATAGCATTAAAACTTGGTTGTCTGCAGGCCTAATTCCCTCAGGAGGCTCCAACAAGGCTTCATATACCCTTTGTCTGACACATGCACCCTACAAACTGCTTCACGCAACATATTGCTCTACTCTCCACTCTACCATTCTTCTTAATTTACACAAATCTTACTTTAGTTCCTTCTTATAGGAACACACATGATTGCTCTGGGTCCTTCTGGATAATTCAGGATGGTTTGTACATCTCGGTTTCCTAACCTTAATTATATTCGCAAAATTTCTTTTGCTGCATAAGATAAAGTAGTTGTGGATTCTGGGAAGTTAAACGTCATTCAGCTCAACAATTCATGAGCTCATGGAAGGAATGTTCTCTATGAACTTTGCCAGGGAGCCAGTGAAATAAAGAAAAAAGAAAAGGAATGAAAGAAAACAAAAATTTAAAAAACGGAAATTAAAAACAAGATATTCCTGCCAAATTGGAAATAACATCCAACAGAGCAGTTTCTAGTCAAGTTCAGTTTTAATTTATGCATGTGTTTCCCCATAAGTTTGATCATCATTCTTATAAAATTCTCCACAGGCATGAATTTAGATTGCCTAGTGTATTCTTGCATTTACAAACATTTCAATCAGAATCTGTAGGCTGATCATGGTTTTCAGCTCAAACTCAACTTTGGACATTTGACCACCCACCTGCATGAACTTTATACTTACTAGATTTTACACAATTGCTCAGGTATCAACATGGTCATTTCAATGAAGCCACATATAACCACATGTGCTACAATGTCTAACATGTTATCTATTCATTTTCCTATGATTTTTGAAAGACTAATGAGCACAAAGGATAGAAACTCCAATGGAATTGTTTATATTAATATTAGATTTCATGTTTTACATACATAATTTTATCATTCTGCTGACTATAATATGATGCTATTTGTATAACTCATAAAATTAAAAAGAATGTATTGGATATGACTTATTCTACAAAAATCCACAGGTTGACTGTTTAATGATATATGGGATGCAAGGTCTTTAAGACGTTGGCCTTAATGGGACATCCTACATCAAATTGGTACAATCCTTTGAAAGAGACTTTCTCATTTGTTCTCTTGAGGACATTCTCATGAAGACTTGATCCTGGTCTCATCCACTCTCTCTCTCTCTTTCTTCCTACTTAAAATCTGATCCTCAGATCCCACACACATTCCCTACCTTTTCCATCTGCAATGATATAACATGGCCAGATGCTTCTCCCAAGAACTGAGCTAATGCAGTGCTGAGTCTATGGACACCTCAAACCTCCTCCTCTCTATGATGCAATTCTACCAAGGTTTTCTTTACAGTAATAAAAAACTGATATATAAAGTGAATCAATAAAATCACACATTTTAAGATGCATCTCCAGTTCCCAAGTTATCATATTTAGACTTTTTAGAATTTTAATGAATTCTGATATTGATGAAACAGTAGTTCTGTATAGTATGTATTGCTGTTTGAAAATGAGAATTGGCCAAATTAATTGAAGGAGATCAGTGTGGGGTTTAACAAGAAAGATTGCTTAATTCTGCTCAAACAGCCAGATATTATTAGGTCATGACAAAACAAGTTGTTTTTGTTTTATTGTTTACCTCTTTGTTTTCTCTTTGTTTTATATTCTGAGTATCACTTCACAGAGAAAGGAGGTTAAAAGATCAAATCAGGGTTTAGACATAAACTTGACAGAAATTAGAATTCGATAGTCAGAGGAATTCAGCAATATTCAATAAGACACGTGGAATTTGAGAGTCATCATTACTCTCTTCCTCAGTTCTTACCTTGGTTAAATAGGCAAAGCAATCATGCTTGAACACTGGTTTGCAGGCTAAGGAAGTGAAAAGGAAACAGGAAAATGTTCAACAAGTACACATGCAAGTTCGAATGAAATGCTCTTTCTGGAAAAGTAGGCATTTTTGAAATATTTAAGTTTATTCCCTAGCAAATATAGAATACTTTACCTGATAAGAGTTTGTCTGAAAAGGATGCAAGGTAGTTAGCAAACTCTTATGATATAAAGTATTCTATATTTACTAGGGAATTAAACTCTATAATCTGAAGCAAATCTGTGGTCATTGATAGAACCAGAAAGAGAAGAATTACATCTTTTTAGGAAAGATATGTTTTGTGACTGGAGAAATAATATATGATTTAAACAAAATAATATTTTCTAAAAAGACTGTTTTGGACAATATATACAAATATAAAGAAAAGCTAGAAACTGAAATATACAGTTTTAGTTGTTATTGACACAAATTTGGGAATGATGATTCCCAACCTCTCTATCTGTCAGCAATATGAGATAATACACACATAGAAATGTTCCTCCTCTGTTTGACCTTTAAGAGATTCCTTCTTATCTATGTGAAAACAGTTGAATATGTACTAATCTATTTTGTATTCCTATAAACAAATTCTTGAGATGAGCACTGTGTAAGAATATTATGTTTATTTGACTTGTGTGCTGCTGGAAAGCTCAAGCAGCTAGTACCAGTGTTTGACCACAGTCCCCTTATTACATGAAAATATGATGCATCTCATACAGTGACTTCACAGCAAAGAGTGGCAAGCTGAAAGCATAGAAAAACTCACACGTAGAAAAGAAGCAAGAGAAAAGAAAGGCAGCAAGTTCACTTCTCCACATTAACCTGTTCTGGTGGGCACTGGTTCATCCTGAAAGACCTAACCAACTCCAAGTCTAATCCCTTCAAAAGCTCCTGTGACCTAATCACTTCCGAGAAAGAGTCATATCTTAAAGGTTTCATCACCTCTCAATACTAAGTTTCAGGGGAATAAGATTCTAATAGATGAACTTTGGAAGGAAACTATATCCAAACTATAGCAAAATACCATTTTATGTCAGTATGCTATATTTTGCATGTGTCAAAGTCAGTGAATATGAACTTATTATCATAAAAATTATATGTATTTCATATAAAAACATGGGATCTAGAAGACAAATGTGCTATAATTAGTGGGATGTAGTCTCGCTGATATTGTATAACATTTTTTATATCAAAGTGCAGGATCAATGTGCATTTTTATGTGAAGATTTTTATTTTCTTTCCTTTGTTTATTTTTCTCTACTATCTTTCCATTTCACTTTTCAAAATATTTGTATTTTGACTTATTTTGACCTACACTTTAAAAGTTATCATCCTAAATAAATGATTATTCCTCTTTGTAAATGGAATCATTTTTCTGTACAATATTTCTAATTTTATATTTATAGATTTTTTTATAATATGTAAATGAAGCTTCAGAGACACATGTTTATATTGGCTTTCTCTGAGACCTTGGCTGGTATCACAGGGTATGTTTTATTTGGTAAAAAAAACAATAAAAATTGTGATCAACATTTCCAAAGTACTGTTAAAAGATTCACCTAAGTATTACTGATGAGAAAGATGACACTGATGATTTGCAGCATTTAACATGTATGCTATCCTCATACCTACTTGAAGTCTATATAAGTAAGTACTCAAACTGTGAAGACATATGTCTGCAATCAGCTTTGGAACCTATAAAATACAAAACTGAAGAGGTTTTTGTTTTTCATTACTGTTGGCTATGCACACAAATTCTAATCTGCGTGATTTGAATTAATTTAGTAATTTACGATTTCAGAGTGCATTTAGGTAATGAATTTATAGATAGTGTCTTCGAGCCAGACTGCAAACCCAGGCATATTGTAGTGTAACATCTGTGCCCTTATACAACTGACATCTCAGTTGTGAATTCAGGTAAAGTAAAAACAGACAAAACAGAAACCCTAGTAGAAAGTTTAATCAAAGACACATGATTATTTCTGTTAGATGATTTGTCAACCTGACATTACTAATTAATTAGCTTTGAATGTGTTTCAATGGAGGAAAAGTGTGGAGAGAAAGCATTAGTGCCTGTGTGAGTATCCCTGCCACCATGCTCACTGTGCCTATGAGGGAACATTACACAGTTAATAATAAAGACATAGTTTTATATCATGTTTTAGGAGAAGTTCCTGAGAAGGTATGTTAGAACCCTAGGAAGACATATAAGAAAATGAAAATGTTTACATTAATGCTAAATGTGACAACCCTCTTGCTAAAACGTTCATGTGTACAGACTCAAACTGTTGAAACAGAAGTGTTAAAGCAAGGCTCAAAACTTTCTACAAAGGAAAAAAAAATAATAAACCTCTCTTGCTTTGTTGTCAATGTGCTCTGCTACTAAAGTCTGTCATCATAGCTGGGAAGCAACTATACACAAGGTGTGAATGACGGGCTGTGGACAAATTCCAAAAATTGTATGTGAAGTGCAAGACTTGGCTTTCAAACCTTAACAGTTAATTTTTGTCTTATATGACAAAGACGGATGTTACCTACACCTAAATCACAATTGAGAGTCAAAAAGAAGAATGAATTGTAGACAAGGCAGTCAAATTGCCTGGGCAGTGGTGATCATTAGAATCACAGAGACAGAGACCTAATTCTGAATGGATTATCATGGTGGTTCTGCAGGTGTTCTGATTATTGGGTGAAAGGGGTAGGTTGAAATTCATGCTTAGACTCTGTCCCCATTACAGTTACAAAGTAACACAAATAAACTTCAATGTCCAGAACACATCTGACCACAAAGTCACTAGAATACACTCAGCATAGCTACAGACAGCAGGAAGACTTATTTCAGATCTCCTGTACTCAAATTGCCAGTACCATGTGTGAATCAAACACACTTTCTCTAAATCTCTCATGAACTTAGCTGAATTGAGTCTTAGTCCCTTTAATTTTGCTGTTTATTTTTTGAGTTCTGGAACATAACACTTATTTTTAGTGACCCTTCCTTGTGGATTATCACTTGGTAATTGTTAAGGATTTTTCTAGTAGAAGTAATTAAATTTATACCAGCTAGCTTAATCTGTATTCACATACAGTATGCCTATCATGATCATAGAAATCTTGTTACTTGTCATTGTCATTTTAATACATATTAAATTTCATATATTTAAATTTCAATTATAATAATACCTATGCCTGATCGCTAAACATCATCACAATTGGGCTTTTTGACAGTTGTGCTCATTCATTAAAGGAGGGCCAAGCAGGGTCATTGGACCCTCACCAGAGTATCCAGCCATGCTTTCCAGCCAACTGTATGTGATTTTTCCCTAATCACACATGGCCTCCTGGATTTGGGGAGGACTAAAGTACACAATCAAGGGAAGGCCAGGAAGAGAAGGCATGACCCATGCTGGGTAAAGGCTATCCAGTGTGAATACCATCAGGTCATGCATATACTTCAGCAATCCCTCAGTTATCTCAGTAAGCTCAGTAAATTTGTGGGTTCTCCAGTGAAACTTTAATAAACCATTGGCTTGACACTAGAACCTTAAAAGGAAATTAGCATTGCTTAGTGTCTCCAAGCAAAGATTCTCACAACAGATGGAAAAAATATTTATTAATGCTATTATGTCACATAATTATTTTAAAAAAAAAAGAAAATGAGAATGTAAAAGATGTTAAAAGGCTATGGGAATGGAGATATTTTTCAAAATATAAAGAAAAAAGGAGAAGGCCTAAGCAATTGATGAAGGTCTGTATAGGTTTGTTATAATATATCGAGAATGAGACAAAAATAATATACACATAATCTTAAAATTTCTAAGGTCAAATTTTAGTCAACTAGTTTAAGGAACAAAATATATATCTAGTCAAGTTTTATCTAAGAATATGCTTCCTTATCCAAGCTTTATCAACATAGCGTATGGTTACTAAAAGTACCAGACTTGTGGAACTAACCTTCTTGGATGTTTAACAGCAATACTTTGAGGTCTATACTAATCTGGTCAGGGGGACTTAAAGAACAGTTTTGCCCCTTGCCCTCTAAAGTCAACTAAGTTCCAGGGGACTATGCTCAGCTCTCAAAATTTCCTGTAACTGTGGTAAGTCACCTGCCTCTTGTTAAGGGAGGCCTCTAGTTCAGGGAGACCAAACAAGATGGACTTGAACTAGTGTTCAGTCTACAAAGAGGAGGGTCAACTCAGAGGAAACATCTCATCCATGCTTCCAAGTGAAGCCAGACATGGTCCAGTAAGACCTTTGACTTATCTTCACATAGATGGAACTGGTAAAAGAAAGGAGCCAGGGACTTCTTCAAAAACCATGTGACGCCTGAGGAACAGTTCCTCAAACAACTTTAATTGTAAAAATAAATTGATTTATTTGGGCTACTGTAAGTTTTAAACACCCAAAAGGAAAGTATAACCAAAGAGCAATGTCATCAGTATATTTCTTTAAGAGCTCAAGGGATTACACTTCCCAGACATTAGGCTTAAGTCTATATAAAAAGTTAGACAATTATTTCTCATTGATGATTTTGCTCCTAAACAGAAAGTGCTGCTCAGATGTAAGACTTCAAATCTTATTCTTCAATACTGTATTACCCACCTGTATCTAAGGGAGACAACTTGCTATTGTTCTAAAACGATAAGTAAATTTGTTTTCTCCCCCTATTTAGAAGCCTCTGAGAGGGAACTGACACTGATTCTAACCACTCCAACAGCTATCAAAATACCTAAAAGCAAATCCTGAATCCATCTCTCCAGAGTCCAGCCTTGGCAGACAAAAGATAAATGAGGAGGTACCCAATAGAGGGATGCTTTTGGAAGCACTTGTCAAGAAATTCCAATGGACTCTTATATGAACATTTGAAAATTGCCCTGTTCTGACTTTTTTCTAGTTCCCTGTCTAGAACATGTAATGCCAATTACTCTTGCCTTTACTTCTTCACCTCTCTTTATCACCAGTCAAGGACTTTCTTTCCCCCCTACAGAATAGAATTATACAATTTGGGAGTCTTTTAGATAGTACCACTAAAGGGGTACTCCAATTGCCTCAACCTACATCCCTGTTCAGCATGGAAGAAACCAGAGCAGTCTGTATCCCAATTCCCTATCTGCAAGTTGGGTAACCTCTTCAGAGAATGGTGTGATAAGACTAGGAGGTAGGAATTGGCTAGATAGTTATGGTAAAAAGACCCCAAAGAAAAGCAGCCAGTTTTTTTGGTTAAAACTCACAAGGTCCTTGGGCCTATTAGCAACATACTCGGTTCCAAAAGCCAAAGATGCCAAAGTATTTGGGAGCTTTTATCTAATCCTGAAAAAAATTGTACCATGCCTTGGCATATATCCAAAGAGCTCATCCTATTGCAGAGACACTTGTACATCCATATTTGTTACTGCTCTTTTCACAGCAGCTACGAGATGGAAGCAACCTAAGTGCCCCTTAACTGACCTGTGGATAATGAAAATGTGGTTCATTTATATGATGAAGTATTACTAAGCAGTAAAAAGAGATGAAACTTTCAGAAAAATAGATGGAACTAGAGGCTGTTATACTAAGTGAAGTAACAGACTCATTAAAAAAAAAAAGGCATATGTTCTCCCTCATAGGTGGATCCTAGCACTAAATCCTTCTAAGTAAATATATATCCAGACATAACTACAGGAAGCAGGCAAGACAATGAAAGGGAACCAGGGAGGTAAAGGAAAAGCAAAAATCTGAAAGAGAAGAACAGTAGGAAGTAAGCATTAAAAAGGGAGATGTAGATAAAAAATGGGGTTATTTTAAGGGGAGGGAGGAGGAAGGGTTATGCAAGGAACCTTGGAAACAAAGGGAAAGAAGGAGCTTGAAAGATGTGGGACCATAGGAGAAGGGTATTAAAGGAGAAATGGGAATAATGGGGGCACTTTAAATTGATAAACCATGGTGGATGGGTTAGAAAATTGAAGAGATAAATAATACCTAGCTAGTTCTTAAAAACCAGAGGGAACCATATTAATTGAACAACCTACTGACAAATTATACATACAACTAGCTCAAGGAATATAATACATATCTAGACAAGGTTTATCCGAGAATGTTTGGTCTTTGCTCAAGCTTTACCTACATAACACATCATAATCAAAGTATCAGACTGGTGGAATTAACCTTCTTTGATATTTAACAGTCATACTTTGAGACCTATACTAATTTGGTCAGAGGGACATAAAGGACAGTTTTTGTTCCTTGCCCTCCTAAGTTAACTAAGCTCCATGGGGCTTTGACTATCTCTCAAAATATCCTGTAACTGTGGTGGGTCACCTGTCCACTTGCTCAAGGAGGCCATGGAGACTCCATCAAATGGACTTGAATCAATGTCCAGTCTACAAAGAGGAGGGTCAATACAGAGGAAACATTTCTTCCATGCTTCCAAGTGAAGCCAGAAAAGGTCTAACAGGTCCTTTGACTTATCTTCACATAGATGGAAATGGTAAAGGAAAGGAGCCAGGGGCTCCTCCAGAGCCTATGTGTCCACTGAGGAACAGATCCTGAAATGACCTTAAGAGTAAAATTAAATTGGTTTATCTGGGCCAACTGTAAGGTCTTAAACACCCAAAAGAAAAGTATAACCAATGAGTAAAGGGATCAATATAACTCTTTGAGAGTCCATGTGTATAGCTAAAAGCTACATAACAAGAAACAATGCCAGACAGGGCATACCTTCCTTTGAGTTGTTAGCCAGGGTGGCCCAAGAGACTCTCAGAGAGTAACCCAGCATAGAACTCGGAAAATGAACAGCAGACCCCAATCTTAGCTAAAGGAATATTGGCAACTGATTGCTGCTAAATGAGGAAAAGCTGATCTTCCTAAAACAAGGAACTCTAGATAGGCTGACTAGATTCAGCGGATGGACAAGCACTGGAGAATGCCTGGGCGCACCAACAACAGTGGACAGTAACAGGGATTACAGAATATATGGACTCCAGTAGGGTGGTGGGGCAGGCTATGGGAGGGTGCCATTTGGGATGTCAGTATATAGACGAATAAGATTGGGATGTTCTGTATGAAATACACACCAAAAAATCAACAAATTTTAAAAAATAGTTATATTTGAGGAAGAAGCATAAAAATTTACTCCATGTTAATTAGTAGAAGTGAAACAAATTACCATTTAAATCTACCCAATGATTTTATATCCGTGCTCAGTTGGATCTCAGAAAGTAACTGATTGTGATTAGTAATAATCAGATACATAGAAATTAGAGACACATGTGCAAACCTGTTAGTAGCATTAAAAAAGAGTTCTGTATGAAACAGTATATTTTAAAATGAAATTGAGATCTTTTTTAAAGTTTAAAACCTCAGTCAATTTTATGTCTTATACAGTTTATAATGAGTTCAATATTGTATAACAAGATTAATTCAACTGTGAACCTAAAAATTTACAGCCAATTTTAAAAGAGATGCATCTTTGCTCTGAAAATTATTATTGAATACATTAATGCTGTAATGAAATGCTTCTTCTAATCATATGGTTATTTAAAAAGTTTAGGGTTACCTCTTCAGAGAGGGTAAATGTTAAAGTAACCAAAAGCCCCATTAAAAAATAAATAAAAGAAGAAGAAAGAGTATATGAAGTTAACAGAAAATAGTGATGGGAAAGTATGGGAAGACTTGTAGGGGAGGCAGTGGGCATGGATTTGGTCAAAACACCTCATATGCATGTATGAAATTCTCAATAAATTATTTTTTAAAAAGAATAATAAATGTAAAAGTATTCTAGAAGATGGAGGAATTGGAATAGCAGGTTACTGATTAACATTATAAACTATTGGAAACAATTTTAATATTTTATCTCTTATGCCTTCTTTTTAATATTTTTGTAGGGTCATCCTCCATGAAAGAGCAGATTAATTAACTTGTGCTCTAAATAACTTTTGCCCAGTCAGTGATGTTGAAGGAAATCCTGAGAAGGGAAAACAGCTCACAACATTACAGAGTAATTGGGTATTTCAAGACCTATTCAAAGTAATATTGTCAGTAAGAACAAGAATGTTCAAAGTTATATGCAACAAAAGAAAAGAAAAGAAAAGAAAAGAAAAGGGACATGTAAATCAGGCAGGAATAGAAAAATGTCATTAAATAGAGTCTCAATATAACAAAACTAAACATATATTGTTAATGTATCTTGCCAAATTATATAGCTTCTGAGAGTGAAGGATTCTTAGTAATAACATTCATCATTATTAAATGTTTCGAGCTCAGTGTTGTAGAGAGTATAAACACTAATATTTACAATTTCTTCATAAATATACTCTAACTTTCTCGGAACATTCATCAGTTGGCTATCATTTCTACCACAACATATTGCAAACTTGTCATTTAATATTTTTTAGAACTAGCTGGAGCAAGCTATTCTTTCTTAAGAGGCACATGTTCATTTTCTTTTTCTCGTCTTTACCACCTGCTAGCAGTGTTTCAGGCAACAAAACAGCAGTGTTCTCAGCAGACAGTACAGCCTCCTCCAAAATGCTAATCATTCAGATGGTGCACAATAAAGTAAAACCTTTAAGACAATGATAAAGAGCTATTATTCTTCTCTTTAAATTTTTAGTTTCCCCTTTAATGTTTAAATACTGAGATGAAAAACCCCATCTGAAATATATGTGTGAACATATAGAGGATTAATTAATATAATTGAATATAACATCTCATTACAACTTTTTCAGTTACTCTTTAGTGTATATATAGTGCAAAAGCATTTATCTGCCATGAAAATATCAACTTTCTTAATTTAGCATTATTTTTTATTTTCATTTTCCAATAGCGTTTTCCTCTACTTAACTAATCTCTCCTGATAGAAAGTGTATCTCAACATTAATTATATTTTGTCTCTTATAATTTCTAAAAGTTCTAAGAAATTTTATTAGTGACAGGCAAAGATTTTGTGAGGAATAAAAGAACAACATATATAATAATGATTCTGCTTAAGGAACATGTTTTGAGAACTGAATGACTCATTTTAAACAGTGTATTCATAATACCTCATATTTTAATATGATATATACTGATCATTTCTAAATTACTGATGTCTTATAAACATTATAAATTGTGTACTTTGTGGACAGTAAACTTAATCCCACCACCAGGGATTAGCCAGGAAGGTTTCCCAAGCCCCCCAAATAGCACAGATAATTGCCACTATTCTTAGTAGCCCAGCAGAATTAGTTGGTTAGATCTATTGCTAAAAATGCCCCAGGTCTTATTTCCAGGGCATGGAGAAACAAAGCCAAAGCTCAATGAAGCTTCCTTCCTGCTGGCAAGCACTGATAGTGCCAAAAGGTGCAGTGCGGGTTCAAGAAGGGAGAGTTTTCATCCAGTCTTAACTGGCTGTGAACCCTGTCTGTAACAATGGTGACCTGCCAGGTGAAATGAATGCACTGGTGCAAAGGTGGCAAGGCTGTTATAGGGGTAACCAACCACTTTCTGATTTTATTTGATACCTGCTCCACAGGAGAGAATTCAGGTCCAGTACCACAAACACAATAAGAAGATCTGTAGCTAAGGAGATCATAGGTTTAACAGGATAGTGTGTGCTGTTGTTTTGTTTAGAGAACATGAATGTATATCAAATTTTCTTCTAAATAATTATGCTTTCAGGTTATTCTGATTGTCATAGAAGATTCTTTTTGTAGTGGTCAGACGTACCCAGAGAAACTCATAACTGTTCAAAGTACAGAAAATAATTTGTGAACTCCCAGGCATAAAAAGGCATTTATAAACTACTTGCCTCCCCCCAAACTCAGGGAACAATGGACAAAAGAGGAAGGAAATAATGTAAGAACAGGAGGCAAGGATTGAAGAGCAGTGTGAAACATTAAGTTCCAGTCAAGACAAGACATTTGCACTGTTAAATTCACAGCAACTGTGATTACCCTCATCTGATCTCTACAAGATTTGGTTTGTTATCATGCTAATACAGAATGGAGAGGGAATTGTTGGGGCCATATCCCTTCCTAATATTAAAAAGTCATTAGTGAATAGTTGTTGTGAAAGGGAGAGGCGTTTTCTTCACTGGTAAAGTGCACATTCCCCTGTAAATTACAATCACCTACACTCCTGTAAACAACATAGTGAAACTCATTGAGGCATAACAGAAAAGATATGCAAGTAAAAGGTGGTGAGGGGACTATTTGTGACTATTGAGAGTAAGAAGGGATCATGTACTGTGAGAAGAAGCAGGAGAGAGTAATGGGTATAGAATAAGATAAAAATACATTATGCAAACCTCATAGGTCCATTAATATGAATAATATAGGATAATATATTTAATAATTTTTCAAAAGGGAGCAAAAGGAAACATCTGAATAAAAAATAAAAGTATAAAATAATGGATTTTTAAATTTAGTAGAAGGTGGATATATGAAATTGATAAATAGTTTATAAAATATAAGCAGTTATGTATACCCATTTTTCCTTAAGAAAATATATCAATGTGTTGGCAGATTTAGCTGAGTAGGATATTATTTAACTACAATTTTAAGAATAAAACTGTGTGGGCAGGTTTATTATTATATTCCAGTATCATTAAATGAAGCAAATACATAAGTGAACTAGAAATGTGAAAAATCACAAAGAACAGCAGTGAAAAGAAAAATATTTACCAGGGCCATATTGTTTTAAAGTGTCCAGACATCTATCTTAAGGTTCTCAACCTAATTAAAAATATAAGAAGGAATTATACAGCAAATGGCATGATTCTACCTACTAAAATTTTAACTTAATTGATCAATTTATTTAAATATTTTTGAAAGATACTGTGTTAAGAAATGAGTACTGAGAAATAAACAGTCCATTGCCTCTCCTTAAAAACTATCCAAGCCATTAGGATGAAAGATACCCTTTTATTCTTTCTTTTCCCAAATTGTCACTTGTGGTTGTTAGCTTTAAGTGCCAACTTGACACAACCTAGAATCACCAGGAGAAGAGTCTCAATGAAGGACTTTCTACACTAGGTTGGCCTGTTGTGGCCTGAATATCCTCTGGGTCTCCTGTGCGATCAGAGAAACCATATAATATATTTTATGTGAGTTTATTATGGTTTATGCCCACAGATGGGGAGGGAATAAATTGGGGAACTTACACAGAGACAAGCACTCTTGTGCCCACCACCAGATGCTCTCCAGGCCCAGTCCATAGTCTTTGTTAACTTTTGCCCATGCATCTTGGGCCTGCAGTCTCATCCCAGGTCGGTAAATGGCCCCTCTCGCATCCATGCAGGTGAGGCCTAGGGCCATCTCTCTCTCCACACATGCCAACCTGAGCCTTCCTCCCGGCTTGCCGCTTCAGTCACAAGATGGTTCTCACCAGTTCATTTGTAGTCCATGCTCTGCACCAGGCCCTGCCCATTGGAGAACCAGCCCACTGGGAGACACTCCACCCCTTTCCTCCGCTCATGAAATCTTCCTGTCCATCTTCCACTAAAGTCCCTGAGCCTTTGAGGGGATAATAGATGTAGGGCGATCTCTCTTGTATCATGGTGAGATAGTGGATTCTTGGGCCTCCCCAATAGGCCTTGGCCGCTGATCTATCTCAGTGGTGTTTCTTCTAGTATAAAGACAAATGGAAGGAAGTAGGCACATATAAACAAACATGAATGTAAATACAAATGCCTAGAAAATATCTCAGTAGGTGTACTATATTCATTAAACAGTATACTTGTGATGGCTTCCCAGTTAGGGCCTGAAGCCTGTCTTGACACAAGGCATTGGTTTGGTCCACAGCACCAGATGTGTGTTCTACTCCTAGGAGCAGGCCTTATCCAATTAGAAATTTGTCAGTTGTATGTGTGTTGGTTGAGCCATTATTGCACTTACAGGTATGGCTTGGCATGTCCATGGTATGCAGCATGTGGGATTGATCATTGAGGAGAATTATAGTGGAGTCTTTCTTCCACAACCATCTGTATCTCTAGAGTCTCCTGGCAATATGAACATCATCCATCCAGTGGCTCAGAGTGTTTTGGCTTAGTCTCAGTTCCATCTCTTCTTCTTTTCCCGTGCTCACAATATGCAGTGTGTTCAGCAACATGGCCTTACCAACCATTGTAGTGTACAACTGACGTCAATAGCAACAGCCTTGGTGAATTGGAGGACCTCTAGGATCTCTCTCTGACTGACAGGTCATGGGGGGCAACCAACCCTTGATACTGTAGATTTTCTTAACAGTTTTATAGTTTGAGAGTCTCTATCCTCATCTTACCCAACCTATATAAAACTCCCAGGAATCTTACAGGTATAGCTGGCCTTTGCTTCTTCAGGTATCTTTCAAATGGTTTTCACATCTGTAAAACACTCAAAGGAAGGTTAACATATATTAAATCACTCATAGACAAGGTCTCACAAAGTATGGAAAGGTTTTGTCCATTCGTATTAACTGTTTTCTCCATAGATCTTTGTTAGGTACCACAGCATGTGTACGAGGCATTAAGTTGGTTAGCTCTTTACCATTTTTAGTTATCCCTTTGGAGTCATTTTGCACTTGGGGGATTTTACATGGGGTCTTTTTGTATTCTTTTATTCTTGGTACACTTACAGGTGTTGGATCCAATTGCCTGATCTGTCACTGGCTAAGAAGGCAGGGGACTTATCCTGTCCCCGCTGCACTTGTTGGTTCCCTGAGCCAGATAGGCTCTGCATCTGCCTCCGGACTGTAGCCACATCTGTCATCTTCCCATAACCGTACCAGGTTGCTAGGGGAGAACATGGTGGGAAATCCTGCTTCCACCCCTAGTATAGCCTTTATCAGAAGAGAAATGCATCTTATTTAATCCTCGGGGATTCTTAAGCACCTCTTGTACAGTTGTTATCCTTCAAATGTCCTTTGTAAACTGTTCTTCTGGTTTTAAAATCTTTCAGAAACATCTTAGTGCCAAATTTGGTTTTCTACCAATTTTTTTCTTTAGGGATTTGGGCTTGACATAAGTCTTGCCACATTTTTCTTCGAGTAACCCAAGTGGACCATTTCTTCAGTCTGGTCTTTTTTATATCTCTTATAGGGTGTTCTGTTATTTTATAGACATGTTTACATGCTGGTCAAAATCATTTAGATTTGCCAAAGCCTCTCTCGATTTACAAAGATCCTGTCCCATCAAAGGGCTTTGTAAAACCATTAAAACGCCCTACCATTCTTGAGGTCCCAGTTGAATTAGGCTTTCTTTCTTATCTCTGGTGAACCCAGTCTTATCTGGCCCAGTGAACTGGATATCATATATTGCTTTTCTCATACCTAGTTCTCTCAGGAATATCTGTCCCTTCTTTGTAGTCCTCCAGCCCCTGCTAACCATGTTAGTCTCCCTTGGTGACAACCATGTATCTTTAATGCCTTCAACCAGCCACCCCATTAAGGACTGCTCCCCCCTGCATTGGCCTCGGTTGAACAGCCTATATTGTAAGGAGGGATGGGTGATTATATAACTCAGCTGTGAAGCTTCTGAAGGACTTAGACTAACATCATTTGCACCCATGTTCCATACTGTCACAAGCCACATGGCCAGAGGCTCACTGCTTGCTTGTTTTTCCTAGTTTTAACAGTGCTAGCATGGAATGTTTCCTAGCTACAGCACAGTTAGCTTTTTTTATTTTCCTTTTTACTATTGTGTGTCTTTTGCTCTGAGTCCTTAGACTTTACACAAGTCAAAGTGTCCTGCCTTTTTTTCTCTCTCCAGCTCTGCAGCTGGGTCTGCCAGTTCAGCGTTTTCCATTTTTCCTGCCTGGGTCAGAGCTTTTATGATGCAATGTGTCCTTGCTATCTCTAAAGCAGGTAAAAGATTTTCTAACCTTTGGGTAACTTTTAACAAATCTTCACATATCCACAACATATCCCCACATTTACAACATATCCGTGGCCCATGCTTCTGCGTGGCTGGCCTCCTTTTAGTAACCCATTGTAACAACTATGTCAGCGCTGCCATCAGCGCTCATCTAAAACTCATTCTCAGTTTTGGCATATTCTGCCAGGGTACAATAATTTTGTGGCCTGAATTCCCTCCGGGTCTCCTGCACAATCGGACAGACCATATAATATATTTTATGTGAGCTTATTATGTTTTATGCCTGTGGGTAGGGAGGGGGTAAATTGGGGAACTTAGAGATAAGCACACTTTCACCACAACTCTGGGCCACCACCAGATGCTCCCGAAGCCCTACCCATAGTCTCTGTTAATTTTTACCCATGCATCTTGGGCCTGTAGTCTTGTCCCGTGCCAGTAAAGGCCCCTACTCACAGCCATGCAGGTGAGGCACTGGGGCCATCTCTCTCTTCACACCCACCAATCTGTGCCTTCCTCCTGGCTCAGCTCTTCAGCCCCATGATGTCTCCCAGAAGCCCCTTCATAGTCCACGCTCTGCATCAGGCCCTGCCCATTGGAGGAACCAGCCAATCGGGAGACACCTGTGAAGAGCTGTCTTAATTGATATTGATATGGAAATAATCAGCCAAGTGTGTGCATGCAAGTATTCATTTCTCTCTACCTTTTTGGGGGGAGGGGCTGCTTAGAGCATCCTTTAATTTACATGTTGCCATGATGCTTTTTTTTACACCTCCTATCCCCACAAACACCTGCCCATATCTGCCCCCACCACCAAATCCCATACACTCTGTCATCCCTGATAAGGCCCACTGTGTCAAGTCAAGAGTGTCCCCAGATGTTCCCCAGTCTATCCACTGCTTCCTCACCTACCAGTAATCAGTTGTAAATATTTCTTCAGCTAAGATTGGGGTATTCCGTTCATTTTCCAACTTCTGTGCTGGGTTTTTTTCTACCTGAGTTGGCATGGGACTTGTGTATGTTGACACCATTGCCATAGAATCATATTAGCAGGTTCCCAGGAGCTTCTAGGACTCTGTTTCCATATGGTCCTGCACCTCCTCCCAGGCTCTTATAATCTTTCTTCCCCTTTTTCCATGATAGTTCCTGAGCCTAGCATGAGTGAAATTTAATAAAGGAGTCCTGTCCAAGGAACAGCATTCATTAGACTCTTGAACTCTATGCTTTGGCCATTTGTGACCTTTTAAGTTCCTGGCCTTCTGCTGCATGAGGGAGTTAAATTAATGAGAACTGAGAGTTTCCATTAGTGTCCTTGTCTTTATCCACATTCTATGTTCCATGAGCCTTAGTTGTAGAGATTGCATTGTAGATGTGTCACTTGGACTTGGGAAAGACATAAACAATGTCCATGTGTGACAAGTTTTGATACTTAATAATAGTCTCAAACTGGTGCAAAATGAGCTTCTCTGATGACTGGGCTTTGGATACAAGATTTGGAGCAATACAGCTGCAACTGCTCTGAAACTACTTTCTGTGAAGGCTAGTTCTCATGATTTTGGAGCGCACCATGAAGGTGCCAAGAGAAAACATCAATTGATGGTCCAACCCCAGCTTCAAGACCAAATAACCACATCAATGGCCAGCAGAGCATATGTCATTGGTGCAGTAGTGGCACTTTTATCTTGGGGGCAATCAAGAGCTACCAAATTGGACTAAAAGCTCACTCAGTGAGAGGAAACTCAAGTTTAGTACTGTAAACCTAACCAAATACACATGGCTGGAGTGGTCATAGATCTCAGAGAAAACTCCAAGACTGTCATATCTTTAGATTAATGTGATTTCTTACTATGTGCAAAATATATACCCGTTGTTCCACCATTTTCTGGGATGTCAAGGCTCCACTGTAGATGTGTCATTTGGATTGGGAATAGAGACTTATAGGCTTCTGGACCTTGCTCATATGCACCTACAGTAATGGTGTCAGCATGTACAAGATTCATGCAAACTCAAGCAGACAAAAACTCAGCATAGATCTGTGGAAATGGTCAGCAGGCCCGAATCTTAAAGAACTATTTGCAGCTGATTATTGCTCGGTGAGGAGGAGCTGGTCTTCTTAAGGAGAGGGATTCTAGATAGGTTGACTAGATCTTAGTGTATGAAAGTGCACTGAATGCCATTTGGGGACACTAGCTTGACTTGATAGGTCTTCACAAAAAAAAATAGAATGCCTGAAATCCATTGGGGCATGGGGCTAAGAGAAGGCACCAAAGGGGAATGGGGTCTTAAAGACGATTAAGATGTTCTGTGTGAAATACACAAAATTTCAATAAAAATTTTACTATATATACCTAAAATAATAAAAATAACTATACATATATATATATATATATATATTTAAGAAGTTAAATGGAGTCAAGCATGGTGCACACATCTTCCTTCTCAGCACTCAGGCGGCAGAGGCAGGTGAACTTCGGTGAGATCATGACCAGCCTGGCCTACATAGCAAGTTCTAGGCCATTTGTGGCTATACAGAGACTGTATTAGTCAGAGTTCTCTAAAGAAACAGAATCGGTCGAATGAATATATATGAGAGAGAGAGAGAGAGAGAGAGAGAGAGAGAGAGAGAGAGAGAGAGAATTGTCAGCTTAGCTCACAGGATACAGTCTGTGTAGTCCAACAATTGCTGCACCACACTGGAGAGGCTGAGAATACGTAGTCGCTCAGTCCACAAGGCTGGATGTCTCAGTTGTCCCAATCTGGTGCTGAAGGTCTGACAAATTCCAGAAGATCAGCTAGTCTTCAGTCTACAGCAGCAAGACGAACTCACCAGCAAGAGAGAAGGCAAGCAGCAAGAAGCCTGGCATTCTCCTCTGCCTTGGTCTTTTATACCAGCTGCCATCAGAAGTTAACACCCACATTTAGGGTGTGTCTTCTGGCTTTAGATGATCCAATCAAGAAGATACCGTTCATTTCAGTTAATCCCAGATCCAATCAAGTTGACACCCAGGATTGGCCATCACAGAGACCCTATCTCAAAATTAATAAGTAATTAAATAAGTAAATAAATAGCTAATGGAATTAGTACAAGCTTTTGAAATTTTGCTTGAATAATGCTTTTGAAGGGAGAAAATTAAAAAGATAATTTAAGGCACTATGAAATGATTAAAACTAGCAGAAACTGGAAGAATCTTACATAGGAACTAGAACAAGTGAAAATTGTGAGTTTACAGATTCCATTGGAAATCACCCTTCACTGTAGCACTGCTCAAGAAGTATAAATCTCTGGTCTTTTCAGATTAAGGAAGCAGAGGTCAGGAAGTTTCCAGTGTTGCACACAAAAGGGAACCATACCTGGATTTCAGTCACAGCAGTAGATTTCATAAAGAAAACAATGAAATACTTTAAAGTCAACCAAACAGGTAACCCAAACTCAGCTTCTGATAGGAAATGGAACTCTTGCCAGTAATCTCAGTTCTTAGTAGGCTCAGTTGGAGGAACATGTGAACAAGAGGAGCCTGGCTACACATCAAAACTCTGTCTCGAAGAAAAAAAAATGGGTAGGAAGGGTTTAATGGCATGACAAATGGAACGGTAGGGAAAAAGGAGCAAGAGAAGGAATAACTAACACTAAAGGCCTTTTGAAAGAGTATTTGGAAACCAACTATGTTTTTTTCAACATACGCTATGTAAAGTTGTCTAACAGGCACCATCTTCCTGAGCCCACCTGATCACACTTCCTTAAGATCCTCACAACTGGGCTTGTTGACTCTTCCCTTGCATTGAAGAAGGTGCACAGAGAGTCATAGGACCCTTACCTAAGAGTCCAGCCCCACCTACTAGCCCCAAATGAGAAATTCAGCCCTTATTGCCTGTGGCTTGGGAGAGGGGAAAGAATATATAGACTTATAGACTGGGGAAGACTTAGGAGACGGTCTCTCTTAAAACTTTATGCAGCTATGAGGAAGTCATTATCCAGTGTGGCCCTAGGAGTGGAAGTACCCACACTCATGTAAGTAAACCCTCACTTATTACTCTGTAAGTAAGCGCAATGAACTCATTAGTTTCCTGGAGTAGATTTTGGTAGAGTTGTACCTCAGTTTGTCACTGGGACTAAGGGAAGAGAGATGAACATTGTTTAGGCCCCCTGAAGTAATCTTATCAACAATATATACAGTATAAAATGAGTTTAAATGTAGTTACCTTATAACCATGGTTTAGTATATCTAAGAGACACCGCAGGCTAGGAAACAAAAAGTCCAACACCAGGAATGAGCTCTCTCTTTTACAGTTGTTGTACAAAGAGAACCCATAAACCCTAAAATAATATTTGCTGTTGCCATTGGTTACCCATCTTATTTTGTAGGAAGACCCTATTGTTGAAGACTATTTACCTGAGTCACAAAGCACTAGAATGTTCTGAGTATGTTAATGACATAGAAAAGTAATCATCAATCTTACCTAGCTGTGAATCTTGTAAGCTACAATAAGACCTGGCTTAGCAAAATAATCCACTGGTACAATAGTGGCATGAATGTCATGGGAGGAACCAACCACCTTCTAATTGGATTTTAAGGCCTGATTCATGAGATGGACTCCATACTTGACAGTCTGGGCTACAACCTGGGATTATACAGATCACAAGCCATAGGGGAGAACCTACTATTATCATTCTTCTAAATAGACAGTATTAAACTGACTCATAATGACTTGCTGTTATACTCATGGATTAGTGCATGTCTGAAGTCTCACCAGAGAAGGTTCTTCTTGCAACAGATAGAAATTAACAAAGAGACCCACAACAGGTCAACGTGCAGAGAATTAGAGACTGAGGAATGCTCAGCCCTAAATAGGATACCTATATCACACTCCCTCCTCCAAACTTCAGGGATCCTTGCAGAAAAGGAGAAGAAAGACTGTAACAGACAGAGATAGTTTATACATATGAGGAAACTGTGTTGGACACCATAGTGTAGTTGCGTTTAAGACATCATACACAAGACCTGTGTAAATTCAAGTCAAACAGGCCCAGCACAATTGCTGGAGGTGGCCAGGAAGTCCCAGCCTTAGCCAAAATTCTATTAGCAATTAATAGCTGCTGAAAAATGAAGAATCAGTTTTTCTTATTAGTGGGATGCCTACTAGGTTGATCATACTCCCAGGACCCAAACCCAAGAGCATTTAGAAAATACAGATTTGACCCAAAAATAGCTTAACTTTTCTTTTCTTTTCTTTTCTTTTTTTTTTTTTTTTGGACACGGGGTCTCACTATGTTGCCCTAGCTGACCTAGAGCATGCAATGTAGAACTGGTTGACCTCTTTATCACAATGATCCACTTACTTCTGCCTCCTGAGTGCTGACATTAAAAGTATGTACCACCACACCCAGCTCTACAGTTCTTGTAAAGAAAAAAATAATAACAGGGGACATGAAGTTACAGGGAGGGGATGGTGTATATGGAGAAGGAGGAAAGGTTCTATTAGGAACAAAATATATTTTATGAAAATTTCAAATTAATAAAAAATATAAAAATAAATAAATATACTCTTAAATAAAAATTAACTCTATGAGAGGATTTTCAACAATATATATGTACATATAGCTTCTATAATGTTTAAATTTTATGCCCAAGAAAAAATAAGAATTCAAAAAGTTAACACTGATGAAGAAATATAATCAGCAAATTACATATTTTACATTATCCCAATTTTGATACTAGAAATCCAAGATTTTAAAGTAGTTATTAAAATGTATTTAATGATTCAAAAGAACACAGATTCATAATGGATAAATACACATAGCATAGAATATCACCAAATCAGAGCCATCAAAAGGACCAAATAAAACAATGAATTTAAGAAACACAGTAACTGAAATGAAGAATTCACTATATGTTGTTCCTAAGACATGCCACGAATTAAAGACCATGGAAGTTGCATTCAGACCAATTAAAATATTGAATTGAATATTAAATACACTAGGTACATTTGTATATTTGCAAAATTGGAATTTCATAGCATAGAATGCAAAACAGAGAACTTGAAGGAAAACTCCATGTGCTATTTTGCTGTCTCAATAATGCTCATAATTATGAAATGTCAGACTCCAAAAGTTAAGTTAAAACACTGAATAGAACCAGATATAATTAACACATTGCAACATAGGAAGAGGAATATCTAATTTCTCATTGGGAAGAAACATGGACTTCAGAGCATATGTAAAAAATAGTTCTTACATTCTGGAAAAAACAGTAGTGTCAAACTGCCATGTATACACTAGAAAAATTTATCTTACTTATTTGAAGAAAAATAGAGACATTTTAGGTCAAGCAAATTCAGAGATTTTTCTTTTTGTATTCACACTTGCATAATAACGTTCAATGAAGTAACAGCATGGCAGAAATAACAGCAAACATTAACAAAAAGAGGTAAAGATGAAAAACATGCAAATAAACATGTAATGTGCAGGGACAGAATATTTCCCCTACTGAAAACAAGAAAAACTGAAAACAAGATAAACCAAGCAAAGAATTCCATCCATGCAGAACTGATCCTTGAAAGGTGAAAAAGAAAGGAGACTAGCCTTTGAGTTGCCTAATTTTAACACAAGCAGAACTCAGTTCTATGTCTAAGCAAATAGTCTTGGTGTCTAGGAGTATAGAGCACAGGGTGGCTAAAGTATCAAAATGCAATAGTGCAGCGTATAAGGGAGAAGAAAGGGTGTGTGTGTGTGTGTGTGTGTGTGTGTGTGTGTGTACACATGTATATTGTGCTTGCATATTCAAATACACACACATCCACATATAGGAAGTTTCAGAGTTCTGCAGAAGGTTAACAGAATCCTGATCAGTATGTGTATACTAGTAAGCCAGATAAAGAATGAACAAAATTGATTAGAAATACCAATCCCCAATACCCAGGATGAGAGATACTGTCTTCTTTCCCAAGTAAAAATGGAATAAGTCATAACTCCTGTGGCAACAAGTGTAATAATGAGAAAGCTCAATGTCCAATCACTAACACTGATCCAATTCCAAACAAAACTGCTAAAGATAGTATCCATTGGGGTCAAACGACCAAGAAAACTAGCTGTGTCCCAGGAAAAGCTCAAAATTATTCACAGAAACATACACATAAATGTCCAGAATGAGGACAAATCTACAATGGATACATTGTAAACAGAAACTGCCATAGTCTAAAACCAACATGCATTGTTAATAAAGAAAATTCAAAGGGTATTTTCAAATTAAACTTGTCCTGAAAATGATGCAGATAAGGAAAGCGATTGCTGAATATATAGTAGCAGAACATATCTAAAAATGAAATGCAGAATGGAAAAGGAAACTCATATAGAAACATTAAAAGCAATAAACTGAATGAAGCATTGGAGAAGGAAATATAAAAATCTAAGGATGACACAGATTTCTTGTCATAAAGAACAGTTTTTCCTTAATAAAAGGGTAATTCACTAGGAAGACACAACAGTCTTGAGTGTTTTGATTTGTAATAGAATACCAAAATTAATTGAGCAAAATTTTCAAAGCAAATGGACAATTTCACAATTAAAGTTAGAACCTTCACTGCCCTGTCACAGTAATTTATAGACTAATTGTAAGCTCAATAAAGGTACATACAGAACAATATTTCCAACAAAACTTACCTAATGAGCCTTTTTATTCCGATTTTTATTGAGTTCATGTGCATTTCATAACATAAATCTTAATCGAATTTAAACCTCTTTTGCCATCTCTGACCACCACAGTCCCCGCCCCATACCATCAGATTTCAGTGTTCTGATATATATGTTAAGTCCTACCCAGTTCAGCATTTGTATCCAGATATCCGTCCATCCAAATTCATCCCCTGGAATCTAATCAGCATATCTAGAGTCACTCCCTTAATGAAGTTCTACTCTTTCTCAAGGAGCATTTTTGCAACACTCCAACCTAGTAAAGCAGAACAGGGGTTTACCAGACCCCCAATGTATTTGAGTATGCTGTCCCTATTCAGGGCAGTTCTTTCTGAGTTGTGCTGGTCCCATCTGCTAATTATCTCAGGAAACACCCTCACAATCACACTCAGAAATATAATTTGCTAATTTCCTATGTTTTGTTGTGATTTGAATATAAATAATTCACATGAGCTGATGTGTTTCAACACTTGGTCCCCAAGTGCTGCTGCTACTTGAGAGTGTTGTGGATCACTTAGGAGCTGGAGTTTCACCTTTTGGTGCCTTGTTCCACATCAGTTTTTCTTCAGCAAGGTAGATATTATTGCAACCACGACCACCACACATGAGGCTTCAGTTTCTCCAATCTCTGAATTTGGGTTCACACTACTGACTCTCCTGCCTCCAGACTTTTAAAAATATTTTATTTATTGCTTTTATTTTTTTATGTGTATGCGTGTATTGCCTGCATGTAGGTAAGTGCATCAGTGTTGTGCAATGCCCTCAGAAGACAGAAGAGGCTGTCAGATTCCTTGGAACCAGAGTTACAGACAGTTGTTAGCTGTCATGTGGTGCTGGGACTTAAACCTGGGTCTTCTGCTAGAACATTCAGTGTTCTTAAACACTGAGCCACCTCTCCAGTCCCCCTGCCTCCAGACTTTTAAGCTCAGTATGGGCTGTGTTTTTCAGCCCCTTATTTGGAGACTTCTAACTTATTAGAAATGCCTGAAAACTTTTGAGCAGCTACTGGTTTCTCTGAGTACCTAGATATAGATGATCAGTGTGGACCAATCCTGCCTCTGCCTATGTAAGCTAGTCTAGTAAAGTGACATATATATCTTTAATTATATATTACTAATATCCCTTTAGACATTTGTGGTTAATATAGATTTTTGGCAACAAAAGTGATTCTAGAGAAATCAAATTGTAAAACTGAATATGCGATTTTTGGAGTAGGCCTTTCTATTTTGATAAGAACTAAACTTGCTATAGACTCTCCCTTTGATAGCATAGAGAGCACTGAGAACCCCTGGTGTGAATTGTTTAAGAGCTGCACAAAACTAACACATCTGATACCTTTCATTCATTACATGTAGAGGTAGGAAATTAATTCACTTTAGACATAATACCTTTGAACAATTCTAAATGAATTCAGTGATTCAAATTCTGAGCTCCAGAGATATATGAACAAATTCAAATTTTCACTATGTGTCCTAAAGGAACTCATCTATCTCTAGCCACAGTTCAGAATTTGCTGAAATGTACATGCAAATATAAAATAGCATATACTGAGTAACAAGTGATGTTTAAACATATATATATATAAATATATTATTTAAAGTTTTAATAATACTTTATTATTTTTATGTGTATATATGTAGTGCCTGCATGTAGGTAAGTGCAGTGGTGTTGTGCAATGCCCACGGAGGAGAGAAAGGTTGTCTGATCCCTTGGAACTGGAGTTACAGACAGCTCTTGGCTGCCATATGTGTGCTGGCATTCAAACCCGAGTCTTCTGCAAAAACAGCCAGTATTCTTAACCTCTGAGACATCTCTCCAGCCCCATATTATATAATCTTTAAATCAGATTAAACATAGCTGTCTCCTCAAACATGAAACATTCATTCATAGTAAAAAGTTAAAAGGTCCTCCTTTCTAGCATCAGAAGTGTATAGTACATTTATTTATATTCACCATTCTGAACACACAGAAAATTATTGATCCTGAGTGTTAGTCGGTACACATCCACCAGTTTTTTCAATTCTCCCTACTTGCTACTCTCTTCAGCTTCTAATAACCACTATTCTACTCTCAACTCTAAAGTTCAATGTGTGAGTGAGAGTATGTGATGGCTAGCTTTCTGCTGTTTCATTTTAGGTAATGATCTTCAGATCTATTCATGTTTAAAATTTTATTCTTTTTGTGAAGTCTCAATAGTATTCATATATATATAAACAAATACAACAAAATATGTCACATTTTCTTCTCTTATTCATAAATTGATAGACACAGATTTTAAGGGAATAAAGTATATGCTCATGACATTCCTTAAAGCTGTTTTTCTGAAATAAAGGAAGAAAGCATATTATAAAAAAAACAATTATAAATAAATACCATATATATATATATACATATCTGGAAAAATTTGTAGCAGAATTTTATTAAGTAAAGACAACAAAATATATAAAGGCTAATGCTATATGATTAAGAGAGATTTTCCCCTGGACAATAAGGTTAGCTTAATGATTAAATTTCAGTCATCATAATTTGCTCTATTAAAGGAAAAAACAAGAACAGCTAAAAACATATTTATCCTTCTGTAAAGGATTAAATTCCTAATAAGCAAACAGGGTCACTAATGCATAATAAAGACATCATACTTCTCACTGCTTCTAGTATGAGACAAAGTCCTGGCAGGCTTTTCTTCCCACCAGCAGAGCTTCTTTTTATAGCTGAGTAATCCTGATCCAAGACCAAGTTCAGACTTGGCAGCTTGGAGCTGTGACCTATAGGTGCTCTCTTCTTTATTTAAGTGTACTAATCCAAAATAAGGGAGGGGAACTTTCCCTGCAGTTTCAGAGAAAAAAAAAATCAAAATATTTAAGGGTTGGGGGGACATGACTGGGGGAGGGGGTCTGCATGCGAGTGGGAAATATTGTATGAAAAGTAAAAGCTCAACAAACAAATGAAACATTTAAAAGGCCCAAGCCCTCCTGAGGGCTTAGCAAAAGTCTTACAAGGAAGAAAGAGCATTTGATAAAATGCAGCTTCCGTTCCTGAAAAGAAACAATAATTCTCAGTAAAATAGATGTGGCAAGACTGGATAGTGCATCTCTATGCCCAAAGCTAACATCATTCTCAATCCTAAAAGATCAAATACTATGCAGTAAACTAAAGAATGTTGTAGGGATTTTAACACTTCTATTATAGATTTTTAACATGTCTGACTATTCAGAGATTTTAGCTAGTGCAACATGACAAGATTACCTACTGAAAGATATTCAGATTAGTAAGAGTAAAATTTAATTTGTAGATAACATGATCATCTACAGTGATATTTTCTGCAATGTACAAGCATTTCTATTAATAAATTACTTTATCAAGGTTGGAGAATACAAGGTAATTATTAGGAAGAAAACAATTATTAGTAAGCAATTTGTAGAAATACTACCTGCGATAACAATAGATGTTTATCACATTAAGAGTAAGTCTCAAAAAAAATTAAAACTTTACATTGGACATTTTAAAACACTATAGATATAAGTTAAATACTTGAGTAAATAAGCAGCAGCACTTTTTTTTTTTAGTTATTGAGAAGTTAATTCTGAATTTCATATGGAAAAATGAAGTATCAAGGAAACCAAAAGTAATCTTAAAAAAGAACAACAGTGTAAGGCTGATCTTATAAGACCTCAGTATTTATTATGGAAATTCTTGAATCAAGGCAGTAAGAAACTGACATCCACACCAACAGATTAGATCAACTGAGCTAAAGAGTGAGCCCAGCAGCCGCCCCTGAATCATCAATATACTGAGTTTCATCAGAAGTGTCAAGGCAGTTCAGTAACAAAGACAACAAAGGATGCTGTAAAAGTGGATGCTGATAAGCCAAAATTAGATTTTTCAAAAGATTTTGTATTAATTATTTGAGAATTACATACAACGTATTTTGGTCATATTACCCCCCAACCTCTCTCCTTAACTCCTCCCAGATCAATCCTAACCTCGTTACCCACCCCAATTTCATGTCATGTTTTAAAATTTAATAATCAATCAACTTCAATATTTGCTTTCCTTATACACTTGGGTGTGGGACCACCAACCGAAACATGATTTATGTACCAGGAGCCATACCATTAAAGAAAAATAACACTCCATTCCCCAGAAAGCATCAACTGTCCATAGTTCCTCAGTTCTTATTCCACGCTAGATTATTGTCTGGCTCAACTATGCAAGTTTATGCAAGAAACCACAGCTGCTATGAGTTCATGAGAGCAGCAGTCGTGTCATGTCATGTCACTAATACATGGTGTTTCTCCAATCTTCCCCAACCTCTGGGTCTTACACTATGTCTTCTTCCTCTTCTGTGATGGTCACTGAGCCAAGGGGAGATACATAAACATAACATGACTTCAGTAAAAATAAAATGTACTGGTGGCACATGCCTTTTTCAGCTCTGCAGAAGCAGATTCAGGTCAATCTTTGTGAATTCAGGGCCAGTGTGGTCTGTACAGAGAGTTCCAGACCATCAGTCAGAGCTACATAGTGAGACCTACCTGAAAAAAAGAAAGGAAGGAAGGGAGGGAGGGAAAGGACAAAGGGAAAGAGAAAAATACTGAAAAGAATAAAATATAAAAGAGAAACATATTTTTGCAAGTGACTTCTTTTACACAGAAGTACAATTTTAAATCTAAAAATACTTTGTCTTTTGTAAAATGTACATACTATAATTTTTAGTGCAGAAAGAGAAAAAAAGGTGCAAAATAGTGTATTGAAAAAAAATGAAAGAAACAGTAGTGTGGACAGTGGGATAGTGGTTGTTGATTTAAGAACATAACATTAGAGATGGGTCTGGAGACTGGCCCAGCAGTGAAGGGCATTGCTGATCTTGCAGAGGACCTGAGTTTGGTTCCCAGCATTAACATCAAGCAGCTCAGGACTGCCATGTAGCTCCAGCTCCAGAAGAGCCAAAACCCTTGCTTGACCTCCACAGGCACCCATACTTATGTGGACATACATGCACACAGATATGCATATATAAATATTTAAAAATAAAATTCTAAAAGGAATATAAAGAGAAGTGAATGGCAGTATCTTAACATAAACACTTCAAGATTCCTTTGCTGTAATAATTTCAAAAGGTAAAGGTCCCTTAGTATTGGCTATGGGAAGAGAAGAGTGAGCTTTCAAAGCCAGAGTCTAACAACTCAAAAACAAAATAAACAAACAAGCAAACCAGAATAGCAGCTATAGTCTGTCAAAGCTAGACACTTGTAGCTTTGAGACTTGATAGAGTGTGCCAGCATCAAACACTTATTGGGTGCTAGTAACTAAAAATGGGCAATAAAAGACCAGTAAGAAGTCCCAGCTGGTCACTGCTGAGTGAAAGTTTGTGTTCTTTAAGGGAGTGACGCTAGATAGGTTGACCAGGCCAGTGGATGAATTCGCACTGAGGGATCTTTTGGGGCACAAACTTGACTCAGGCCTTTAAATAAATGACAGAATGTTTGAATTCTGGTGGGGGAGCTACCGAGGGGTGCAGATAGAGGAGCATGTCTAAGTATGTTTAAGTAATGCACAAAAACTTCAATAAAAATGTATATATCATTAGACCAGTCAGAAGCTTTCATTTGGACTTAATGTTGAAACACAGGGTAGTTTACAGGAAGGAATTTTCCCTGACCGATCTGAGAAATCTAAGTGGAGAGCTGAGGGATGTAGATGGCATGGGCAAGGAGAGATTTTCCCTGATTAGATGGGGACATTCTAGTCAGAGGAAGCAGAGCACAGCAGTCTCCTCTGCTCACGACAGCTATGTCCCTTCCTGTGGTTGCATGGACATCTATAGCTGGATGTCTAAAGCTGAGCTGAAGTTTTCCAAAACTGTCATGAAATATTTAGAAAAGTCTGGACTGGGCTGTGATTGAAGGCAGCTGGAAGAAGCAACTTCTTGATTGAGAGCTTCGGTGCTCCCTGGGGGAAAGGCTGTGCTGAATTCTGGCTACTGCAGGACCTCCAGAAGGGGCAGCAGTACTGCCCAGTGCTTAAACACAGGCCAAGTACTCCGAGGGAGTGTTAGGTTCTTCCAGTTGGCCTTAATCTAAGAAGCCAGAAATCTATGAACAGTCACTGATGTTTGGTTTTAAAAGTTGTGTTGGAGCTTCTGAAAATGCCCATATGGAAACAAAATGAATGCTAACTTACAAAATACATGGAAGTTAGTTTGAGATAGATAATAGAACAGGTGTGAAAAACTTTTATAAGGAAAAAACAAAAATAATCTTCTGGATCACATAATTAACCTTCAGAGTTGGATAAAATAAGTCATGAACTACAACTGTATACCTTCATGAATGAGAACATTTTAAGACTGACAACATTCAAATGCCAGCGATGATGTCAAACTACCTAAAGCTCTCAACTATTGCTGATGGGAATGTCAGTGACATAATCATTCATGAAATAAAGGTTTAAGATATCATGCAAAGGAAAACGTTTACCATTCCAATTCCAGATATACACCCAAGAAAATCAATATATTTACCAACAGAAAAACTTCCATTTAGATTTTTTTTTTCATTCCTACAGGGAAAACTTGTAAACAACCCACACTCCAGTCAGTGATGAGAAAAAGAGGGGACATACAATGTATGTTAATATATTAAACATGATTCACAATATCACTTCCCAAAATAAAACATGTTACAACAAGATGAATGAAACTCACAGACATTATAGTAAGCCAAACAAATTTGGCCAAATACATACTGCAGCAGTCCATGAATGTGAAACTGCAGAACAGACAATGCTTATTCATGGTGAAAACAACCAGAACCATAGCTGTTTCTGAGATTCACAGCAATTCACAGAAAATATCAGGAAGTATCACAGGTGATGGAAATGGTGTGAGTCTTTATAGGAAATGTTGGGTTGTGCACATTCACCCAACACAATTACATAATTAAATCTGTATTTCAGGTTGTTTTTCCTAAGAAAAATGAGTGCAAGAGGAGTGAGTAGAGATATAAACTAAGGAAGGTTATGGGTCATGAGCGTTGCTCTTTTCTGAGCTGAGTGATGGATATCTGAGAATTCATTACACTCTTGTTTACTAAGTATGTTAAAATGTTTAAAACTGATTAAAAGGATGTAATTTCCATAGTGGAGAGCATGTGTGTTTGTCCAATGAGTCAGTTCAGGCATAATTAATTCAGAAAAATCAAGACGATGGAAGGGTATTTTCGTGGAGAGTAAAACTGGAAACCTTCAGATAAAAAGCCATGCAAAATTATTAGGTTTTACTTAACACATGATACTAATCAAGACAAGCAGCAATGTGTATGTTAAAGGTCAGCAAAATTTATATATTAGAGAGACCCAGGTTTGCAGTTTTGTTCTTCCTTATTGGCTTTGTTACTTTGTGCAAAGCTATTAAGTGTTCTGAATTTCAGTTTATTCAACTCTAAAATGAGATTAACTTTACATCAAAAGGTAAAAAAGAAAATTTGGCAATTTTAATATAGTATAACCAGTTTCCATGCTGCATGTAATTTAGTATACATAAAAGAAATTATATCTTCCTCTTTCCCTAATAAGTCCCTCAGCCCATCCCTAGCCTTCTTGAAGAAATAAGAAACTGGGATTTGCAGATTTGTTATATGTGTTACCACAGGTGGTCTGGAATTTGTTGTGAAGACCAGGCTGTTTTCCATTTCATAGAGATCCTCCTGCCCCTGCCTCTGGTGCTGGGACTAAATGTGTTTACCACCATGCCCAGTCTTTCAAAGTCAAACTTGTTGAAGATTTCCTACATTTATTAACCCTGCTGCTTTGGAGTTATTTATTTCAAAATTTTTATATCATAATTTACATAAGGAAACCAAAGTTCCTCCAAAGATATTTCTAAGTACATCATTCCCATTTATCAACGGTTATGATGAGACTTTTAGAGACCTTTTATAATTGATATTTCAGTAATTTTTTGAGTTGTGTGCATTTTTCATAATAGATCTTAATCAACTGTGGGCCCCCTCCTCCATCGCTGCTCTCCATAACCCCCACTAAATTTTATATATTCTCTCATATATGTTAAGTCCTATCCAGTCTAGCATTTGTACCCAGATATCCCTTGATGCAAGTTCATCCATTGGAGTCTAGTCATTTATCTAGAGTTACTCCTTTGAAGAAGATCTACTCTCCCTCACCCACCTAAAGTCTTATTTATGGGAGGGAACTCATGGGTGGCACTGTAAATATAGCCACATACACATGGCTGAAGAGGTAGATCCTAGAGAAAAACCCTGTCTCTGTCATATCTCTAGACAAAGGAAATTTCTTACTGTGTTTTTGTAATTTTTACATAGTAAAGTCTTATTACATTGAGTAACTTGTTTATCTGCTGTCCTTAACTACCTATCGCTTTGCCTGCTTATTACTATAAAACAAATTTGTGAATTATAGAATTATGTTCTATATTGAATTGTATATGTTCAATTTAATTGTCTTTAAAATACTTAAAAAATAAAATTACCAGTGACACCCAAAAGCAGAAACCCAGGTACAGTACGGCATAAATTTGATAATGCAGCAAATAAAAATCAGCGGAGGAATAATCGTAGCTCCACATTTATATGGAATGCAAGAATGTGTTTCTTTATGGTACTTGAAAGTGATAACAATATCTAAGGATAGACTAATATTGTCCCTGAGCCACATGTAGAATGATCGACTTTGACATGATAAACGGGAAATTACTGGTAGCGCAATTGCAGAAAAAAGGAGTTCAGTGACTTGAAAGAAATTTGAGAACAAAAATGGAATGCATTGTTAAAAAATCCTGTAGTACTACATTCTGAATGACAGAATCGTTTGTGTGTGTGTCTGTGTGTCTGTATCTGTGTCTGTGTGCCTGTCTCTATGTGTTTCCCTATATGTCTCTCTCCCTCTGTGTATGTGTGTATATGTATGAGAGAGAGAGAGAGGGAGAGAGAGAGAGAGAGAGAGAAAGCTATGCCTCTTTCAGTAGCATGATCATGTACAGTCAAAGCTGCAAGGAATATGAAATATCTAGCTCATTTCAATGTTCAGTTCTAAGTATCTAAGTAAGAATTACATTTGATGAAAGCATGTTAAGTTCTCAAAATTATAAAAGTGAAAAAATTAAAAGAATTACACCACGTGTTATGTCTTTCTTCTTGTTTAATTATACAAAATAACAGTTCATTATCAGAAAAATCAATATTTCAGATTTAATGAACTATAATTTTATATCAAATGTGACTATTTCATTGCTATCTTCCAACTTCAGTCAAGAGCTCTATGAGGGAATGGAGTTTGCTGTTGACTAGTTTATCCAAGAGTTTGCAACAATATTCTGGACACATACTAGGTAAACCTTTTATAATGTGGAAATAAAGATGGATTCATGTGACTATGCTTTTCAGAGCAGGTTGGTTGTTGCAGGTTCTCCTCAGGCCAGCTGTGAAGACCCTGACCTGGATCGCGTCCCCTGCTGATGGGCGGGGAGGCAAGAGGTGCGGAGTCATGACACACAGACCTGGGGAGTCCAGTTGAAGCAAACACTAGGCGAGGTGCTGCAGGCTCCTTTAATGCAGGAGGGGGCAGGCCTTATATTTCCCTTTTCTCTGCCCCCAAGTCCCTTTAGTCAGTGTATCATTTTCTGATTGGTTGGCGCCATGAAGTCTATCAGCAGTCACTGGGCTCATGAGCAGGGTATGGAGGCATGGGCTCCTTTTGGCAGGCTATTTGCAGACCAAGAAGTGAAGCGAATTCTCGCTGAATCCCAGGGCTCTGGGTCCGCTCCATCTTTGGAGGCCTCCTGCTATATTCCCACCCTTTTTCTTTAAAAATGACTGTCCAGCGAGAGCCTGTAGGCAGCTCTGCCTCAGGATGACCCCAAGATCATGGACTGTACCTGTCTTAGGTTGTCCTATTCAGGCATGAACCTTACCTGTCATTGGAGCACAGGTGTACATGTCCATGTCCTGGCTTAGGTTTATTCAATCCAACAGGAGCTTACCTGTCATTGACTACCAGCCTTGTTGAGTGTCTCCACAGTGGTGGAGGATTGGGTGATAGCTACTGCAGCAGTGGCAGCCAACCCTAATGCAAGGATGGTGGCTGAGATGAGATCAGCAGTGATCCCAAAATCCTGTTTTAAGTGGGGGGCTTGTGACAAGACTGTCTGCTCTATAAGGGTGACAGCATGGAAGTGGGTTGCATTGGTGACTGGAACCCAAAGGGCCATGGGTTCACACATAAAGAGAACTATGTGAGCTGGGTGGTTCCACCAGGCTGCCAGTACACAGCTGGTGTTAGTATCGGAGCAGTTGAGTTGTCCCCAAGGGTCGGAGGTAATGTTGGCTAGCAATAAGGCAAACAGGGGCCAGACACAAATGTCTTCCAAGGATCCCCACTTTCCAACACCTCAGAGTTGAGAGTCAATTTCCAATACTCTAATGGTGAAGTTTTTTGTTGTTGTTGTTTAAAGTCTTACACATGTTCTCTAGCATAACTGTGTAGCCTAAGCATCCACATGAGTGGCCCCTTTGTCCCTTCCAAGAAGCAAGCACTTTCTATAATCTTTGTGGCCACACAGAGGCTCCTTAATCATCTACTCCTCAGTTGACATTTTTCTGACTAATTGTCTATGGGGATGGCAATGTCAATGAGTCAGCAACAATGTAGAAAAATAGAGTATCCAGGGAGATGTGATTGTTACCACCCCTGCATGAAGTCTGGCCTATTGGTCTGAAAAATCCATGATTGTTCTTCATTGAATGATAACCATTGGATGGTCAGATGCTAGCCACAGCTCAATGCCCTTCTCTGCTTCTTTCCCAGAGTTGTAAGTAAATCATGTCACACTCTCAGTAGGGATATCTCTGAGTCTCCAGCTTCAAATAGCCACAAGAGAAGCAAAAGTACTCCCTAAAGGTTGCTTGTTGCTGATGGTAAACTAGTCACTTGTTCATGGAACTTACTAGTCCCTTGGGACACTGTCTTTGCCAGTTTGGCAATGTATCATTTCCCTTTAATAAGGGAACCCCTTTGAGTCTACTCAGTTTTACTAAGGGGTTTGTGTACTTAATCACAATAAGAATTGTACCTTGTATTGGTGCTTGTGACACACCCTAGCAGTATGCTACTCAGTATGCATTAGTGTTCAAGTGCAAGTAAGGAGCTGCCTGTCAAATATGTTATATGTGGAAGCTGTCATTGCACATCTGAAATCTGAGAGGCTGGTGCTTTCAAATGTACTTCCTGAATCACAAATTCATGTCCACATACACCAAAACCAGATACCCACAACTCTATCAAGCATAAAGTTTCTAAATATTTAAGGTATAATGTTTAGACCATGACTTGGTCTGCTGCCTCAGAGGAGCCCATTCCAATTTGTCATGTTGATGAAGAAAGCCCTCCCCCCCCAAAAAAAAAACCTTGGTAGGACACTGGCTGCCTTAGTATCCAAAGACTAGCAAGCTAATGGGCCTCCTTTTTATTAGTGGCTGGTCCAAGGCCAACAAATTTTACTTGATGGTATCAGAATTACCACCCTTTCCACTCAAGGTATCTTAGCATTCAGAATGACTGGATCCATTGCTGTTTCTATTTTAAAACATTTTTTGAACAGATAACTGGGTTGTGAACATTGTGGTAGTATTAGTTGTAACACTTACTTGTAGCAAGTCCTGAATTAACCGGGCAAAGTTATTTTCCGCTTTCTGTGTCATACCAATTTTGCTGAATGGATCCTTAGAATTGAGGCAAGTTAAGTGGAACCACACTGTTGTTGCTCCAAGTCTGAGCTGTGACAGCCATGCCCCTTCACATGGTAGTACATCAAGTGTCACCACAAAATGCCAATGGATCCCAAACACTTGGTCATCAACACCTGAAATGACCTCAAGGGCCCCATCTTCAATCAGACAAATGTCACACCACAAAGTTCCATGACATCAATTTAATTTTCCCCCATAAGAAATATAGAAATACTGTCACATGAGCTCTAGTATCTTCGAATCCTAAGAATGTCTGATAACCATTTACTCTTTTTATCTCAAATTTGAGAGGAATTTGAGAGATTCATACTCTAAAGGAAAAGCTCTATTGATCATAATCAAAGGAGCACGCTAACTGCCTCTCTATGTTGATATAATCTCATTTCAAAATTCTAAAAGGATTCTTACAGGGAATTTTATCATAGACATGAATGTGGTTGAAAGCATGCCTAAACCTTTTCAAATTACTCATTAGGAAGTATAAAATATTAGTATGACATAGCTGTGTCTTTTATGTAGTGGATAGCGTTCAAGGATGACCCAAATGCAGTAATGTGATCTTTTATTTCTTGTATGATTTCCAACAGCTTGACTTCCTCCCAACATCTTACATAATTCCACTGTAGGGCAAGTGTAACAAGAGGTTCACTTTTGAATATTGCTTTGTACATAGATTAGCATTTGAAACTATTTTCACAATTAAGCACTTAGAATGCACCTGTGCCTTTAGGAATTTTATTTTTCCTGCAATATAAGTTTATCATTTTGTTGTTAGAGAATACAAGCACGTTGTAATGTCTTTTCTGGGAAACAAATATTTGCATGAGCGCTTGGAAGAACAAAACTATTATACCTGACAAATAGCCTAACTTTGAGCCTTCATTTAATTGTATTTTGTATTATTTTCTGTTCTTGTTTGAAAAATATTCAGATTCAGAATTAAAAAAATATTGGAGGAACTGGATTTCTATTTTAATTTTCTTTGGAATTACTTAGTTGATAAAATTTATAACATTAAGTCATGATTTCACTTAAATGCTTTACTTTGTAGTATTAATTCCTTTTAAAAGAAGGCTCAGTAATGTTTAGTTCATAGTAAGTGAACTTGAAAAATCATATGTATTTGTTGTCTTTGATCTATAAGAAATATCCAAAAATGTTTGAAAAAGAGAATTTCCTCTATAATCAATTATAAGCATAATGAAATAAATATGGACAGAAAAGCTCAGTCAGTACTGTAAACTGAGTGGAGCTAGGTCACTACTTTACGGTTTATTTCAGTTGTCAACTTGACTGAATTTAGGAATGTCTAGAGAACTGGCAAAAGCATTAGTCCAGGGTGTCTGTGAAAGTGATTTTGAGGTTGTTTCTGGAATTGATTGCTAGGAATTTAGTGAAATTTTTGGACTGCTCAACTAGCTAGGGACCTGGTTAGAACTCAAAAATCTGAAGACCATTCTTTGAAGTTCAGGACTCATAAACAAGAACCCTAATTTATCAGGCTTTAAGCCACATGTTGAGAGTTGCATGTTATGTTTCTCTGATTCTGCTCTAAGATTGTAATCAAGTTGCATTATGGCCATCCAAGTGTGTCTAGCTTGAAGAGAGCTGCTGTGAAGATGAGTTTCTATAAATTCATGAAACTATATAATCCCCCTATAATTCTCTCTTTTTTCTATTTTCTTCCTCCTCTCTTCTTTGATCTTTCTTCTACTCTTCTCTTTTTCCTGCTCTTTCTCCTCCTCCTTCTCCTTTTCCTCTTCTTTTTCCTCCCCCTCTTCCTCCTCCTTCTCCTCCTCCTCCTCTTCCTCCTCTTCTTCTTCCTCCTCCTCCTCCTGATCCTCCTCCTTCCTCTTCCCTACCTTCTTCAACTTCTGTGTCTTTCTGTCTCTGTTTCCCTCTGTTTCTGTCGCTCTCCTCTCTTTCTCTCTCCCTCTATCCTTCTTAACCACCTAACCTTTTTCTATGGATTCTGTCAATTTTGAGAGCCCTTACAAAAAATATCTTCTAGACAATCAGAACCTTAAGCCTCATCAGGGTTGAGGGTGCAAAAGTAACATTATTCTAAGAAAATCAAACAAAATTTTTCACCTAAATAACATTACCCAAGATCTGAAAAGCTGCTAGAAAGTAAATAGATGCCGAGTATAAACTTATGATTAAATGTTATAAAACAGTAGAAAGAAAAGCTATTTTATATTTTATTGGCATTACTTATTTCTTTTTTGCTGTGATAAAATGTCATAGCCAAGGAAATTAATAAGATGAATTTATTGGACTTATGGTTCCAGAGGGATACAAGTTCATCATTATGGGGAAGCATGGTGGCAGAGGTGGTGAGGCCAGAAAGCTGAACACTCACATCTTCAATCGGGCACAGGAAGCAGAGAGTAGACAGACTGAAAATGGGAAGTGACCACTGTGAAAGCCAGCTCTCCAGCAGTGCTTCCTCCAGCATGGTCACACCTCCTAAAGGTTCCATGACCCTCTCCAAACAGCTTCAACAAATAGAGACTAAGGGTCCAAATACTTCAGCCTATGGGGGACACTCTAATTCAATCTACTACATTATTGCTCTGATAAAAATACCTGGCATAACTCCATTGTTTCTAGATCTGTGGTAAGTCAGCTTTATATATTAGAAGCGTGCCACAAAGCAAAGGTGTCACAAAGCAAACCTTGTAGGTTCTGATAAATAGACTCAGAAGGGAGGAACGAGTCTGTGGTAAATCAGTTTTATATATTAGACGGATGCTGCAAAGCAAAGGTGCTCACCTCGTGGACTCAGAAGGGAGGAAAGAATCTGTAGAAAGTCAGCTTTATATATTTGGAGGATGCAGCAAGTAGACTCGGAAGGAAGGAACCAGGTACAAGATTTACCTTCAAAAGGCACACATTGAGTTATATCCTCCAACAGAGCTGTACTTGCAAATAAGCTACTCAGGTATGAACCCAAATGGATTAATCATTCATGAAAATCAGTGAAGTTAACATACATATGGTTCAATAGACTCTAAATACTACTGCTTTGGGGGAATAAAAGATGGAGGGATATGAGCCTTCTAGGAGGAACCCTTCATATCCAAGCCATAAAACCATGCTGGAGAATTCATTGATAGAACAAAGGAGGAAACAGACCTTAACGTAAGCCTATGATTTTTAAAAAAATGCATCAATTACTCCTCAGTTGTCTGTTTCCAGCAGAACCACAACAGCCTCGGCCTCTGTCAAATCTCCTCAGTCACCAGCCTAGAGTATTGCCTGCCACTCTCTCCTCAGACAGTAGTTTTATGAATAAGCATCAGAAGTCAGTGCAAACAAGCCAGTGGTTCAAAACTCAGAAAAAGAATGAAAAAAAGAAATATGAACCCACAGTCTTTAGGGATACATTGGTACTTAATGAATCTGGTGGTGACTTTATGGGATTCTTAAGATTAAATCATCATCATTCTGCAGACACTTTTTGATATCCTGGTGGTTGGAAATATGCTTGTCTTGGAAAGGACACACATAGATGATGGTGACAAGACCAAAGTAATCAGCCAGTGTGTGTTTTCAGCAAGCAAAAGTCCTGAAACCATCTGAAACTATGCTCAGGTTTTCAATAAATTCTTCAGGGATAAAACTAATTGGAAAAAGCATTTTAAGACCAAATGAAAAAGCTCCTTCTCTTAAAGCCTTTTCTGAAACATTTTCTGAAACTGATCCAACAAAGTTGGCCATGCTGTCTGGGGTCCTGTTGAACAACTACACCCTTCTGTCCACCATCCTTACCAGTCTCTTCAATGACAGTTTAGTCAAAGAAGGCATTGCAACCTCATGTGTTGTCAAACTTTCCAAAGCCTAGATGTGAGAATAAAAAAAGACAAAAATTCTGTTATCTCTTCCTTGAGAAAATCCAGCTTAGACAAGAAGCATAGATTTAAAAATCATCTTTAATCTAAGCAATGGAAAGAATATCAAACCCTGAATACTGAACTAAAGCTTAGAGTGGATGTGTGCGTGTGCGTGTGTGTGGGTTTTTTTTTTTTCGTGTGTGTGTG
>NW_008338715.1:533163-549969 GCF_000622305.1 Nannospalax galili | reverse complement strand
TATAAATGAATAAGAAAAACAAATCCCACCATTCATAAAATGGAATGTCTTTGTGTGACTGGTTGCAGCTTTACCATGAACAACAAAGACCACAGATATTGGAAGATTTAATGGATTTAATTCAGAATTGTATAACAAGCATTTTACTCAAAGAAAAAGTGGTTTTTAGATTTATGTAGAGATATATCACTTCTAGACCCTCAGTGAATAAATTCCAAATCGACATACAACAGGATGAAAATTAGAAACAGACTAGAACAGAAGTAAGTATAATTTAGAAATTAAATTTTAGCCATTGTTTTAATAGTACGAGTAAGGGATACAATTATTCAATAACTAGTAAATGAATTTAAATTTATTAAGTAAACACCATGGCTGACAGAAGTAGAGAATAATGGTCACCATAAAAAGATGAGTCTCATTGACTCTGTGGTACTTTCCTGGAATATTACCTGAGTCCACAATACACTCAGTGTATTCATGATGTTTCTCCAGCATTAAACTGACATTATAGCTCAAGTTTCTAAGCTTTGAGTACTCTTTGGTCTTTGGATGAGTTCTTTCCATGGCAGATGTCATAAGAGTCAGCTGAGGACCTGATACAGAGACCTTCTCTCCTGTTTTCATATGCCTGGGGATAAGGCCAGAAGAACCTATGTTCTGCCTTAGTTCCTGAATGAAGATACAGTAGACCCAGAAAAGATTATCATAATGTTTCTCACATTTTGAAATTTTTATTTTGAAATTTCTTCTGGACTCTCTTTAAAGAATATAACTTTTTTTCTGGATTTTAATAGAGACAATGATGCACAGAACAGATGAAATTCTGGTTTAATAGTAGTTTGTTGAGCTCTGATTTTAGGTATACAAATCTTGATTTTGAACATATGGGGTTTTTATATCTTTATTCTTACATTTTTTGGATATGTTTCTTCAAGGTTGATTTTGTAACTTTGATCATTGCATGTGCATATGTGCATATTGGGTAGGGTGCATATGTACCATTGTACATGGCAAGGAGAGCTTGGAGGTTGATTTGGAATGTCTTCCTCAAATCTCTCTACTTTATGCAATCAGGCAGAGTCTCTGGTTGAACCTGAAAATCCTTTTTTGGCTAGTCTAACTATCCAGCTTGCTCCAGCATTCCATTTCTGCCTTGTAAGAACTGAGATGGCAGGTGGACCTCTACAACTACCTGATATTTACCTGTGTTCTGGAGATCTGAACTTTGATCCTCATCTTTGCACAAGAGAAACTTTATCAAAATTGTCTGTATATTTAGGTTTACAGATAAATTAATAGACTTATACAATATTCTACTCAGTATAAACCCTATAAGATATAAAATTAAATGAGGTTTTAAACTTTAAAAAAAGATTTCCATTTCCTTATTAAAATATACAGTTTTGTACAGAAGAAATGATTTTAATGAATTAAAACTAAGATGTTTGCACATGTGTTTCTAATTTCTATATATCTGATTAATACTTGTCACAGTCAGTTACATTCATTCTGAGATCCTTGGCATCTGAGCATGGATATAAAGTCATCAGTTAGATTTCAATGGCAATGTTTTTCACATCTACTAATTATTAAGGAGAAAATGTTTATGCTTTGAAGAATTAAATTTTTTTAAATTTAATAACCCCATGCTTAGAAGCATTTCATTGTACCTTTAACATATTCAGTAACACATTCTAGAGCCAGGATATATCTCTTTCAAAAGTGGCTGTAAATTTTTAGGTTCAGAGTTGAATTAATACAGTTATACAATGTTGAACTCAGTATAAACCCTGTAAGATATAAAATTGAATGAGTTTTTACACTTTAAAGATCTCCATTTCATTTTAAAATATACTGTTTCCTACTTTTTTTTTTGTCTTTTTGAGACAGGGTCTCCTTGTAGCCCAGCTGTCCAGGAACTCACTATGTAGACCAGGCTGGCCACGAACTCACAAAGATCCACCTGCCTCCCAAGTGCTGGGATTAAAGGCATATACCACCTTGCTACTAACACTTAGATGTTTACACATGTATCTTTAATCTTTATGTATCTGATTATCTGATGATTACTAGTCACAATTGATTATACTTGTATCCTTAGTACCTGAGTATGAATATAAAGTCATCATGTAGATTTCACTAGTAATGTTTGTCACTTCTACTATTTAACTTGAAGTAAATTTTTATGCTTCCTCCTCAAATATATCTTTTTTCTAAATTTGTTTATTTTTCTGTGTGTATATCATACAGACCATCCCACACAATCTTATTCATCTATATACCCACTTCCAAAATGGCACCCTCCCACAGCCTACCCGCTCCCACAAACTGGAGCCCATATGCTCTGTTATCCCTGTTACTGTCCACTGTGTTCTCAACAAACCCAGCCATTCTCCAGTGCTTGTCCATCATCTGAATCTAGTCAGCCTATCTAGAGATCCTTGTTTTAGAAATATCAGCTCTTCCTCATCTAACAGCAATCAGTTGTCAATATTCCTTTGATAAGATTTGGGACTGCTGTTCATTTTCCCAGTTCTATGCTGGGTTACTGTCTGGGAGTCTCTTGCACCATCTTGGCCACTAACTAAAAGGAAGGTATCTCCTCTCTGGCATTGTTTATTATGTAGCCTTTAGCTATACACATGGAATCTTAAAAATTATATTGACCCTATTAATCTTTGGTTATACTTTCCTTTTGGGTGTTTAAGACCCTCTAGTTCGCCCAGACAAAACAATTTAGTTTTACTCTTAAGGTTATTTGAGGATATGTTCCTCAAGGCTAACATGGGCTTGAGAGGAGCCCCTGGCTCCTTTCTTTTACCAGTTCCGTCTATGTGAAGATAAGTCAAAGGTCCTACTTGACCGTGCTTGGCTTTTCTTGGAAGCATGGAGAAAATGTTTCCTTTGTGTTGACCCTCTTCTTTGCAGACTAGACAGTGGTTCAGGTCCATCTGGTGGGGCCTTCAATGGCCTCCTTGCTCAAGAGGACAGGTGTCTTACCACAGTTACAGGACATTTTGAGAGAAGCTCATTGTCCCCTGGAACTTAGTCGACCTAGGAGGGCAAGGAGCAAAAACTGTCCTTTATGTCCCCCTGACCAAATTAGTATAGGCCTCAAAGTATGGCTGATAAACATCTAAGAAGGTTAGTTCCTACCAGTCTGGTACTTTTAATTACCATATACCATGTAGACAGAGCTTGGACAAAGACCCGATGCCCTCAGATAAACCTTGCCTAGGCATATATTACATTCTTTGATCTGGTTCTATGTATAATTTGTCAATAGGTTGTTAGCCTAATATGGTTCCCTCTGGTTTTCTAAAACTAGCTAGGCATTGTATATCTCTCACATTGTCTAATGCTTCTACCGTGGTTTCCCCATTTATGATGCCCCCATTTTTTCCATCTGTCCTTTAATAATACCCTTCTCTTATGGTCCCACATCTCTTCAGCTCCTTCTTACCCTTTATCCCCTAGGTTCCTTCTATAACCTCCTCTCCCCCCTTCCCTTAAAATAACTCCATTAATATCTCTAACTACCTCTGTTAACACCTGTTTTCTACTGTTCTTCTATTTCAGATTCTTTCTTTTCCTTTGCTTCCATTGTTCCTCTTCATTATCCTGGTTCCTATAGTTATGTCTGGAAACATATTCACTTATAAGGATTTGATGCTAAGATCCATGTATGAGGGAGAACAGACGCTGCTTTTTTTTTTTTTTGAGTCTGTGTTACTTCACTTAATATAACAGTTTCTAGTTCCATCCATTTGCCTGCAAATTTCATGATTTCATCTTTCTTTACTGCTAAGTAAAATTCCATCATATAAATGAACCACATTTTCATTATCCACTTGTCAGCTGAGGGACACTTAGGTTGCTTCCATCTCTTAGCTATTGTGAAAAGAGCAGCAACAAACATGGATATACAAGTGTCTCTGCAATAGGATGAGTTCTTTGGGTATACGCCAAGGAGTGGTATAACTGGATCAAATGGTAGGTTCATTTGTAGTTTTTTAAGAGTTTTCCACATTGGTTTCCATAGAGATTGAACAAGCTTGCAGTCCGACTAGCAGTGGATGAGTGGTCCCCTTTCCCCACATCCTCTCCAACATTTGGTATCATTTGTTCTCTTGATCTTAGCCAGTCTGTCTGGGGTAAGATGAAATCTTAAAGTGGTTTCACTTTGCATTTCCCCAATTACTAGTGATGTTGAATACCTTTTACGATGCTTCTTAGCCATTTTTATTTCTTCTTTTGAGAACTCTCTGCTCAGTTCTTTAGCCCATCTTTTGATTGGGTTACTTCCTTTGTTGATACATTGTTTTTTGAGTTAGTTATGTATTCTGGATGTTAAACCCCTGTCAGCCGTATCACTGGTGAAGATTTTCTCCCTTTCTGTGGGTTTTCTCTTCACTTACTTGTTTGTTTCTTTTGATGTACAGACGCTTTTTAGTTTAATGAGGTCTCATTTGTTGATTCTTGACCTTGTGTCCTGGGCAATTGATGTCCCATTTATAAAATCCTTTCCTAAACCTATATCTTGTAGGTTATTGCCAATGTTTTCTTCTAATTGTTTCAGGGTGTCAGGCTTCACATTGAGTATTCTTTGATCCATTTGGAATTGACTTTTGTGCAAGGTGAAAGACAGGAACTTAGTTTCATTCTTCTACAGGTGGAGACCCAGTTTTGCCAGCATCATTTGCTGAAAATACTGTCTTTCCCCCAGTGAATTTTCTAGGCTCCTTTGTCAAATATCGGATGGCTGAAATTGATTGTACTCATATTTGGGTCTTCAATTTTGTTCCTTTTATTTATGGGTCTTTTTTGTGCCAGTATCATATTGTTTTTATTACTATAGCTCTGTAATATAGTTTTATATCTGGTATAGTAATCCCACCAGCATTGCTCTTAATGCTCGGGGTTTCTTTGGCTATCCAAGGTCTTTTGTGCTTCCATATGTACCTTAGGATGTTTTTTTTCCAATTCTGTGAAAAATGTCATGGGTATTTTGATTGGCATTGCATTGAAGTTATAAATGGCTTTTGGGTAGATGGTCATTTAAACAATATTAATTCTTCCAATCCATGAGCATGGGAGGTCCTTCCATCTTCTGATATCTTCCTCCATCTCTTTCTTTAAGGATTTAAAATTTTCATTGTAGAGATCTTTAATGTCTTTGGTCAGGTTTATTCCTAGATATTTAATTTTTTTGCAGCTATTGTGAAGGGGAGTTTTCCCATGTACTCTTTCTCTGATTGCTTGTTATTGGTATATAGAAAGGCTACAGACTTTTGTAGGTCAATTTTGTAACCTGCCACTTTACTGAACTTGTTAATAATTTCTAGAAGTTTTCTGAAATTATTAACCTGCCACTTTACAGAACATGTTAATAATTTCTAGGATTTTTTGTGGAATTTTTGTCATCTCTTAGGTATAATATCATCTGGAAAAAGGGGTAATTTGATCTCTTCTTTTCCAATTATTACTCTTTTAATTTCTTTCTCTTGTCTTGTTGCTATTGCAAGAGTTTCAAGCACTATGTTAAAGAGGAGTGGAGATAGTGGACAGCCTTGTCTGGTTCTTGAATTCAATGGGAGTCCTTTCAGTTTTTCTCCATTTAGAATGATTATAACAGTGGGCTTGTTTTATATATGGCTTTAATTATGTTGAGATATGTTCCCTCCAGTCCAATTGTTGGTATTTTAGTATTCACTATGTGTGATATTTACATGGGTACAAGTGTGTGCATATGTGGTGCTATGTTTTATTGTTTTAGGCAATAAAATATACTCTTAATAATACAATAAATTACAATAAATAGATGATTATCCCTCCTTTATTGTAGAAAATTCAGTGTATAAATAGATTGTAAATAAAGAAGGCTGTATTCTTGTTTGGGTCTTATAGCAAGAAACTAAGAATAATCTCTCATTTATCACCATCATTTTGAGAAAACTATTGTAAACCGATATCTTTTGTCCTATTGTTAATATGAAGTATTATGTAAAATGCATCTTCAATGTTTTGGATGCATTTGTCATTTTTCATATATTGATTCAATATCCTCCATTTAAAAATTTTGAACCTATGTCTTGGATTGTTTTTCAACGTCTTTGCTGTTCTGTTGAATCAGTTTTATTCAACCTCTTTTTATACAAGGCCAGTAACACTGAAACTTTTCCAACCTAAAAAGCAAATGATTCTGTCTTTTCTCCTAAGAGTTATTAAGATTGAATGCATGTTTTCTTGTGATCCAGCCCTAATTCTCTCTTCCTTTCACACTGGAAGAGAAGTTCACTATTTCATAGGCTCATGGGGAGAGTCTTAGAGTTTTCATGGTGTTCTCTATCACTGTGTTAAAATTCTTCCTTTGTAAATAGTAGAAAGGTTTTCTTTCCAAAGCTAAAAGAATATCGTTCTTTAAATAATTTGAATTTAAACACACTGAAATTGCATTATATTATATTGTGATATGTTTGCTCCAAAGATGTCATAATATTTATAAATTGCCATTATGTAATATCAAATTTTAATGCAAGTTTTCCATATTAAAGGAAGTCTTATTAAGAGTGGAGCTCTGATAGTAATTCATTTTTGTTTTAGAAAATGAGTTAATATCTCTCAACACCTGCCTTGTTAATTTTTACAGTTTTTATTAAAATTCAAGTTCTATACATCCAGTGAAAGCATAAATAATGTATACTAACATTATATGGCATTGCTGAAAAATGCTCAGTTCTTGGAAAACCCAGGTAAAATTATATTTGTTTTTAAATAGGACATGGTTAGTACTGAGTATGAATCTTTCCCAAATCCTTATATATTGAATTTAACAGTTCAGAGATGTTTATGAATTAAGTATCCTTGGTATTTATGATTCAATCAACCTCAAGGACCCTAAAATCCTCTTGTAATTTTTACATGAAGAATTTCAGACTGCTCATTGAAGAAAGTATACAAATTTCTTGCTAACTCATAGGAATATAGTGTATTCTTGTGTATTCTGTTACGAACCATCTCTGCAGCCTAGTGTGGTAGCTCAAGCATTTCTTCCCTGCACTTGAGAGGCAGAAGCAGGCAGATCTCTGTGAGAGTCAGTCCACTCTTGTCTCCATAGCAAGTTCCAGGACAGCTGTGGCTACAGAGGGTCCATACCTCAAAAAAAGAACCATCCCTGAGATAAAGGGCATGTCTCCTCTAGAATAATCCGCATGCAAAGCTTAAAAGAAAGGATATACCTCTATCTTCCTAGTAAAATCACTCATCCTGAAGTGGTTATAGGAAAAGCATTTAAAATGAGTTTTCAAGCTATGGCAATATAAGTAATATTTGCTATGGTAATTATAGCTATGTTTGAAATTATGAGAAATAAGAAGACATGAGATAGGTTGTGCCTACTTGGTCCAAGATGGTCTTAAATTCACAATCCTCTTGCCTCAGATTCACAAGTTACTGGGATTGCATGCATATGCCACCAAGTCCAGCTTCATTGTTTCAAGACAAAAAAAAATCCTGTGTGTATTTATAGTGGAAAAGGGAGACTTAAACATATATATTCTAAGATAATTATAACAAGTTAGGCAGAATAGAAGGTGTACATGTATTGTGATAGTATTTAAAATCTATCTCTTAGTAAACATCAAGAATAGAATATTAAGAATAATAGTCACCATGATATGCATTAAATCTGTAAAACTTACTCATCTTTCATAAAAAGACCTTTGTACTATTTGACTATCTACCCACTTCCATACTTCCCTAGCCCCTGGTGATCTCCATTCCCCTCTTTGTTTATTTTAGTTGGACATTTTTGCATACAAACTTTACATACTCTCTTTCTGTGAATGGCTTATTTCAATAAGCATACTGTTTTCCAGGTTCATCCAGGCTGTCACAGATAACAGGATTTCCTGTTCTGTAGAACTGCAATATTTAATCCTTTGACCATTGTTAGACAGAAGTTCATCCCAAAACTGCAAATTTTGTTATTTTATTTTTCTTTACAGCTGAATAGAATTCCATGTATATGTACCACATTTTTATTATCCATTCAGCAGTTGAAGGACATTTATGTTGTTTAAATTTTCTAGTTATTATGAAAACAGCATCAGTGAACAGGACTGAGAAAGTATGTCTGTAATAGAGTATCTAGTCCTTTAGGTATATGCAAAGATGTGATATTGCTGAGAATTCTCCACACTGATTTCCATGATGGCTGCACTAGTTTGCAATCCCACGAGCTGTGAGGGATGGTTTCCTTTTCTGCACATCTTCAAAAGCATTTGTTGTCTGTTTTGTTTGTTTGTTTCTTGGCCATTCTGACTGGAGACTATTCACAAAGTTCCACAACTGGTCAAAAATGCAGAGATAAAGTGATGTGGGGAACCTAGTCCCAATGGATGCATCTACAATGTATCTATCTAAGTCTCAGAGAATACAAAAATAAAAGAGCAGAAGTAGGGGGGGTTAGATGGATTGTAAGGGTCAGAGGACTAGGATGCCTACTGCTAGACAATGTCCTTTAGAATTTACAGGGAAGCCGCCCCCAAGAAACTTCAACACTATGATTTCTTAAACAAGAACTGTACAACACCACCAACTGACAGGCAGGTGTGGGTAGGGGGAAATTCACAAATTGTACCTCTAGACAAGGAGCCACAGGCAGTCAATGACCTCCAAAGAAGAGTCAGTTTTCTTAGTGAAGTTCCCTGATAGGTTATCCAATTCCAAGTGGTCTATTCTAGCCATATATACCTCATTCACATGCAAGCATCACTAAATGGATTAATCAGCTTTATATACATACATACATATACATACATATATTAAAGGAAAAGTTTATGAAAATGATAGAGGGTAGGGAGGGCATGGGAAGATTTGAGGGAGGATGTTGGGGGAGGCCAGAGAATAATGTCTTATATTCTGCTCTACTACTGTCCCTTTGTTTCCTTGAGAGAGGATCTCAATATAATGTCTGGTTTCTGGTTATCATGTTTATTGTTGTGAAATTTCTATTATTTACATTGGTCTGTTCTCTGTTTTGTCTCTAAGTCTTGGTGCAAGAGGAACAGATTCATGGGGAAATCACTTCTTTTTATATTTTTATCGAGTTTGTTTCCATTTCATACAATAGTTCTTAATCATATTTACATCCCCTGTCCCATCCATGTCCTCACATACCCTCCCACCAAACTCTATGCATTCTGTCATACATGTTAAGTCCTAGTCATTCAAGCATTTGTACCCCAGATATCCCATCCATTGGACTCTAGTCGGCCTATCTAGAGATCTTAAGGAAGATCTGCTCTCTCTCAACCAGGAGTAGTCAGCCTCCAAGTTCCCAGGCTAGGGTCATCTTACCACCCATTTCCCTCTTTCCACTCTGGGACCTTGTCTGATTGAGTTGGCATGGGTCTTGTGCACGATGCCACCATTAGCTCAAGTTCACATGAGGAAGATTCTAGTGGCCTGAAAGCCTTTGTTTCCCTATGTTCATGGACCAACCCCAGTCACACTGGCTAAGACCAAGAAAACAGAAGACACAAAATGTTGGTGAAGATGTGGAGAAAGGGGAATACTCATTCACTGCTTGTTCAAGGGAATCTCATGCCACCACTATGGAAAGCAGTGGGGAGAACTCTTAAAATACTAAAAATGAATCTACCATACGATATGGTTATACCACTGCTTCGCATATACCCCAGGACTCATCCTACTGTAGACGTACCTGTATATCTGTTTGTTGCTGCTCTTCATACAATAGCTAAGAAATGGAAACAACCTAAATACCCCTCAACTGATGACTGGATAATGAAAATGTGGTACATTTGCACAATGGAATTCTACTCAGCAGTAAGAAAATAAATTATGAAATTTTCAGGTTTATGGATGGAATTAGAAACTGTTATACTAAGTAAAGTAACACAAACTTAGAAAAGCAAATGACTTATGTTTGCCCTTATTTGCAGATCATAACACCAGTCCTTTATATGTGAGTATATATAGTAATGTAACAGCAGGAGCCAGGAAAATGGAAAGGAAACATGGAGATAAAAGGAAAGAGCCCTAAAGAGGGTATAGTAAGAAACAGATGCTACCAGCGGGAAGTGGGAAAAGTGGGGTGTTCTGTTGGGAGGGGAGGAGGGAAGGATATGCAGGGGATCATGTGGGTGGGGGGATCGGAGATGCTGGGAGGTGGGTATTATGGGAGAGTGTGGGGAAATGAGGGCGCTTGGACTGGGGAGGGAGAGGAGAGATGAAGGGAAATCAATTCTTTCAGAACAGTTTTTCAATAAATAGTGTTGATTTTCACTCTTTCTTTTCCTCTATTTTTTCCTCCTCTTTCAACTCCCTTCTTCTTTCCCCCCTCTCCCCTCCCCCCTTCTCCCCCTCCCTCTCCCTTCCATCTTTCCTTCCTTCCTCTTTACTTTCTTTATCCTATTTTTTAAACCACTTGTCCCAATGATTTAGAGACAAGAATTCCATTATATAATGTTTGTGTGATGCTGAATATGTGTAATAATTTTGGTAAAATAAAATTTGAACATGTTCAGGTAATAAAATGATGTGAACTGGTGGATCATGGACTTTCTTTGGTTAGATTACCACATTTGTCACACATAATATATTTTGGTCTTTTTGTTAAACTTTAATGAAATAAATTGTAAAATTTAAAAAAAAATGATATTCCAATTGGAATATGATTGTTTAAAATTTGTTTTTAAGCAATAAAATATCTGACCAAATTGAACATACTATTAAATAAAGTAAATATGTGAGCATTTTAAATAAATCTCAGATTTAGAAAAGACCATGCTTTTAGCTCTCATCACAGTCTACTTTTTTTTTTTTTTTTTTTTTGGTCTTTCTGAGACAGGGCCTCCCTGTGATGCCAGCTGAATTATGTAGAGAAGGTACCATGTTGGCCTTACAGAGATCCACCTGCCTCTGCCTCTTGAGTGCAGTGCTGGGATTAAAGGCATATACTACAACACTGGGGAAGTATACTTCATTTTTATCACATTATTTACCTGTCCTCTGTGTCATTTGTTTTTATTTGTCTATAGATTCTCACTACATATTTCGGGCTAGCATGGAACTGGTTATCCTGCTGCCTCTGACTCCCAAGTGTAAGAATTACAGATTTGCAAAAGGCGGGCTGGCTATCTGTAGCATTTTTGTTGTTGTGGTTTATTTTTACATTTTGTGTGTATTTCACACAGAAAATCTAAATCAATCTTAATCATCGTTATACTCCCATGTTCTCTGTCATCCTCCAATAATCCCGCCCCACACTAGAATTCATACATTCTGTCATTTGTGTGTAAGGCCTATTGTATCAAGTTAGTGACTCCAGATGTTCCTCGGTGCAAGTTCATCTACTGAGGTCTAGTCAGCTTATCTAGAGTCCCTAGCTTTAGAAAGATCAACTCTTCCTTGCCTAGCAGTATCAGTTCCCAATATTACTGTAGCATGCTTTTTAAAGACCTGATAAGAGTTCCTTGGGGATGGTTTCCATGATCACTTTTTCTTCTCGTTCTGGGGTTTCTTTCTAGTTTTAGTTTTCTGTTGTTATCTGTTCTGTGTTTCTACTTCCATCCAAACTAAATCTACTTGATCTCACCTGATCCATTAGCCTGTTATTATTATTTGGCTGCTTACTTTTCCAGATTATCAAGCAGCATTCAAAGCTAAGTGATTTGAGTCAGCAGGGATTTATTTCCAGTTCTCATAAATGGCAATATAGACTGCTATAACTTTACCAGGCAATTTCTTTCTATTATACAAATTACTAATTGAGACACCTTAATATTCAGGATCCACATTATTAAGTGACTTTCTTGCTCAATAATTTTGATAAGAAAAAATGACTGGATAGGACTTAACATATATGACATAATGCATGAAATCTGATGGGGCAGTTATGGGGTAGATTCAGATAGGGAAGGATGTCTAAATATGATTAAGATGCATTGTGTGAAATGCACAAAAATTCAATGAAATATATTGTAAAATAAATAAATAGACAATATTTAAAATATATAACTAGAGAGCTTCCAAACAAACATTAGACACATCAATAGGAAAGGCTATATCTGCTTCTGTCAGCAACACATGGACATTGAGCACCTGAGAACAAGTCTTCTGCATGTGTACCCAGTGCAGACAAAACAAACTAGTGACCAAAAATGATGTGTACTCCCCCATTAAACTAACATATTTTATTGAACTTTCATGTATTTCACACACCTTAATCATATTTAGACCCCCTTTTCCCTATATGCACCCCTTGAAGCATCGTTTAACTAACCTACTTTTCAAAAAGGTTTTGCTTTTCATATAATAGATCTTAATCAAATTTAGATCCCCCTCCCCCATCCGTTCTTCTCCATAGTCCACTCACAGAATTTTATGTATTCTGTCATATGTGTTAAGTCCTATCTGGTCAAACATTTGTACCTGGATGTCCCTTGGTGCAAGTTCAGCCACTTGAATCTAGTCATGCTATCTAGAGCCACTCCCTTAAAGAAGCTCTACCCATCTCACCTAGCAGTTGCCAATAATTCCTCGGCTAGAGTTGGTGCCTGCTGCCTATTTCTCCAGTTCTATGCTGTGTTTTTGTCTAATTGTGTCTGCATGGGTTTCGTGCGTGCTGATGCCAAGCAAGTTTTATGAGCAAGTTCCTGGAGGTCTGAAAGCCTCTCTTTCCTTATGGCCATGCATCAACCCTGGTTCTTATGGTCTTTCTGTCACCTCTTCTGCAATGGTCCCTGAGCTGTTATTTGTTCTTTGCCCTCTAATGCCTATTTTTCTAATATGATCCAAAGTAATGCCCGAAGAAGAAAATTGTTATTGTTATTATTTTCATAATCCCAGTATAAGTATTCTTCTTATTGTTGATTGGATAAATTACGGTGTTTTTTAACAATGGATTATAATTGTTGCATGATTGGTCCTATTTCACAATGTTTTTATCATTCTTGGCCTTAATTTAGTTTCTGAAACATAGCAAGCTCATTTCACTGTAAAAATTGTTCTTTCTCATGTTTTTTTTTTGTATTTAACACTATCTTTCAGTACATTACAAATTGATTTTATTATTTTCCACATTTCAGAATGATTCAGTGGCTATTACTGTTTATCCACTTATTTCTGCATTTCTTTAATTTTGTATAATTCAAATTCCAAAATACATTTTTGTCTTATATTTATTGAATTTTTGTGAATGTTAGACAATATATTTTGATCATATTTAGACCCTCTCCGATTTATACACCCTTATTATGAACCCTCCAACTTGATTTCATGTGGTGCAACTCAAGTTTATTTTATACAGGAATTTTAAAGGAGGATTAGTAAAAATCAGGCACCATAGAAATACTTGACTCTTCCAAATCTTAATATCACAGGGGCACATAAGACTGGATTTGCAGCAAGACCACTTGTGGAACATGAAGGTATTGTGACAACAATGAAAGTAATACATTTAAAATTGAGTCTAGATAAAGTCTAGCTTGCTATCTTCTAGACGTGGTTGATAAAAACAAGTACATGTGTATTGAAATGAGGAGATAAGATGGCAGTGTTTGTAGTTATACAGTCATATATCTGAGAACTTTTGATTTTTTTTAATTTTAAGAGAATTTCATAGCTGAGTACCGGATCTACAATGTTTTCAACCTTGCTCCCCAATCCAACTCTTTCCATGCCCCCACTCCCTTTCAAATCTGTGATCTCTTTTTTGATGATTATTGTTACCTACCTACCTACACACACACACACACACACACACACACACACACACACACAATCTATTGACTCCTTTTAGTAATAGTAAATATCTATCAGTACTATTTGAGTATTCTCTCCTATTGAGTAGACTTTAAATCCAATTAGTTAACTGTTGGTAACCCTGATGATAAAAATGTTGCTATTGCACCCAAGGAATATTTTAGTTTTCCAGTAATTTTTGTTGTCCACGTGCTTTGCAACAGTGTAGGACTATTAATTGCTTTTCTTTCCTTTTAGCCTGCATAGCACCTCCCAATTCTGAGAGCCAGTCCTCAGGGATGATGTTTCTTGATCAATTCCAGCTCCATTCCTGAAGTCCTGTGTCCAACATGGTCTAGTTTTCAAGTTCTAGGAAGCAACGCAGAGGTATGGCAACAGCATCTATTGTTTTGTAAGTCTCTTGGACTACACTGACTAAAAACTTGATGGGACAGTTTCCTTGCTTGGCACTGGGATTTTTGTTAGATAGTCATTAACTTCAACTTTCTCTCTCTCTCTCTCTCTCTCTCTCTCTCTCTCTCTCTCTCATTTTAATTTAATAATAGCATTTGGAAATATGTGACTAAAATACATCATATATTTATATGGGCTACAAATAATAAGCTTTTATCACTTACATGTAAGCAGTTTACTGTATTTTTACAAAGTCTGTTTATTTATTCTTTAATCCTTCCATTGGCTTGAAATTGATTTCAAAAGGCAATGAGTTTAAAGATCTAACTTCTTCTGTATTTTGTTGATTTCGTTCAATAATCTCTCTCTCTCTCTCTCTCTCTATATATATATATATATATATATATAGTTTGATGTATTAAAAAATAATGGAGAACTGGGTGTTTGCCTTTAATCCCAGCAGCACACAGGACACAGAGACAAGTAGATTGTTGTGAGATAAGACCCAGGTATACATACATAGCTAGTGTCAGGTGTAGCTACAGGGAGTGCCTATCTCAAAACAGAGCAAAACAAAACAAAAAGAACACCAAAAACCAGAATGAAAGTCTAGAATTTTAATTTATGGTATTGCTAAATTTTCAAAATTGAAGAAAATTAAATTTGAGAGGTTGCCTCCAACTTGCAGATCTCTCTCCGGTGTAAGTTCACATGCCTTGACTCCCCCAACCCCACTCATCCTCCCATCTTCCCCGCCACTCTCTCCTCCTAGTTTAGGTCCTGTCCCATTCCTTGTCTTGGGGCACCAGACACCTGGGGACCAATACTGCTTCCTGACCCTTTTCATCCAGACCAACATAGTGCCTTCTCTGGGCCCCAGGAGCACTGCTTCTAAACCTGGCCCCACCCTCAACTCCCCTGCTTCCCTGGGCCTGTACCATCTGCCAACCTCTTTCTCAGACATGGGAGCTGACCTTTCCTCTTCCTGATCCTTTGTATCCAGACCAACCAAGCTCTTCAGTACAGTTCTCAGGAGTCCTTGGGGCCTCTTCCCGCCCCATCTGCCTTTCCATCTCTGAGTGGAAAAGCCACCAGCTGCTCTAGATGAGCATCTATTCTGGGCTAGCCTCCCAGGCCAGTCCAACCCCCAAACTCCTGAGGCCAAAATAGTTCCTAGAGGGATCCAGACCTTAGGAGAAAGGCTGAAATCATCTGAGCCTCATCTGAATTGGCCCTCTTTGGGAACTCCTGAAGACAAAATCAATCTGGCAACTCCAATATAAAATCAAGAGAGAGAACTGAAAGATTACTTGAACCAGCTTTTCATGCCCAAAAAGTAAACCACAAAGACACATAAGGTTCACAAAAAGAAGCAGACCAAAACTTGAAGGCCTGAGTCTCACACAAGAATCAGAAACTACAAAAGAAATTCACATGCCAAAATCACAGAGAAAAAATAATAACAGGAAAAACCAAAATAACATATCCCCACCAAATACCAATAGTCCTCTAGAGGAGTACAATGAGAACCCCCTAGAGATAATGCAGGACATGGAACTCAAAAGAACAATTATAAACATGATAAAAGAATTCAGTGAATTTAAAGAACACACACACACAAAAAGAAATCAAAGAACTGAAGGAAGATAGGGATAAACTTCTGAATGAATTCAGAAAAGAGTTAGAAATATTAAGGAATACTCAGGCTGAAATGAAAAAGCAAGTGACACACTCAGTAAGCCAATTAGAAACGACAGGAGAAAGCCTCACCAATAGGATGAATGAAATGGAAAACAGTATCAAGACTGGAAGATAAAGTGGATGAACTAGACCACTCAAGCAAAGATTATGAAAAATTTAAGAAATAACAAGAATGGAATATGCAGGAATTGTGTAACAGCAGAAGAAGATCAAACTTACGAATCATAGGCATACAGGAAGGAGAAGAATACCAAGATAATGGCATGGACCAGCTCTTCAACAGAATGGAGGAAGAAAATTTCCGAAAATAAAAGAAAGATAAGCCCATATAAATACCAGAAGCGTATACAACACCAAACAGACAGGACCAGAAAAGAAACTCTCCATGACATATCATAGTAAAAACACTACACATGCAAAACAAAGAGACAATTCTGAAAGCTGCAAAAGAGAAAGAACAAGTCACATATAAAGAAAAACCCATTAGGATTGCAGCTGGCTTTTCAGTGCAAACTATGAAAGCCAGAAGAGCCTGGACCAAAGTATTCCCAGTTTTAAATGAACCACAGATGCCAATCCAGATTACTTTACCCAGCCAAATGGCTGTTATAGTCCAAGGGGAAAGAAAAATCTTCCATGACATAAATAGGCTGAAGGAATTCATGTCCACAAAACCAGCCCTTCAGAGAGTTCTCGAAGCACTACAAAGAGCTGAAGAAAGAAATGACTATGCCCAAGAGATTTCGGGAAGAAATCCAATGAAGGTTTAACTGTGGAAAAGTACAGTTATATCAAGAATGTAAGCAGAAATAAAAATGACAGGATGCGATACTCATCTTTCATTAATAACTTTAAATATTAACAGACTGAACTCCCCAGTCAAAAGACACAGACTAGGTGAATAGATTAAGAAACTCT
>NW_008338715.1:531854-533094 GCF_000622305.1 Nannospalax galili | reverse complement strand
GCCAAGTAAATGGTACTAAGAAAAAAGCAGGTGTAGCAATTCTAATATCTGACAAAATAGAATTTAAACTAAAACTAATCAGAAGAGACAAAGCAGGCCATTTCATTCTGATCAAAGGAACAATGAATCAAGAGGATATTACAATCCTTAACATATATTCACCAAACTCTGGTGCACCCAACTTCTTAAAAAAAAAAAAAAAAAAAAACTACAGGACTTTAAGACCCAGATTAACCCCAACTCATTAATAGTAGGTGACTTCAATAACCAACTGTCTCCATTAGATATGTCAACAGGGCATATAATTAACAGAGAGACATCTGAATTAAACAATACCAGTATATCAAATGGACTTAACAGACATCTAACAATATTCCACCCAAGCATCAAAGGACATAATTTCTACTCAGCACCCCATGGAACCTTCTCCAAAACTGACCATATACTGGGGCACAAAAAAAACCTCAAAGAATACAAAAAGATTGAAATAAATCCATGCATTCTATCAGACCGCAATGCAATAAAACTTACAATCAACACCCGAAGAAGTCCTAATTACCATATGAACACGTGGAGATTAAAAAACACACTCCTGAATGATGAATGGGTCAAAAGAGAAATTAAGAAAGAAATAAAAGTATTCCTGGAATTAAATAAAAAGGACAATACAATATGACAAAACCTCTGGGACACGCTGAAAGCCGTCCTTAGAGGAAGTTTATAGCTCTAAGTGCCTACATCAAAAAAATCAGAAAGGACACTAATAAATGACTTAACATTGCAACTCAACACACTTGAAAGGCAACAACAAACGAAACCCAAACCCAGCAGACAAGAAGAAATAACAAAAATCAGGGGAGAAATTAATGAAATGGAAACAAAGAAAACAGAACAAAAATCAATTAATCCAAGAGCTGTTTCTTTGAAAAGATAAACAAGATTGACAGACTGCTAGCCCAGTTAACCAAAAGAAATAAAGAATATCTCCAAATCAACAAAAACAGAGATGAAAGGGGAAACATCACAACAGAAAGATACAGAATACAATAAGGGAATACTTTAAAAACCTATATGCTACTAAATTTGAAAACCTAAAACAAATGGACAGATATCTAAAGGCATGGGAATTACCAAAACCAAACCAAGAAAAGATTAACAGCTTAAACCGACCCATAACACGAAAAGAAATTGAAACAGTAATACAAAACCTCCCAACTAAAAAAAAGCCCAGGACTAGATG
>NW_008338715.1:530375-531726 GCF_000622305.1 Nannospalax galili | reverse complement strand
AAGCCAGCATCACTCTCATACCAAAGCCAGGTAAAGATACAACCAAAAAAGAAAACTATAGACCCATATCCTTAATGAACACAGATGCAAAAATTCTCAACAAGATACTTGCAAACCGCATACAGACCCACATCAAAAAGATCATCCACCATGGTCAAGTCAGCTTTATCCCCAAGATTCAGGGATGGTTTAATATACATAGGTCAATAAATTTCCAAAATCATATAAATGGACTCAAAGACAAGAACCATATGGTCATCTCAATAGATGCAGAGAAGGTCTTTGACAAAATTCAACATGCATTTATGCTCAAAGTCCTAAAGGTAATTGGGCTGGAGGGAACACAACTCAACATAATTAAAGTCATATATAACAAACCCACAGCCAACATCATTCTAAATGGAGAAACACTGGAAGCATTCCCATTGATATCAGGAAATAGACAAGGCTGTCCACTATCCCCACTTCTCTTTAACATAGTACTTGAAACTCTTGCAAAAGCAACTAGACAAGAGAAGGAAATTAAAGGAGTAATAATTGTAAAAGAAGAGATCAAATTATCCCTTTTTGCAGATGATATTATATCTAAGGGATGCCAGAAATTCCACCTGAAAACTCTTAGAAATTATTAACACATTCAGTAAAGTGATAGGTTACAAAATTAACCTACAAAAGTCTATAGCCTTTCTATATACCAATATCAAACAGAGACAGAAAGAGCACATGGAAACACTCCCGTTCACAATAGCTGCAAAAAAAAAATAAAATATCTCAGAATAAACCTGACCAAAGACATACAAGCAAAATTTTAAATCTTTAAAGAAATAAATTGAGGAAGACATCATAAGATGGAAGGACTGTCCATGCTCTTGGATTGGAAGAATTAATATTGTGAAAATGACCATCCTACCAAAAGTCATATATAGCTTCAATGCAATCCGTTCAAAAAACCCATGACATTTTTCACAGAATTGGAAAAACATGTCCTAAGATATGGAAGTGCAAAAGACCTTGGATAGCTAAAACAACCCTGGCACTAAGAACAATGCCAGAGGGATTAATATACCAGATTTCAAGCTGTAGTACAGAGAGATAGTCATAAAAACAACATGGTACTGGCACAAAAATAGACCCATAGACCAATGGAACAAAACTGAAGACCCAAATATGAGTAATTGCAATTTTAGCCACCTGATATTTGACAAAGGGGCCAAGAACATTAACTGGATGCAAGGCAGCATGTTTGTCTTAGTTTGTTCTTCATCGCTGTGACAAAACACTCTGACCACTACCAACTTGGGGAGGAAAGGGTTTATTCAGCTTACATCTCCCAGGTCACAGTTCATCAGGG
>NW_008338715.1:490392-529858 GCF_000622305.1 Nannospalax galili | reverse complement strand
ACAACCAAGGAAGCAAACAAAAACCCACAGAATGGGAGAAAATCTTCACTAGCAACACACCTGACAGAGGTTTAATAACTAGAATTTATAACAAACTCAAAAAACAAACAACCAAGACAAGAAGCAACCCAATTAAAAGATGGGCTAAGGAGCTGAACAGAGAATTCTCCAAAGAAGAAGTAAAGATGGCTATGAAACATCTTAAAAGATGTTCAACATCCCTAATAACTAGGGAAATGCAAATTAAAACCACTTTAAGATTCCACCTTACCCCAGTCAGACTGGGTAAGATCAAGAAAACAAATGATACCAAATGTTGGAGAGGACATGGGGAAAGGGGAACACTCATCCACTGCTTATGGGGCTGCAAAGTGGCTCAACCCCTATGGAAAGCAGTGCAGAGAACTCTTTAAAAAAACTGCAAATGAACCTACCATTTGACTCAGTTATACCACTCCTTGGCATATCCCCAAAGAACTAATGCTATTGCAGAGACACTTGTACATCCATGTTTGTTGCTGCTCTTTTCACAATAGCTAAGGGATGGAAGCAACCTAAATGTACTTCAGTTGATGAGTGGATAATGAAATTGTGGTTCATTTATATGATGGCATTTTACTCAGCAGTTAAGAAAGATGAAATCATGAAATTTGCAGGTAAATGGATGGAACTAGAAACTGTTATACTAAGTGAAGTAACAGAGACTCAGAAAAAAATAGACATGTGTTCTCCCTCATATGTGGATCCTAGAAGTAGACTCTCATAAATAAGTATACAACCAGACATAACTACAGGAACCAGGGTAATAGAAAGGAAACAGGGAGGTAAAGGAAAAGAAAGAAACTGAAAGGGAAGAACAGTAGGAAATAGGCCTTAATAAGGGAGATATGGATAAAAATTGGGTTAGTTTAAGGGAGGGGGGAAGGGTATACAAGAAACCTAAGGGATAAAGGATAAGAAGGAGGTAGGACCATAGGAGAAGGCTATTAGTAAGGGAGAAAGAGGGGAAAAGGGGGCACCTTAAGTGGGAAAACCTTGATGGACGGGTGAGACAATATGACAGATAAAGAATCCCTAGCTGCTTTTGAAAACCAGAGAGAACCATATTACTCCTACAACCTACTGACAAATTATACATAGCAGATCAAGAATTATATGTCTAAGTAAGGTTTATCTGAGAACTGGTCTTTGCCCAAGATTTATCCACATGACACACAGTAATTAAAAATACCATACTGGAGGAACTAACCTTCTTTGATATTTAACAGACATACTTTGAGGTCTATAATAATTTTGTCAGAGGGACATAAAGGATACTTTTTGCTCCTTGCCCTTCTAAGTCAACTAGTTCCAGGGGACTATGAGCATCTCTCAAAATGTCCTATAATGGTGGTGGGCCACCTTTCCTCTTGATCAAGGAGGCAGAGAAGACCCCACCAGATGGACTTGAATCAGTGTCCAGTCTATAAAGAGGAGGGTCAATACAGAGGAATTGTTTCCCCCATGCTTCCAAGTGAAGCCAACCAGGGTCGAGCAGGACCTTTGACTTATCTTCACATAGGTGGAAACAGTAAAAGAAAGGAGCCAGGGGCTCCTCCCAAGCCCTTGTGAACCCTGAGGAACAGATCCTTAAACGACCTTTAAGAGTAAAAATAAATCGGTTTATCTGGACCCACTATGTAGCCTTAAACACCCAAAAGGAAAGTATAACCAAAGATTAAAGGGGCCAATACAATTTCATAAGAGACCATATATATATATAGCTAAAGGATACATAGTAAGAAACAATGCCAGACAGGTGATACTTCCTTTTGAGTTGTTGGTCAGAGTGGCCAAAGTGATTCCCAGATAGTAACCCATCCTGTAGAACTGGGAAATTGAACAGCAGACCCCAATCTTATCCAAAGGAATATTGCCAACTGATTACTGCTAGATGAGGAAGAGCTGACCCTCCTAAAACAAAGACCTCTAGATAGGCTGACTAGAATCAGCAGAAGGACAAGTTGTGGGGAATGGCTGGGGTTGCCAACAACACAGCAGACAGTAGCAAGGACATCAGAGTATAAGGGCTCTAGTGGGGGGAGGGAGGCTGTGGGAGGTTACTACCTGTGAAGTGGGTGTATAAAAAAATTCTTCAAAACATAAAAATTTGATCCTTAGTAATTAGTAGATTTGGAAAACATTACCACTGAATCTACCTGATGACTTTATATCCATGCTCAGATGGTAAGGACCTCAGAATGTAAGTGACTATGTCTAGTAATAATCAGATATATAGAGATTAGAAATGCATATGCATCTTAGTGTCAGTTGTATTAAAAATGAATTTTTCTTTATGAAGCTGTATATTTTAATAATGAAATGGAGATCCTTTTCAAAGTTTAAAAACCTCATTTAATTTTATGTCTTATAGGGTTTATACAGAGTACAATATTGAATAACTGTATTATTTCAACTGTAAATGTAGTAATTTACAGCCAGGGAGAAAGGGAAGCATCTTAGCTCTGGAAATTATTATTGAATATGTCAATGCTTTTTTAATGAAATGCCTCTTCTAGTCATATGATTATGAAATAAATAATTAAAATTAATTTGAGAGGTGGCAACTTTGTGATAATGGGTACCAGAGAAATAAAGATCTATGCTCTGTAACTATGTAGTTTAACAGATATTATGCATAAATTACAACCTAAATTCTAGTGCCTGTAGTGTGACTGGAGAGGAAATTCTGGTATTTGCTGAAAAAAATACCACACTGTGGCTTTGACAATTTTACTGTCTTTTGTTTTAAAAAATGTAAATCAAAAGAATTTCACAAAACCATTTTTCCTGTTTTGTACAGCTTTTTGGAAATTTCTTTACAATAGAGTTCATTTTCCATCACCATATCCTCAAAGAAAAATACTGACTACAGCCAGCATTTAAGACCCCAGAAAATGTCATTGTTTCTTACTTAAGATAGAATTTCGATTAATATGTTGATATGTATCTTTGAAGGACTATGTGAAGATCCAGAGTTATTCCACACAATAGCAAAATAGCAAAGAGTTAAATAGATGTTGCCCAACTGATGCATTTAACAATGCTGTGAATCCCTTCTTATAGTGCAAAAATGATACAACCTTTTACAATGATTTTGGCAGATAATTTGAAAGTTTTGTGAAATTTTAACCTTAAAATGTAAATAGCAATTATTTTCAGTAAATATTAATATCACATTATTAAAAAACTACATATTGGCATATAACTTATTGACTTGGAATTAACAAAATAGACTCATCTAACATACTGAAGTGAGTGTCTTCTATGAAAAGGCTAAGGTTGAACATCACAAGATTATGAATGTGCATTCTGGAAAAGGACACAGGCACTTTACAGAGCTTAAGCATTAAATTTGAAATATCTGCTGATTACAGAATATTAATAATACTCATTTTATTTTTGATTTATTGGTAACATTAAAAATGGATGAGAAATTTGGACAGTTGGTACAGAAATTCTTTACACAGTTTATCATAACAAAAAGATGGAAACAATATGATCATATAAAATCTACTAGCATTAATATTTATCAGCTGTTAGGATCTCTAGGGTAAGAGAAAGACTGACAGGTAATAATTTTTTTTATTTAATGCAAGTGTTAATTTAGGTGTCCTGCATCATTTCCTTCTGATGAACTATAATTTTATGGACAGATAGTGATTTGTAAGTGTAAATCTCCATTATTTCCTAAACTCCCTGAAACAATATCTTGATTTATTTTTCCTTCTTTGCCTCTAACTTCTTTACACACACACACACACACACACACACACACACAAACACACACACACACACATAATCCATCCTATCAAATAGAAGGTGTACAGTCAACATGTCTATCTCAACAAAAATCCTCCATTATCACAATTATAACAGAAACCAAGTTTGACTAGCAGTTGTGAGAGAAAATTCAAATAAACAGGAGAAACAGAATAAAGCATAACAAATGCAATGATAAATATCACAATCAGCTGAGCAGTGTGCATCGGGCTGCCACCCCTCTTTTCACTCCTACACTGTTTCTGCTACATTTATTGCTAGAAATAAGCATTTGTTTCTTGCTTACTGTTAAAAAGTTTTGAAATGCAGCCTTTATGAATAATTTTTCAGGCACTCTAATTCTCAGTAGCACAAGACTCATCTCTAAGTTTATTTTATTTTTGTAGTAAAGGATAATTTTAAATTATAATCTATTCACAGAACAAATCAATAGGTAACTCAAATTCCTTTTGCATAGTTCTATCATTGCCATTTGGTGACCATTAACAAAGACATTCTTTGTGAATCTATTCATAAAGAAGCATAGCTATGTTGCTGCATGAATACATCAGTGGATACATGGATGAAAGCAAATAGGATGACATATCTTAAAATAAATGGATAATTCGCTGATAACTTCAAATATCATTACATAGGAGCAATTCATCTTTCTTAGCAGGGCAATCTTATGCACAAATGTTGCTCTTTCATCAATTTTCTTTATCCTAAGCTTATATCCTCAAATTTTATTTGTTGCAGAAAGGAAGCCATAGGTTGGTTTGGGCTTATTGTAGTCTCTGAACATACTAGGGACACATGTACAGTATATTTCCTAGAGTTGCATGATTTCAGAGGTTAGGTGATGTAGTGACCCTGCCAGTCCCTTTCTGTGCAATTTCTTTACATAAATGGCAGTGTTTCTTCCATTTAGGGTTTACTTCACTACCAAGAGCTTTCATTCCCTATTCTACTTACTAAATATGCCTGGAAACTGACCTGATCAGAAGCCGTTCCTCCCTGGAGTGAACTTGTTTCCTATGCTGAGTTGCCAGCACCATCAATGGTGATTGCTTTTCTTACCGCAGCTTATTAGAACGTCACCTCCTCTGTCTCAGTGAACTGTAAGGTAAGATGTGTCATCAAGCAGTCTCAGGGTGAGTTCCCTTCACCTGCTTCCTTCATGCTGCCTGGTGTTCCTGGCTTAGAATCTTGTTTTATTCATTGTCACTTACTCGGCTGCATGCTTTGCTTTGATGATTTTTCATCTTGCCTATTTGATGATGACACAACAGAGAATGTAAAACTACACTTTTACTTCACTGTGTATTAGAAAAGGGAGCAACTGTGATTCTATTTTATTGTATTTTACACACTCAATGTTCAGATTTTAATATTACACTACGTATGCAAATGTGTGTACACTCACAAACAGACATCAATAGCTTAAAGATGAGAAATGATCTACTTGAGAAATAATAATTAAGGCATTAATTAGAGTAAACTTTTATTTTTCTAAGAGGGAAACGTACTCAACAAATTGTAGATAATTCTTCCTCATCATTTGTGAACTTAGGCTGCATTTTATTTTATCCAGGCATCAGCATATTCGTCATGAACTCTCCATGTATCATTATAATTAATATTATTTCTGGTATACTGTAAAATGTTCTCCTCATCCAGATCCTCTGTCCTCGATTCAAGAATAACATATAGTAAATACTCCAGCAATCATTCCCTAAGTATTATTCCATGTGTTAAATTTTAAACCTACAGTTAATTATTATAAATAATTCCTGAATACACCAAAAAAACAAAATAATGAAAGTCTATAAAGCATAATATTAAAATTAAAATCTCATGTGAGTGAAAGCCGAATGATCATGGTAGATTACATTACAGTAAAGCTGGAAGTCATAAGAATACTTTTTCACATTTAATATTCAAAGAACATAGCCAGATTCTATGCCTTATACTTATCACTATTTTATATTGACATCATTAATCCACATGAAATATTTTCCCATTATAAAGAACTTTATCATATAAAATGTTACTGTCATAGGATTGAATTTATTTCATTTTATTTTTCTATCCCTATTGAGGCTTGAGGTCTCTGCAAAATTTATTGGCAGATTTCTTCTGAGGGTCATGTACTGAGAGGTTTCTCAGGGGAGAGGATTGAAATTGTCTTGACTCAATGGTAGTTTTTGTGTGCTATGATCGCAGACATATCCTCATTATATGGCACTGCAAATCTAGTTCTGAGACTCAGAAATGCACCTAGTAATGTTCTAGGTATATGCAGGACCCTGTCAGCTTCCATTACTTTAGAGACAAGAATATGTGTGTGTGTGTGTGTGTGTGTGTGTGTGTGTGTGTGTATGCACTCAATTGTGCAGGGGGATGGGGGTGGATGTGTGGATAAGGGAAGGGATGTAAATACCACCAAATTATGTTATATGAAAATTACAAAATTTAATATAAAATAACATAAAGAAAAAGAAATCTGAATGCATAGCTGCATGGCTTGATCAAAACATCTTGATTTAGCCAAGGAAATTATGGCAACCATGATTGTTCCAGAACTTTTTATAAATGATCAAATTTTTCATTTGTTAGTGTCTTTATTTGGGCTATAATCACATGGATACATTATGTGCAATGATATTTGCTAACAAAATTGATACAACCACTTTTAAAAGTTTGCATTTTCTATTACATTAGGAAGGAACGTCTAATCTACTCAATCATTTCTTTGTCACAGTGAGGAACATCTGGGTGCACAAACTTGACTCGATAGGCCTTAACATACATGACAAAATATATGACATCCTATGGGTGTGATATGAGGGGTACAAACAGGAAAGTGGGAGTTTAATAAGATTAAGATGTATTAAATTCACAAAAATTCAATAAAAAATAACTAAAGGTTAAAATAGTGGCTAACTTTAGTGGCATAAAGGAGCAATCAGGATGTGGGTCACAAGGAATGTCACTGGAATACTGTCTATGTGTCAACTAGATGGAGGGTGCATTGATGTTTGTATTCTGATAGATCATTGATCTATAAAATTTTATTTCTTGTATTAGTTTATGTATGCTAGATTTTACAACAAAATGTAGATGAAATGATTATAAAATAAGATGGCTATTTAGCCTAAAATACAAGAGTCCTATGCTTGCCAAAGTATTTACACTTACTTTTGATAGATTTTAAACTACTTACCAAAGTCTATTTCCATAATTAACACAAAACCAGATGTTATTATTCTTATTATATACAGAATGAAAAATAAAAAGGAAGTGATTTGTTGTTGTAATTTATGAACCAGGTCCGGCTAGAGGTAAATAACAAATTTAATCTTAGTATCAAAGTCCAAAACTTTTTGTTGTGATGTGGCCCTTATCTTAGTATTTGATATCTAATAAGTTTTAATTAAATTTCTGAGTGCAGACACTCGATCTGTGGGTAGGCTTCTTTCAGTGTGCCTCAGAAGGCCTTGGTTTACTCATCTGTGTCTATATTATAGCATGCTTTTATTAACTAGTGCTGAGGGCTGACTTCCCTACTGTACATCCTTGTGGTCAAGTGCAGCAGTTTTATTCATCTCATCATTATCGCCCAGTATCCATGTCATAAAACTGAGCATTGGATAAGTATTCATTGAATTAACAGGTAAGCTACTTGGAAAATACACTAATGTGTTTAGAGAAGATTCAAGATGACATGAGTTTTTAGCATTATGTGTTTATTCTAAGTAAGTATCTGGGCACCATAAAGTGTATTTCATTCTCTTTAGAAGTACTTATTAATTAATTCCTTGCTCAAGGCCTGTTCCAGATAATTGAGGTTTAAGCTTTGCAAAGATGATGCTTTGCCAGCTATGTGCTGATAAACACTCCTCTAGCAATTTAAATCCTATAGTCGTTTTGTGTCCTAAGTTCTATAATTAAAAATCCATTTATAGCATATGAAAAAAATGAAAGTGAAATGTAATTTTTTTTGTCAAGATGCTAAGATTTTTAGCTAGCATTTAGATCAAACAAAGGTACACACTTTACTATATCAGTATAAGATATATCAATTTTAATAACTATCTATTGTACTTTTTCTAGACTGGTTTCATTTTTCTTTGTTTTTCAGTTTTTCACAGAGTCTCTTTGAAATGGATATGAAGGAGAAAATCAAAGCAAGAATATATGCTCTATAAAATTTAGGTCAATATTATTTAAGAGCACAAAATGTCTTGATTGTGCCCAAATAGTAACAGATATTATAATTGACTTGAATTCTCCCCCTAGCACTCAGAAAAATCAATGAGACCATGCAAAATTATAATTACAAGTATATCAATACAAGTGACAGTGTTGATCAATATGCCATGTATATTGTATTGCCTATTAACTTACAACTATTGCAAGGTAAATTAACAAAGCATTACCAAATAATAGAAAAGCACATTATTGTTAGACTGTACCTTGGAAGTTTCTAGAATTGTTCACACTCTACAAAATTAAAAATGTACAAAGTTCTAAATATTGCCATAGGACAAGGGTTACCATCGACAGGCCCACCAGAGCAATATTTAGAATATCATAGTTACACATGTGCCCCTGAAATTCTAGAACTGTACAGATACGAACATTTAACTTTAGCCTGTGAGAGTTGCATGAACCTGGCTGAGAAAGATGTTGCATGGGCTACATTCAGCAAAGTGGTAGTATCAGGACATACTATAGCCTTGATAACCCAACCTTCTTCCTATTGCATTAAGAGATCACTAAGTGGTTTTCTCTTTTAAAATTTATTTAATTTTTTTTATTGTGCTTGCATGGGTGTTTTATTTTGCTTGCATGCGTGCAAGTGCATCATGTGCATGTAATATCTGTGGAGGCCAGAAAAAATATGTCAAATTCCCTGAAACTCGAGTTAAGGTGGCTGTTAACAGCCATGTGCTTTCTGGGAAATAAACCATGTCTTCTATAAAAGCAGCTATAATCATAATGGCTGAATCATTGCTCCAGCCCCATGAACAGTTATTCTTAAGCCTCAAGTTTTAAAGTCATTTAACTTGTTTTGGATTTACCTAAGTGCTATTCATCCATTCTTCTCACCAAGTTTTTCATTTTTATATAAGAATATTTGCATTATACCTCATATATGGTGATATATATGCTTTATTGGGGCATTTTTATTTGTAATATATCAAAAATTTCGGTGATTTTGTCATGAAAATATGTTGAATTTTGTCAAAAGATTTTTATGCATGTGTTAATAATATTATACTTCCTCTTTTGATTTATGTATGTTAAGTCATTCTTGCATTATTGTAATGAAGCCCTCTTGATCACGGTTTAATTTAGATCTTTTGATATTTTTAATTTAATTTGCTTGCTTTTCAGAGGATTTTGCATCTATGTTTATTGGTGCTACCAGTCTATAATTTTTATTCTATCCTTATTAATTATTTATATCATTTAATGTTGGCTTCATATAATGAATTTGGAAATGTTATTCCTCAATCCAGTGGAATAATTTGAGAAGTATTGCCGATAGTTCTTCATTAAAAATTTGCTAAAATTCAGCATTAAAGCCATCTTTTCCTCAGGCTTTCTTTGCTGTTTAATGTTTTATTACATAATCAATCTCATGGTTTACTATTTTTTAAACTTTTCAGGGCATGGGTATTGATGAAATATCTATTTCTTGTACCTATTCCAAGGTGTGTTATATATTTATTTTTAGTCTTTTTTTTTTTTTTTTAAACATCACTGTGGAAACCAGACTGGCTTCAGTTTCACAGAGGTTCACCTGCCTCTGCCTCCTGAGTGCTGGGATTAAAGGTGTGTGCTACCACTCCCGGCCCTTCATTCTTTAAAAAACAAAACAAAACAAAAAAAACAATAATTTTTATTATTAGAAAGTTTTGTACATCCATACAATGTATAGAGATCATATCTGTCTACCACCATCTCACTCAATCTACCTCTAGAACCCTCCAATCCACATCCTTGCAAATTTTAATCCTTATTTTATTTTTATTTTCTGTAATTATTTATATCCTCTGAGTTCACTTAGTGATGCCCATGTGTACATGTGTGTGTGGCAACCCTCTGGGACATGGGCAACCTACCAGCAGCCACACCCCCAACAGAGCATTGTTCTTTCTCCTCCAGGATCCTTCAACTGACAAATGATGCTCTTCAATAGGGGTGAGCCTTGGAGGCCTCTCTCCAATCCATGCTGATTTTGACTAATGATCTTGTGCAGGTCTTTTATAGGCATCCACAGTTGCTGTGTGCTGATGCACAGCAGGACCATGTCATAGCCAGAAGACAAATTTTCACAGCTCTCATCACCCACTGCCTCTTAAATTCTTCACATTTCCTTTTCTGCTAGGTTCCCCGAGTCTTGGATGGTGAGAGGTTTATATAGATGACCCATCTACAGATGTGCATTCAGAGTTATTTATATTCAGTACTTTGAGGAGTTATGAGTCTTTAACCGTTACCTACTGCAAAAAGAAACTTCTTTAACCAAAGTACAAAGTAACACAAATATATGAATATAAACAAAAATATTTAGAGTACAGTTTGTCAGCATGATGGTTTAGCCAAACAACAGTAGGCCTTGTAAGATGCTTAGTCATGGGCTTTTGACTAGGAGGAAATTTCCTCCTATGGAACAGCCCTTATATCCAATCAGAAAGTGATTAGTTGCCCAATAGTTCTCATGTCATTACTGCACCATTGAGCACATCTTGCCACTAGTGCAGTAATCTGGGGTCTAGTCCTAGGTAACACCATTGATGTCTTTTTTTCCCCAACAGCCTGTCTAGCATCTTCTGTCATTGTGTGAGCCAGTCAACAGAGAGTTTCAGGTCACCTTAAGACTGATTTCCTATGTCCTACATTGAAAAGAAATGCTGTCTTCTTCTGCAGTAGGTTCTTAGCATATAGTTATCCTGGGCAACCAGCAGCAATGGCAATCATTATGCTACTTTGGGTGCTTCTCAGACACCGCTGATCAATATCTCTTAGGGAGGTAGTCTATGCCTGACACTGAGAATTTCATTTAACAATCCATATCTCCTGGGAGCAGCATTTTTAACCCATACAGGTATCTACATTAACAAAATAACCTCTAATGATACTGCAGATGCTTTGAATCTTGTCATATCTATAAATTATATATACTTTACATTATTAGAAAAATAATGTAATTATTTTTATATTTACATATATAAATCATATATGAAGTTGAAATTTCTTGCAACTAAAATGATATTGTGTCTAAAGAAATGATTCAGTGATTAAAAGTGCTTGTTGCCTTTTCAGAGGCCGAGTCCAGTTCCCAGCACTCACATTGGGTGGTACACAATCACCAAAATTCCAGCTTCAAGGGATCTGATGTTTTCTTCTGGCCTTTATGGGCACCCACACACAGGTGTGTACACAACTCTACACATGCATAATATAAAATAAATCTTTAAAAACAATAATGAGTACCTTATAATTTTTTAGTCTTTTTGAGCATGATCTCTCTGTAGCCTCAGCTGGCCTGGAACTTGCTATGTATAGTAGGTTGGCCTCCTCCTACCTCTGCCTCCTGAATGCTGGAATTAAAGGTGTGTGCCACAAGCCTGGCTACTAATTATAATTTTTAAAATAACAATCAGACATTTCTCATTTTATTATGATCTCTTTTGGGTCTTTTCATTTGATTGAATGTTTATGACAACCTTGCTACAAGTTTATAGATACCATTTTGAAGAACACACAATCACTTTACATCACTGCTTCACCAGTCAGTAATTTTCATAGATTTTCAAATGTTTTCATAATAAATATATTTATTACAATGATAGGTGATCCATGATTTTTAATAATATTACTGTACTTTCCTGGGGTGCATGAATTATGCCAATTATCATAAGACAGTAGACATAACTGATAAACTTTTGTTTTAGGATATCTCTACAAATCTAATCTTTCCCATTTCTTTCTCTCTTCTCTCCTCAAGACTCTCTAGTCTTTTAGACAGAGTAATACTGAAATTGGACCAGTTAGTAGTCTGGTGGCTTCTAAATCATTCAATGAGAAAAAAGCTTGAGTGTATCTCATTTTAATTAAAAAATCTAGTAATAATTCAGCCTAGTGAAGAAAGCATGTCAACTGCAAGATAGGTTGAAATCTAGGATTCTTACCATCAGTCACATTGTGGCTGCAATGAACAATTTTTAACTAAAATTTAGAGTGTCACTCCAATGAGCATACTAATAAGGGGAAAGCGAAATGGGCTTAGTACTGACAAGCTCAGAAGTTCAAGTCTAGAGAGAAGAAAACATCAGCCCAATGTTCTCTGAAGCCTAAGGCTTATTAATGCAGAACAAGGCTCCATCTCCTCTGTGCTATGCTGGCTGACACAGTTGAAAAGGAAAGTTCAAACCTAGTGGATATGGTTTGTGAGGTTTATGGCAGGAAGTTATCGCCAAAATATAAATGTAGTTAAGATAATTGATTAAGGTAGCTACATTAAAAATAAATTTTCAGGCCAGGCATGGTGGCCCGCGCCTTTAATCCCAGCACTCGGGAGGCAGAGGCAGGTGGATCTCTGTGAGTTCAAGGCCAGCCTTGTCTACATAGTGAATTCAAGGACAACTGGGGCTACAGGGAGACCCTGTATCAAAAAGACCAGAAAAATTAAAAAAAAAGATAAATTTTCAATGTACAGAAAGAAGTCCTATATTGGACAAAGACACAACCTAAAGCCTTCAGAGTTAGAGAAGAGAAGCCCATCCCTATGTTCAAAACTTCGAAGATTTCCTGTCTATTGTTATGGCTAATGCAATTGATAACTTTAAGTTAAAGCCACTGCTAGTTTATGATTCTTAAAATCTTAGGACCCTTAAGAATTCAACTAAAGCCACTCAACCTGTGCACTATAAATTGAATAGCAAAGCCAGGATGACAGCATATCAGTTTATGGCATGGTTTCTTGAATATTTTAAGCCCACTGTTAAGACCAACTGCTCAGAAAAATATTCTGTTCAAAATATGATTGCTCACAGACAACTCACTCTGTCCCCTAAGAGCACTGATGCAGATGTAGGAGATTAATGTTGTTGTCATGACTGCAAACATAACATCTATACTGCAGTCCACAGATCAGGAATAAGGTTGGCTTTCAAGTCTTATTAGTTAAGAAATATATTTTTTACCTGTTGTAACTGGTGATTCCTCCAATGGATCTTGGCAGAGTATACTGAAAACCATAAGAAAAGGATTCAATGTTCTATATGTCATTATCTATGTTTGTGATTCATGGGAGGAATTGAAGATATCAACATAAAGAGAGGCTTAAAGAAGTTGACTCCATTCCTCATGGATGACTCTGATTGGATTAAAACTTCAGTTGAGGAAGTCACTTCAGAGATGATTTTAAAAAAGCAAGAGAACTAAAATCTAGCACAGGACTAGGAAACATGGCTCACTTGCCACAATCTCATAGTCGAATTTTAATGGATAGGAAAATGTTTCTCTTTAATGAGCAAAGCAAAGGAAAAGGCTTCCTCAGATGGAATCTACTGTCAGAAATTTCTGTGAACATTCACTATTTGACAACAAATAATTTAGATCATTCATAAACTCAGCCATAAAGAAAGACCTCTTGTGTCATCAAATAACATGTTATGCTACTGATAAAGTTCAGCCAACGGGCATGGAAAACTTTGCTTTTTATTTAAGTTGCCTAATATCACCCTGATTTTCAGCAAACAACTGTCTTCTCAGTTATCAGCTATGAACCTTGAAATAAGACACTCTATCTGTAAAAAGTCTTGCTAAAGATCACATGACTGTTAGCATGGCTTAGCAATTAGATATCTTTAACTGAGTTCTATATTTTTTAGATAAAATAATATTACACACTAAATGAGTTATATGTTGTATAAGTATGGTGTAAACAAACTTTTATATGCACTGGAAAACCACAAACTTCATGTGCTTGATTTTACTGTGTATTTACTTTGTTATGGCAATGTGGAATTGAACAAAAACTATAAGGTACATCTATTAAAAGCACAAAATGAAACTGAGAAAATAAAAGTCACTTGATTGGAATGCCCTGAGGTAATGTAGCAACCTATCATTTATTATGTAATTCATTTGGTTTAACACTAACATCACTATTTGTAGACCATTTAGGGCTCCATAAATAAAAATTATTTCTTCCAAATTAAATTTACTCTGATGCTCATGTGATCCTATTCTATTGTAGTATTTTATCATCAACTTACATGAACTTATCATTTATCTCAGACTGTAAGATCCAGAAGGACAGTGTCCCCACTCTGTGTCATTGTTCTGTTCTCAGAGAATAGGTCGAAGTCAGTATGAAGAAAACACTTAAGAAAAAAACGTCAGAATAAATTATGAAATGAATGAATATGTGTGTCAAAATTTTCTAAATTTATATATTTTGATTCTATTGTACTGTAACTACATTGTTTCATAGGAGTTTTATTCTAGTAAAGTTAACAGTATTTTGACCCGAATATTGAAAGTGCCAATTTCCGATTAATTTATAAAAATTTTACTAAGTTTAAAACTTGAAGAGCCGTTTCTGGCTTTCAAAGTATGCTTTTACAGAAAAAAATATACATATGCATAACAGATGTACTCATAATGTGATTTAGAACAAATAGGGCAAAACTTAGGGCAAAATAATACTGTTTATTCTTCCTATCCATACACACACTGGTGTGAAAACTGTTTTTAAAAAATCTAAGCATTTGAAATTCTACCAGTTTATTTCCTTTATTAAATTTCATTTAATCGGAGCATTAAGTATTCTTTTAATAAGCAAAATGAAATCTGATGCTGAATTGTAAAGTAATGCCAAACTGTTGAGCACAGTAGATAAAGGGAACTAAAGTTTGCTTTCTTTGTTCTTGTAGAGAATGTGGAAAGCTGCAGGCCCACAGTGATGAATGCTGGTCTTGGGTAAAGTGTGTTGGGAGCTAGCAGCAAGTTGGGGGCTAGATCAAGAGACCAGGAACTGGAATAAAGAAATTGTCCCTGTGACATGTGGTGATCATACTGGCCTGTTAGTGATGTTCTGTTTTGTGCTTTTTGCAATTAATTTTAATCATGTAACTAGAGCTCAACTTCGAGATTTTAATAAGTAAAGCAGAAATAAGAAACACATGAAGGCTGGGAAATTAGGGAAGTCGATAAAGATTTTAAAGAAGGACAACTCCTCAGGAATGACACTAAATGTTGTCCTTTTGCCTCTACATCCACACGCATGTGAACCCACAAACACACAGGCACCCCTTAAACAAACATGAAGATGCATAGGTACACACTCAGACACATGCGCGCGCACGTGCACACACACACACACACACACACACACACACACACACACACACACCACAAAGAGCTGATGGGCAGAAGGAATTGAATCTTTGGCTTCCACAAAAACCCAGAGTCTGAGTATCTATATTAAGATGAGTATCTATATTAAGATGAGGTCTATCTATATTAAGAGAAAGTCATAGATATGTGAAGAATCTTTGTAATTCCCATAGGTGGTGGACATATAAATACATCTAGTTTACTTTAAATTTCAAAAGACTATTTTTTTGAGTGACAGACAGAAGGCACATTTTATTTTTCCTTTTGGAGATCAGGAAATTGAGGCTTGACAGAAATTGAAGAATTTACTCATGAAATCTGGGCTGAGATGAAAGATAGTAAGGGTTTTCTTGAGCCTGGATTCCCTTCTTTTCCTATGCATTTTCCTTTTATTCATTTATTTTCTGGCAACAATATCTTGGTTGGCAAATTTGTTCCTATCACTTTTATAACAACATTTCCTCCTTTCTTTAGATCGTGTAGTTGTGGCTAAAAAAGGAAATCCAGGCTCTGATTCCTACTCCTCTGTTCAGATAATGACAGTGTCTTTCCTTCTGTGGTACTGGGGATCAAACCCAGGACTCTCCAGGCAAGCTCTCTAACATTAGCCCCAGGCTCCTAGGACCATTCAAAGGCAGTAGATTACAGAGTGATTTACAATATGACAATAAATAAATGAATGAATAAATAAATAAACAAATCAAACTTCCTTAGAGAGAGGAGAGTGATTTGGTAAAGAAGAGAAAGACTATCATACAGAGCAAGCTGTGGAAGGGATACAAATTATTTTAATTCCATGAAGAGGAACTGCTAATAGGTTTGGAAAGATTCTTTAAAATAATGTGTGTGTGTGTGTGTGTGTGTGTGTGTGTGTGTGTGTGTGTGTGTGTTTAAGTTAGAAGGTGAACACAAATTCAAAACTATTGGGTGTTTATCTCTTTCTTCCTCCTTCACAAATTGCCAGGGCTTAATCCTGGAGGAGCCTAGTGGGAACATTTCCTGAGCTTTTGTCTCCAAGCAGCAGGTGAAAGGGGAAACTGTCAACACAAGCACAGCTATTTCGGACTGGGGCCCTCCTCGAGTCTGGAGCCCCAGAAGCTGGAGTCTGATTCCTGAGCATTGTCTGCATGGGAAGATGCTCCTTCCTAATCACCCTTGTCTTCTTATGACCGGAATGGCTGAGAGGGAAGAGCCCTGGACAGTAGCTCCAAACATCACCAAGGCACAGTGTTGTCACCAGCTCCACTCCCAGCCCACACCTGTTGACAAATAGAGCAACAGCAAAATTCTCCCAGCTGCTCCTCCCCTCTCCCCTCCCCTCCCCTCCTCCCCTCCCATCCCCTCTCCTCCTCTCTCTCACCTCCTCACCTCACCTCCTCACCTCCTCACCTCCTCACCTCCTCACCTCCTCACCTCCTCACCTCCTCACCTCCTCACCTCCTCACCTCCTCACCTCCTCACCTCCTCACCTCCTCACCTCCTCACCTCCTCACCTCTCCTCCCATCTTCTTTTCTGTTTTTCTTTTTTTGAATTAGTGATGGTTATTAAAAAAAAAAAAAAATGGACACAATTTAATTTCAATTGAATGTAACGTGGCAGCTTTTTGACCTAAAATTACCGATTGACTTAAAATACCAATTGATACCTCAATAAACTGAAAAGTGTTTTGTCTGAATGACCCAACTTTTACCTCAACTCAATTCCACTTAGTGGTGAAGAACTCACAAAATTATGTTCATTATCACACATTATAGAAAGATACGCAAATCTGATCTTTAACCAACAAAAACATCTTTGAGTAAGCAAGATCTCATCTAACCCCAGATGGGTATTTTCCCTTTATTTGTCAGTAAATTCTGTTTCTGATGGGCTTGATTTCATAGATTCTTAAAAGAACTTTTGGTAATTCTGTACACACACACACACACACACACACACACACAACGAAACAAAACAAAACAAAACGAAACAAAAACGAAACGATGAGAAATAGACAATATACCATTCAGCCCACTATCAGCTGACCGTTGGACTAAGCAATGCTTAACTAGGATAGTGACAAGCTAAAATTTATGGAGTATGTAAGCATCTGGGTAGTTATGGGTGTGCAAACAACAAGTAAAGGACTTCCGGCCTTTCAGCTCTGCAGAAGAAAGCTTTGGGGAGGAGTGGAGGAAGGGCTAGCTGTGGTAATTACAATTGGATGATTATAGGGGTATTGACTATCAAGGGATCTACCTATTCTGCCATGCTAAAGATGCTAGACTAGATCCAGGAAAGCACATTTCAAAACAACAGAACAAGTCCACAAAACACTAAGCACCTTTTCAATAGGAAAAAAAAAAAAAAGACTTGGTGCCTTTGGGTAACATTTCATTCACTGATTCAATATTTATCATAAATTAATTTGATCTATCCATTAGTCTTCAAGATATGAAATACATAATTATCAGAATATATGTCAGAGTTTGGACTGGGTAACAGTATGTATTTATTGTTTTCTTCCTTAGATGAAGAAATATTATTTTTGAATATTCATATAAATGCATATTGTTTGTTGAGGATCTCCACCCATTCCCCCTACCCTCCTTTTACTCATTCTTCTTCCCTTTGTTTCCCTAGATGACGTGACTTCGACTTCAATGTCATGTATATATACATGATTTTTTCTATCTATATAACCTAGTAAAAACAAACGAAAGCATATATTTTTGTTTTCAATTTTATTATATTCTATTTTTGCCATCCCCTGCTTGCTCGTCTCCCTTTTCTCTCTTCCTGCATCTCCACCATAGCCTTTCTTTCCACAGTATTCCCCTTTTCACTTTCATACCACATTTATTTGGTTACCCTTCCTAATGTTCTCCCTTGAAGCCTCCAATTACCCCCTCATAGGCCCTTTTTGAGTTTCCTATCATCTACATACATGGCTCTCACATAAATACACAATGCTAAGATCTGTGTATGAGAGAGAAAAACGTGATATTTGTATTTCTGGGCCTGGGTTATGTTTTTTTTAATATAATACTTTTCAGTCATATCTGTTTTTTTGAAAATGAAAGTTTTAATTTTCTCTATGGGCTGAATAAAATCACACCATATATGTGTACTATATCATCATCATCCAGTCATCTGATGATGGACATCTGTATTGATTCCACTTCCTTGCTATTATAAATATAACAGCAATAATCAGGGGTACACAAGTATTTCTGTGTGATATATAGAGTACTTTGGGCAGATACTCAGCAGTGGTAGGTGTGGGTCGTTACAATACTTCTAATATTCTTTGTAGAGAAACCTCCACAATGATGGTGCAACCATGATGCCTGTCCCAGTTTGCACTCCTATCAACAGTATATCAGGCTTGTTTTCTCCCCACAATCTTGCCAACATTTGTTGTTATTTCTTTTCCTGATGATAAGCATTCTGACAAAAATAAGATGACGGATGACAAAGTAGTTTCAATTTGCATTTCTGAGATCCCTAAGGATGTTGAACACCTTAAAAAATATTTCTTGGCTATTTGTATTTCTTCATTTGAGAACTGTTTGTTTAAATCCTTACTGCATTTTTTGATTGGGCTATTTATTTTCTTGTTTAGTTTTCTGGGTTGTTTGTATATTCTGGGTATTAATTTTCTGCCAGAGGAATAGCTGGGAAATTTTTTCTCCACTTGTGTAAGCTGCATCTTCACCCAACTGGCAATTTTCTTTTTGGTAAAGAAGACTTTAAATTTCATAAGGTAATATTTTTTGATAGTTGCTTTTATGTTTTTAGTGACTGGAATCCTATTCAAAAACTGCTTAACTGTGCCTGTATCTTGAAGTGTTTCCTGACTTTTTCCTCTTGCAGTTCAGAGTCCAGTTTTATACTGAGGCCTTTGATCCATTTCAGGTTGATTTTGTGCAAGGTGAATGGAAAGACTCTAGTTTCCTTCTTCTACGTATAGATATCCAGTTTTCCAAGCAACATTTTTTAAAGATTTTGTCTCTTCTACAAAGAGTATTTTTGCATCTTCATCAAAAATCATGTGCCTATAGTCATACAAGTGGATAACTGGATCTTCTTCTCTTGACCTACACGTGTAATTCTGTGCGGGTGCCATTCTGTTGCTGTTGCCATTACCCTGGCTATTTGAGGCTTTTGTGTGTTCCTAAATGAATTTTAAGACTGTATTTTTTTTCTATTTCTGTGAAGAATGGCATCGTGATTTTGATGGGGATTGCATGAAATCTGTAGATTATTATTAGCAAGATGGTCATTTGGAAAAAATTAATCTTCCAATCCACAAGCATTAAAAATATTTCCATCTTCTAGTGTCTTCTATTTTCCTTTTGTGCTTTTTATGTTTTCATGAGACCTCATTTAATTCCTCAGTTAAGTTCATTTTGAGGTTTCTTCTTCTCCCCCTTTTGCAGCCCTCCTGATTCCTGTCCCCTCCCCTCCTCTTCCACCTCCTCCCTCCTCCTTTTTCTTCTGACAATTGTGAATGGGATTGTATCTTTTTTTTTCCTCAGTGTTTTCCATTGCTATATAGTTAAGCTATAGTTTCTTGCATGTTAATTTTGTATCCCAACACATTGAAGGAAGTGTTAATCATTACTAAGAGTTTTCTGATAAGAGTCTTTGTGGTCTCTTATATATGTAATCTTATGACATACAAATGTAATGTAATTCTTCCACAAATAATCTGAGTAGAATGGACAAAGGAGACATTACTTCTTACAGTGCTGAATTCTAGATCTGAGATCATGGTACCCAGATTTTTGGCTTAAGTTCTGGGTTATGGCAGCCATCTTTTCAGCTTGTTTGTGTATTTGTAACTACTTTATTATTTTGCTTTCTGTTTCTGTGATAAAACACTCTGACCAAAACCAACTTGAGGAGGAAAGCATTTATTTGACTTATATATCCTGATCACAACTCACCCTTGAGGGAAGCTGGTACAGGAACTCAGGGCAGAAACCTGGAGATAGCAATTGAAACACAGACCATGGAGGAATGCTGCTTTCTGGCTTCCTCCTCTGCTCTGACCAGTGTTCAGCCTGCTTGCTTTCTTTCTTTCTTTCTTTCTTTCTTTTCTTTCTTTCTTTCTTTCTTTTAATTTTTTTTTTTGTTTTTTTTTTGGTCTTTTAGAGACAGGGTCTCCCTCTAGCCCCAGCTGTCCTGGAGCTCACTATGTAGACAATACTGGCCTTAAACTCACAGAGATCTGCCTGCCTCTGCCTCCCAAGTGCTGGGATTAAAGATGTGTGCTACCACGCCCTGCTCAGCCTGCTTTCTTTAACAATCTAGAACCACTTGACTAAGGATGGCACCACCAAGTGTGGGCTGGGCCCTTCTGTATCACACAACAATCAATTAAGCGCTTCACAGAGATGCCCACAGGCCAGTCTGAGAGAGGAAATTTCCCAATTGAGGTTTCCTCTTCCCAGGTACTTCAAAGTGATAATTGAAACCATCCATCATATTACTTATATTTCTACAATATCTAGCTCTGTATGTTGCCTTTATTTATACACATGTCCATAGAAAATTATCACATATACAGGAATTGTGCATCAATCATTTAAAAAAAATATATATACATATATAACATATGCTTTTGGAATTGCTACAAGAATGGTATTACCTTTTAAGGAACTAACAAAGAAGTCATTTTAAAAAGTCATTATAAAGGGACAATAGCAAACTAAGAGTGAGATGTGCAGGTTAACAGAATTGATTTTGGCACTTAATCTGAGAACAAAGGACTAAAGTGATACAAAGATAACTATTAAGTAGATTATTATTCTTGGTTTTTCCCATTGAGTCCCTTGTAGCTCTGAGTATGTAGGTAACTGTGCAAAGACAACAAAAAACAATATTCTCACTTACAATTATTTTTTTAATCTTTGACTCATGGGGTCCTAAGCTTCTACAGCCACCTTTTCAACAATGGTCTCCTTGAATGTAACAGAATTCCCTTTCCAATTTGGAAGTGTGAACGCTGGAATTTGGCACTGTTAATATGTTTGTAAGACAATAAAAAAGTAAAGGCATGGTTAATGAAAACCATTATGGATTGTAAAATATGGTGAGTCCTCTTCATATGCCCAGACATGCAAGGATCACTACTGGGTGGACTGTTTGTGTGTCTGTGTGTTTATGTGTGGATGTATGTATCTGTGTGACTGTGCACTCTGCACAAGTGTGCCTGGCCATGTCATGGCATGTATGTGAAGACCTGAGAACAACTTGCAAGAGTTGGTTCTACTATGATTCTGAGGAGTGAACTGAAGTTGTCAAATTTGGTAGCAAAGGCTCTACCTACTGTACCAACTCCCTGTTCCCCAATTTACAATTTTAAGTATAGAAATAGGATAATGAAAAAAATATATATGCACACATACATAAAATACACAATACATATAATATATATACATATATATATATATGCATGTGTGTATGTATACACATACATAAAATACACTGAGTATATTTAGTGGTTCTCATGTGTAATTGTGCTTAGGGCTGCAAATTTAGAATTAGATAACCTTTCAGGGAGCTATTCTCTGGAGAAATTTTATTCTCCCTTCATCATCATTTATTGATTGCCAGTAGCTCTTCATGGAACCCAATGGCATTCCCCTCAACTACATTGACATGTCAACTGGTTTTGTCACTGTGTAGATATTGTTGGACTGCCATACATAAATGTAGCTTCCCTACCATGTACAGAATGCCTTAACTAGCAGCAGGAGTTTGTCCCCTTTGATTCTTACATTCTTTCTGCCCCCTCTTTTGTGATGTTTCCTGAGGCTGAGGTATAGAGTTTGCCTTGCAGATATATCATTTAGGGCTGGATACCCCAACAGCATCATGTTCTCTGTATTTAACCAGTGATAAAACTAAGTAATAGCCTCAGTATTTTGAAAAAAGTAGCTTCTTTGGTAAATGGTGAGAGGTACACGTCTCTGTAAATATAAAGATACAATTTAGAATATAGTAAGAAATTACATTGGTCTAGGGAAATGACAGTAATAGGTTCTCTCTAGGGTCTATGAGATCTCCAGGCATGTGTACTTGGCTATGTTTTCATTACCACACATAAATTTTCTTCCATTCATCCGGACTTCAATTGGACAGCTGTTGATTAATATCAAGAATAAAAGTGCCAATACTGCACTAATAGAGATAATTTGCTAGGCCAGTCATTGTTGTGATTCATAGACTTCACAGCTGGTAAGACCTTCAACTGCTTTTCTCCCTTGGCTGCTTGCATAGTACCTTCTAGTACTCTAAGAATAAGTCTTCCAGTAGGAGGCTTCCAGTTCAATTCAAGTTCAATTCCTCAAAGTCCTGTGTCCAAAATATATTGTATTTTCAGCCATAGATTTTACCTTGAAATTTTGTGGTAACAGAGCTGTGGCAAAAGACTGTATTATTTTGATAGTCTCTTGAACTATTCTGACCAAAAACTCAAAGGGAGGTTTCCCCTGCCTGGCACTATAATTTTTCTATATAGCCATCAGCTATACTCATATTTATATTATATATGTATTTTTCAATAGGGTTATTAAATACTGAATTTACCTTTGGCTTTTCACACAGCTTAAGTATTATTTATCTCTCTTTCTTCTCTCTCCTCCTGTGTAGCCCTCCATTCCTTAATCCTCAGGTAAGTTATCCCCATTTTCTTGATTGCCCACTTGAAAAGGCCTGTCTCGAAAAGAAGTCTCACAACATATGGAAAATTTATTTGTTAATGCTATTATGTCTCAGAATTATTTTGAAAAAAATAATTCTGAGACATAATAAGAATGTAAAAGTTGTTAAAAGGATATGGGAATGGAGATATTTTCCAAAACAGAAAAAAATGAGAAATCCTAAGCAAGTGATGAAGGTCTGTTTAGGTTTCTTATGATAAATAAAGGATGAGACAAAAATAATATACACATAATCTTAAAATGTCTATGGTCATAATTTAGTCAACCAGGTTAGGAAAATATATATATAGTCAAGTTTTATCTGAGATTATTTGATTTTTTTACCCAAGCCTTATATGCATGATAATTAAAAGTACCAGACTGGAGGAACTAAACTTATTGGATGTTTAACAGCCATAGCTTGAGGACTATATACTATTGTGGTCAGAGGGACTTAAAGGACAGTTTTTGCAACTTGCCCTCCAAGGTTGAGAAAGCTCCAGGGGACTATGGAACATCTCTCAACATGTCCTGTAACTGTGGTGAGTTACATGCCCTCTTGTTCAGTGAGGCCATGGAGACCCCCGAGATGGACTTGAACCAGTGTCCAGTCTACAAAGAGGATGGTCAACTCAGAGGAAGCATCTCATTCATGCTTCCAAGTGAAGCCAGACATGGTCGAACAGGACCTTTGACTTATCTTCACATAGATGGAACTGGTAAAAGAAAGGAGTCAGGAGCTCCTCCCAAGCCCATGTGACCCCTGAGGAACAGATCCTCAAATGACCTTAAGTATAAAAAGAAGTTGATTTATTTGGGCCAACTGTATGGTCTTAAACAAACAAAAGTAAAGTATAACCAAAGAGTAAAGTCATCAGTATATTTCTTAAAGGCTCAAGGGATTACACTTCCCAGACATTAGGCTCATGTCCATATAATTATAAAGTTATTTAGACAATTATTTTCATTGATGATTTTATTATGGAGTTTGGGAGTCTTTTAGATAGTGCTGTTGAGATGTAAGATGTCAAATCTTGGTCTCCAGTACTGTAGTGCCCACCTGTAGCTAAGGGAGAAAACCAGATATTGTTCTAAAATGATAGATAAATTTGTTTTCTCCCCCTATCTAAAAACCTTTGAGAGGGAACAGATACTGATTCTAACTACTCCAACAGCTATCAAAATACCTGAAAGCAAATCCTGAATCCATCACTCTAGAGTCCAACTTTGGAAGACAAAAGAAAAATGAGGAAGAATCCAATAGAAGGATGCTTTTGAAAGCCCTTGTCAAGAAATTCCAGTGGACTCTCATATGAACATTTGAAAATTGCCCTGTTCTGACATTTTTCTAGTTCCCTTTCTAGAACTTGTAATGCTAATTACTCTTGCCTTTACTTCTCCTTCACATCTTCTATTCATGACTCAAGGATTTTCTTTTCCCCTTAGATATAAGAATTATGGAGTTTGGGAGTCTTTTAGATAGACCCACTGAAGGGGTACTCCAATTGCCTCACCCTGCATCCTTGTTCAGCATGAAAGAAGTCAGAGTGGTCTGCATCCCTATTCCCTAGTGGAAATTTGGATAGCCCCTTCAGAGAATGGCATGATATGAATAGTAGGTAGGAATTTCCTAGGCAGTTAGGGTAAAAAGACCTCAAAGAAAACTAGCCAGTTTCTTGACTAAAAGAAAATGTCCTTGGGACTCTTAGCAACATACCCTGTTCCAAAGGCCAAAACCATCAAAAGTATTTGGGAACTTGTATTTAATCCTTAAAAGATTTTAGGGTTACCTCTTCAGACAGGGGATGTTAGATTAGCCAAATGCCCACAAAAATAAATAAATGAAACAAGAAAATAAAAGAAAAAGAAAAAAGTGATGAGGAGATATGGGAGGTGTTGGAAGTGAAGGAGTGGGCAAGGATTTGATTGAAACACCTTATATGCATGTATGAAATTCTCTATAAGGTTTTTGTAAAAGTCAAAAAAAAAAAAAAGACAGCAAAAAAAGAATGGTTTCATCTAACTGGAGTGAAGTGTATTAGTTCAAAAGCCTCTTAAAAATTTCTCCATTCTGGCATTATGTTCTTTGTTATATAGCCTTTAGCTCTATTATATATATGGATGAGAACTCATGGGTGGCATTGTAAATGTAGCCAAATATACATGGCTGGAGAGGTCGTAGATCCTAGAGAAAAACCTACCTCTCTCACATCCCTAGACAAAATATTTTCTTATTTTATGTTAAATATGTTTCCTTATTTTCTCAAGACAACTATACCTCTCATTACTCATTAAAAAAAAAAAAAAAAAAAAAATAAAAGCAAGGCTTCTTTTACAAGACATGGAAAATATTCCAAATTGTTCAAAAGCAGAGAAAAAATGTGAGATGCCAGGCCCTAAGTGACACAACTACAGTGGAACCTCTATAAGTAAGACTCAGAGAACATAGTAGAACAGGGAGCTGAGAAAATAGTAACGCATCTTTCAACTATGACAAGTGAAGTATCCTCATGAAATAGATGGTGATTAATACAGAAAGCCACAACTAGCCAAAATAGGGCTGTAAAAAACCACAACTAGCCAAAAACAGGACTGTAAGAACCAGGGGTAGTTGACCCCAAGGAAATAGAGTTTTCCATACAGCCGGGAACTTGCTCACATGAACTTACAGCAATGATGACAGCATGCATGAGACCCATGCAAACTAAAACCAGACAAAAACCTAGTACAGAACTGGGAAAATGGGTAAGATGTCCCAACCTTAGCTTAGAAACCATTGGCAACTGATCACTGCTGGGTGAGTGAGAGCTGGTCTTCTTTAAGGGAGTGGTGCTAGTGGTAGTGGTTAGGTTGACCAGGCTCCAGTGGATTATCTCACACCAAGGGACATCTGTGGGCAGAAATTTGCCTCAATATGCCCTAACATATATGACACATGAAACTTGGAAGGGAGGAGTTAGGACAGATGGTCTAAATATGATTAAGATATATTGTATTAAATGCACAAAAGCTCAAGAAAAAAAAAAGAAGAAAAAGAATTGCATTATCTAGAAGAGATTAGTTTTTTATGCCTCCATTTAAAATATAAATATTCAGAATAATAATTTTACCATATAGAGATTCCTGGGAAAATCCTAATTATTTTCCAACTATTTTTGCTATCTAAAATATATTGATAAATAACTTTGTATAACAAATGTCAACAATATTTACTTAGTAGTTTTTAAAAAACATTTTACTTATTTTTATTTTATGTGTATGAGCATATTGCCTGCATATCTGTAAGTGCACCCATGATGTGCAATGCCCATGGAGGTCAGAAGAAGGCATTGGATTCCCCCAGAACTGGACTAACAGATGGTTGCTACCTGCCATATAGGTGCTGGGAATTGAACCTGCATCCTCTGAAGAGCAGCCAGTTTTCTTAACCACTGAGCCATCTCTCCAGTACCCTCATAGTAATTTTAAGTTCACCATATTTGGTACTGAGATTAAGAGAGACATGACTGAAGCTTAATCACAGTTGTAACCTAGAAGGTCCTCTAAAAGGCTAGAGCTGGTTGCGGGTGGGTGGGTCAAGAGACTCATGCTGAGCACACTGGGAAAACGGGTGGCACGGCCACCATATTGAACACAGGAAATGAAGTACTAGACTGTGGGATGAGACAGCACACCTGGACAGCTGGCGAACTTTGGGAAGGGCACAGCCCTGAAGTGCAGCCATGGTGGCATGGATCTCAAGCTTAGCCAAAATATGAAAGATGGATTATGGGAGTTCATGTCTTTGTAAGTCTTTGTAACCCTTTCCCAGACATTTTATAAGCCACGCTAAAAAACAAATAGCATGTATCATTGGTTTTTTCAGTCCGTGTCAGGACCAGGAGACCCTAGAGTCTTCAGAGGCCTGCGTGGTACCCCAGTGAGGGAGAAGGGAAAATTTAGTGCAACAAATTGGCATAGTGCAGTTGGATAGACTAACCACAGAATTTTGGGGAAAAACATGGGGACGTGGGCCTTTCAAAGCATTGTGATTCCAGCAGCATGAGGTGAATTGATTGAAAGGAAGTCGGGTTCAGATTCCTAATTCCAGAAGGGCAGAGGTGGGCACCCTTCAGAGTCCTGTGAGGTAACGTGACACATCCGAGAGAAGCTGGAGGGAACCCAGGAGAGAGAGTGGCCAATCCCCATACACTTAATGAGGTTATACAATGGATCTAAAAATATGTAACTAAAATGACGTGTGCCACACAGACATGGACAGATTCAGAGAGGCAAATTCCCAGGCCATGGTTTTCTTATAAATGTGGGAAAACAGCTCAGTTGCTTGTGTGTGAAAAATGGCCTAGGCCATGCTGGACTGTTGTTCCCCAGCTTAACAGGACATGGTGGAGCTCTGCCTCTCTCACTAGCTCTGAGCTTCTTGCTAACTGACAGCTGTACTGTGAGGGCTAGATAAAGGAGCTGGGGAAGGGGAGAGGGCTGTAGCAGAGGATGGAGTCCTGAGTTAACCTGAGAACTCTGCTATGTAGGCCCATGTACCAGGGGCAGCAAGTTCATTGATTTGTGGCATGCAAATGCATGTTCAGTACTTGCTACTAAAAATATTTTTAAAAATTTGAAAAGTTATGGACACAGAACATGAAATGCATCATGCATATGGCAGACCTCAAAAAAAAATTAAAAAAAAAAAAAGAAAATTCCTTAAGGAATATGAAGAGCTTAGAAAAAAATTTTACAATCTTTGAACACAAGAGGGGACTCCAGATAGGTGACATGGCCACTTTTGTGCATAATTAAAGATTTGTCCAATGCAAAGGCAACTGTCTCATGGGAGGCTAAAAAGAGTAAGGAATTACTGGCAAATTCAATCTGAGCCTCAAAGCTTGAGAGAGATGAAAAAAAAAAAAAAAAGCAGGAGATTTTAACTTGTTTAAGGTTGGGGGACCAGGAGTCAAAGGACCCAGGAAAAAAGACAAATAGTAATAATAATAATAAAAAAAGAAACAACCAAGAAATAAAAGTAGCTAAAGCTGTCCCTCAGATTCAATCTTTGATGCAAAACAGAAAAAAAGTTAACAGTACTGTAGCTAGGAGAATATACTGCACACTGGAGCTGTTGGATTAAGAATGACTTTCAAACGAGTAATTAAAGAGGCCCTCACCATGTAGCTCATGAGGGTATGGGACATGGTACCAAATAATATCAGTTTAAGTCCTTTAGAAGCATCAAAGCTGAGTTATATAATCACTTATCTGTCCTTGAGACATAGACTGTTTAACCTTGGCCAATAGAGGGGGAAGCAGTCCCTAATGGAATGGCTTGTGTAAGGCATTAAAGATTCATGGTCATCACCAATGGAGACTCCCATGATTAGCAGGGACTGGAGGACCATACAAGAGAGACAGGCATTACTGAGAGAACTAGCCATAAGGAAAACAATATATGATGCCCAGTTTTCTGGGCCAGGTAGGGCTGTGTTCACCAGAGATATAAAGAAAAGCTTAATTCACCTGGGACCTCAAGAATGATATAGAGCTTTAATGGTTTTGCTAAATCTTTTAATGGGACAAGATCTTTGCAAAGTGAGGGAGTTTTTGGCAGATCTAAGTAACTCAAACCAGCATGCAGAACATGTCTGTAGAATAATAAAGCAACCTATGAGATGTATAACATGGCCAGACAGAAGAAATTGTCTGTTTGGGTTACTTGAAGACAAATGTGTCAAGCCCAAATTCCACCTTCCCAAAAAGAATTTGATAGAAAAGCAAATTTGGCACTAAGAAGTTTCTGGAAGGCTTGAAAAACTGAAGAAGAGTTGACAAAAAGGCATTCAGAGGATTAGAAACTATCCCAGGGATGGTTAAGGATCCCTAAAGATTAAATAAATTACATTTCTCTCCTGAAAAATGTTAAGCTATGGATGGAGGCAGTTTTTCTCACCAGGGCCTCCCCCAGCAGTCAGGTATGGTCAATGGAGAGGTGGCAGATATGGCTAGACCAGGGAGGCAGACCCATGGCCTTCCTGACTCAGGGAACCAAGAGGTGCAGCAGGGACAAGAGAGACCCTCTGCCTCCTTAGCCTGGTGCAGGGTCAGGCAACTTGAGCCAGCACTTGTAAATGTATCAAGGGTTAAAAGAAATACGAAGAAACTCCATGTAAAATCCCGAGAATGTGGAATGACTCCAAAGGGATAACTAAAGATAATAAATAACTAATCAATTTAATGTCTCTTATCCATTCTATGGTACCCAACAGAGATCTATGGAGAAAGCAATTAATACAAATGGATAAAACCTTCCCATGCTGTGTTAGACCTTGTCTATTATTGATTTAGTATATGATGTTAACCTTTGAGTGTTTAACAGATGTGAGACCCATTTAGAAGATATCAAGTACATCTGAAGAAACAAATGCCACCTATAGCTGTAAGATTCTTGGGAGTTTTATGGTTGGGTAAGTCACAAGTAATACACACCAGAACATTTGGGAAAAGCCTACAACACCTGATTGTGTAGAAAGATAAAAACAAAGGCTCCCAAAACTGTACCACTAGTAAAAAATTACAATACCAGAGGTGGGTTGCCACCTTCTGAGCTGTTGGACAGAGAGATCCTAGAGGTCCTCAAATTAACAAGGTTATTGCCACTAAAGCTGGTTGCACACTAGAAAGTGTCAGTAAAACCATGTTGCTGAAGACAATGCATGATGTGAGTGCAGGAGAACGAGAGACAGAGCAGAGACTAAGGTGAAAACTCCATGCCACTGGATGGATGGCTTTCATAGTACCAGAAAGTGCTATGAAAATGGTTGGGGAAAAAGGATCTCCCATGATTTTGCTTAACAATGGACCCCACACGCTGCATACTATGGACATGCCAGGTAATGCCCGCTGGTACAATAATGGCTCAACCAACATATATAAAACTGACACATTTCTAATTGGGTAAGGCCTGCTCCTAGGGGTGGAAAATACATCTAGTTCTGTTGATCAAGCCAACCCCTATTTGAGAAAATGCTGTGTGCCACAGCGGGGAAGCTGCTGTAAGTATGAAAATGGTACACCTGCTGGGTTATTTCTAGGCATTTGTATTCACACTGATGTTTATTTAGCTCTTTCTGCTTCCTTGCATTTTTCTTGATAGTAGGGGAGACACCACTGAGATGGATCAGTGGCTATGTCTTGAAGGCAAATGATGAGGAGGCCCAAGAGATTAATATCTTGCAATGATCATCCCACACCTATCACCCCCTCCAATGCTCAAGGACCCTTGCAGAAGAGGTGAGCAGAAAGTTTGTAAGAGCTGGAGGAAAGGGGTGGAGTGTAACCCAGAAGTTATTCCGAAAGACTAGAATTGGTCAGGAGGTGGGTCTAGAGACCCACATTGGGCACACCGGGGAAAGGGGTGGAGCCACCTCCATACTGAACATGGGAAACGAGGTGCATGGACTGTGGGGTGATATGGCACGTGCAGACCACAGGGTGAGACAGCATGTGAGCAGAAAGCAGGTGAACTTTGAGAAGGGCACAGCCCTGAAGAGCGGCCATGGTGGCACAGATCTCAAGCTTAGTGAAAATGCAGAAGATGAACTACTGGAGTTCATGTCTTTGCCTATTGTTTTTTAATACTAGTTTATTAGTTTAAGGAGCAAATTATCCAAGATGGGAAATATACAGCAAATCCTTTTACAATATTTTGAAACAAATACAGAGTTGTAAGTTAACATGAAAACTAAAATTTTATATTAACTTCAAATAAATTTACTAAAGTTATGTCCCTCAAAAGATTTTTAAATTTTTTTTAACTTAAAAAAAATTATTGAGAGTTTTATATATGCATGTAAGATGTTTTGATCAAACCCGTGCCTACTCCCTCCCCTCCAACTCCTCCCATATCTCCCCATCACTTTTTCATGACAACTTCATGTACCCTTTCTTTTGTTTGTGGGGCTTCTGGCTACTTTAACCTTCCCTCCTGAAGAAGTAACTCTAAAATATTTTAAGGATTAGACACAAGCTCCCAAATACTTTTGACATTTTTGACCTTTGGAAAAGAGTATGTTGCTAAGAGGCCCAAGGACATTTTGACTTTTAGCCAAGAAACTGGGTGCTTTTCTTTGGGGTCTTTTTACCCTAAATGACTAGCCAATTCCTACCTCCTATTCTTATTACACCATCCTCTGAAGAGGTTACCCAAATTGCCATTACCAGTGGGAAATCATCAGGACACAGACCACTCTGGCTTCTTTCATGTTGAACAGGGACACAGGGTGAGGCAATTGGGTTACCTCTTCAGTGGGTCTATCTAAAAGACTCCCAAATTACATAACTCTTATCTGTATGGAGAAAAAAAGTCCTTGACAGGTGCTTAGAATATGTGAAGGGGAAGTAAAGGCAAGAGTAGTTAGCATTACAAATTTTAGACACATGACTGTAGCTTAATAACAAGTGTAACCAAGAAGCTCCTCCAAAAGGCTAGAATTGGTCATGGGGCAGGTCTAAAGACCAGTGCTGAGCACACTGGCCAAAGGGGTAGAGCTGCTGCCATATTGAAAACAGGGAACTAGGGGCATGGACCATGGGGTGAGAAGGCATGCCTGGACAGCTGGCTAACTTCAGGCAGGGCATGGCCCCAAAAAGCAGAAGAGGTGGCATAGATCTCAAGCTTAGGCAAAATGCAGAAGACGGTCTATGGGAGTTCATTTCTTTGTAAGTCACTTTTTCCTAGACTTCATATTAACCATGTTAAATCCCAAATAAAATGTTTTGTCAGTCTGTGTCAGGAACAGGAGACCCTAGAGTCCTCAGAGGGCACACGTGGGTCCCCCTAGGGAAGGAGAAGGGAAAATTTAGTGAAACAACAACCCACTGTCTACTATGAACAGCTCTCAGGAATATCTAGTTTTTAAATTACAACAAGGAAACATGATGCTTTTATTGTCCAAAATTTATATGTTCATTCATTCTGGTTTGTTTTGAAGAAAATAATAATAAAAAAGTCCTTATTGCTTCTTCATTTTTCCTTAATAAGAGCAACAATTTCTGACACCAATGTCTGAATATTTCTCTAAAAGTTATTTTTCCTTCCATAAGTAAGGAGTTCACTAGTATCTACCCACAAATCTCTTTCCAAATTTATATTTGGATTAAAAAGTCAATAGCCACAACAAAAACTTTCTGAATGATCTTATTCAATGGGGACAGAGGTAAGTCTCAAAACAGTATGAATAAATAGCCTGACTGTTGTACTGCAGTAAATGTGGATAGGGGTGTGTAATTGCTTTTTAAACTATCAGCCTAATTTTACACAAGGTCTGGAAAATAGTTGTTTTCCAAGATTTCCTTTCTTGGGCGTTTTCATTTGAGTGTGCTTATCGAGCATATTCTTGGCAGATTTGAAGGCAGAAAATAAATAAAATTTGAAAATAGTTGTGAAATTTACTGAAGCTCTGTCGATATTTTTTCTTTACTGTAATGGAACAAGAAGGCCAGAAATGTCTCTACTTTCCCTAGATCCTGCTTCAGTTTCTCTGACCAGATGTAAATAGCTTTTATTCTCATTTCTAAGGACATAGGCAGCACATACGTTTATGGCATGACTTTAAAAATTTCTACCTCATTCTTATGCAGTCTACATTAAGGGAAAGAAAACATACAGGAAAAATAGCATAGCATTGCTGCACACCATTTTTGATCTGTAGAAACACATTCCATGCATCCATTGAACTAAAAATTGCCAGTTCAAATGTGCATTTTACCATTAGCAAATGGATGTGAAAAACAAACATAGTAGCTACTTAAATTATGGGTAGTGGAGCAACAGTGTTCATAAATGAATTAATGTTTTGGGAGGAAGTTGCTAACTGATGTGGTTGAAGAACTGAGTTGATATATTCATATATATAAGCCGGATAAATGACACCATTAGGTGACTCTTATAGCAGGCTTTGAGCAAAGATGATTGCTGAAGTACTGGGGTCCTGAGACCTCTCTGTACTTTAAGCTCCTTCACTGAACTCCAATATGTGTCTTGCATTGGTATATATTTTTGTTTTGTACTTCTGATATCTATTAATTATTTTTCTGAATTAAGAAAGATTTGAGAATACACCAATTACTTGACTTTGTATTGACTCTGGAAATGTTTCTACCTATTTCTCATCTTTATACATTCCTTCATTTAGTCATTCCCTATTTCTTTAGTTTATTCCTTCTTTCCCCAGTTATTTAATGAACATCAGTCACACACATGGAAATATGATTATTCTTGTTTTTCAATAATAAATTTATAAATCCAGTGGGAGGCTGAGTCATACAAAGATAACAAAGAAGTATGAATTATGATAAGCCAATGTGAATGAGAAAAACATGAAGTGGTCAAAGTCACCTTTTACCAGATTGTCAAAGGTTCTCCAAGGAATGGTGCTTCATGTTGTGATTGAAAAATGCAAAGATCTTTATATGCACAACATGTGAAAGGATAAGGATTTCAATCAGCTAGATGGATTTACAACCTGCCTATTTCTAAAGTTGGTATGGTGAAGCTGGCAAGAGCTCCATAACAAAATGATATGGTTTGAGTCTGAAATGTCCTCCACAAGACCATGCTTTGGAAACTTGATTCTGTTACGTATTGTAGTAAGAGCAAGACAAATGTAATTAATATACATAACAATTTATCATAAAATACATACCTTTCTCATGGCCACCTTATTTTAGAAAAAATCTGTACAAAACCCTTATGTAATTGCACACACACACACACACACACACACACAAAATCAATGTTTTTACAGCTACTTATCAAAATAAGCTATATACATACATATGCAGATATATTTTCTTTTTTTATCATTTTCTTTATTTTACATATATGAGTATATTGCCTGCATGTATGTACCTGTTCCCATGTTGTGCAATGCTCTTGGAGGTCATAAGAAGGCTTCAGATCCCCTGGAACTGGAGTTGGGACAGTTGTTAGCTGCCATGTGGGTGCTGGGAATCAAACCTGGGTCCTCTGCAAAAGCAGTCAGAGCTCTCAAACGCTGAGCCATCTCTCTAGTTGCCATACTTTCATGTATGTGTTGTGAATTTTAGCTTGAAAAGTAATTCAGATTCATTACAGATATAAGTACTGTGAGTAAGCTCTAATATTTTATGTGGAAAGAAAAGAAAAAAAATGTTTATCAAATTAAATTTACACAGATTGTATCAGTGATAGAACACAAACCAAGTATTTTAAAATATTTTTACAAAATAAACAATTGTTAATCCTTAGGAAACTCTAGAGTATTCAGCATTTTACAACTAATCACTTAAAAAAAATAGTGCTCTTGACACTATTATATGAATGATCAATTGACCTATTTAAAAGCAAAACAAAACAAAAATAACCAGGCTATTTCTTTGTCTTGTGTAGGGCAAAAAGTATGTCTCATTCGGTATAATTGTCAATTATATTAAGAGCCTGCAAAGATCATGATTTTCATAATCATTAGAGCCATCATTATCATCAAACTGTTCCAAAAAAGTATACAGTATTAGATTCTATTACACGTTAAAGAATTAAGGCCAAATGAAGTCTTAAGTTTGGAGAAATTTGGCCTGAAATATATCATAGCACTGGTACCCGAGGTTTACAGCAAAGAACATTATGTTGATTGTGGTTATTATTATTACACCAACATTACAAGTGCCCTAAACAAATAGACTGACTCCTAAATTAAGTTTTTAAGAGTGGGCCTGAACTCAGATGACACTAGTTCCCCTAGCCATCTATTAGAACTGTGCCTCCCAGAACTGTGCCTATGGATCTCTCTTGTTCCTTCAACATTTGCAGATGGAGCTGTCTGTCACTGTTTCTCCCACTGTGTCCCCCAATCAGGCCATATCCATAATTTATTCAAACTGGTTTCCTTTGCTTCAGGGAAGTACAAGTATAATTTGGGCTCCAGGCTTATCTCAATAGACCATCCAGCCTTTTCATCTCTAGCACCCGATGCTTGGGGTGCTCACAGGCCCCAGGGATGAACTTACAGTACTATTTTCATAAGGATACACTATCAAACTGCCTTCTAAATTTGCATTTCTCTCCCTATAGATTATTATATCTTTCAGTGCTCATCAAAGTTTCTTTGTGCTGTGGATGGTGGTTAATATAGAAACTGATAACTATTCAAAGTGTAGAGAATAACTGATGGTAGAATGTTCAATCACAAATAGAACATCTATATCATGCCCCCCTCAATGTTCAGGGACCATTATAAAAGAGGGGACAGGAAGCTTTTATCAGTCACATATTGAGGAAAACTGGAGTGAAACAATGTCTTCTAGGCATGGCGAGACTGCTGCATTCATGAACTCAAAGTAACTATGACTGCCTGCAGAAGATCTGTACAAGATCAAGCCAGTGAACACTCTAGCATGGAGGGAAAAGATGTTCATGAACCCCCACCTATAACTGAGGAATCATGGTCAGCTGATGTCTTCTGTGAGACAGAATCACTTTTCTTCGAGGATGTGAGCCCTATTTGGTTAGCCATTGGCCCATGGGTGGCACTACACCCAAAAGCAAATGGATGACACAACTTGGAGTCTATGGGTTGTTATATTTTAAAAAATAAGAAATAAAACTTGGACATAGGAAATTGTGGGTAGATATGCAAAGAGTTAAGGGAAATAGTTGGGGCATATATGCTCAAAATATATTGCATGAAATTCTCAAATAATTAATTAGTATATTATTTTAAAAGAAATCACTTTTAGGACTTTTAAAATTATTTTTAACCTTTATGCTAACCTTTATTTTAATGACCTTCTGATTTTACATATAGATTCAGCTTTATTAAGAAGGAATGTACACCTCTTGGATGAACAATTATTATGTTTTTTGTTCCCTTTTGCCATTGTTAAACATATTCAAATCCATTTTGAGTCTACATTTTTTCATAAACTTAGTTTATTAATTTAAAGGTATTTAAACATCCTTTGAAGTATTATATAAACTATAAGATTAATTTTAGTTGGTTTTGAAATATAAAGTTTGTTACAATGTTTTCTATTTAGCTTATAAAAATAGATTAATGAATTATAGAACAGTAATGCTGAACCACAACAATCTCAGAGGCACACGAGAGACAGTCATCTAGAGGGTCATGTAGGTGGCTGTGTGTCCTGAGCACACTCTATCAGAAACATAGGCAAACACATTTATGTTTTACACAATGTCAAAATGTACTGATTAACAACATATTCACAAGGTCAGTGGTTTTGTTGGCAGCAATTTGCCACATAATACTGCTTTCTTTGATAGACAACTAAAGCAAAGACAGGTTCTCTTATTCCAATATTAATTACCATTTATAATATCAGGTTATACTCTATCTACCTATCATCTATCTATCTATCATCTATCATCTTTCTATCTATCTATCTATCTATCTATCATCTATATCTTTCTATCATCTATCTATTTATCTATCATCTATCTATCATCTATCTATCTATCTATCTATCTATCATCTATCAGTATCTACTCATTTATAACATAATGGCTACAAAATGTTAATGAAACCACAGTAGAGTTCAAGGAATTTAAGGAGTTTCAAAGAGATCTGAGTTAGAAGCTTGGAAGATAATAAAGAGACAGAGTCTGGGGGAAGGGAGGCTCAGATAATTAAACTTAATGGAGGTCTGCTAGAGTCACTGCTTTTGAGTTAAGCTGGTACAGGATCACGGGTTTGTGCTGGACCTCAGCATCCGGTCCAGCTTCAATAGTGAGGTATAGGAACATGTATGCTATAGATGTGAAGATGAACAAATGGATGGGCAGGTGGAAGGCAGGTCCAAATAAATGGATGTATGGGTAGATAGCAATTAACCTAAGTCATACCAGTAGCAAGGACCAGCCTTAGCTGAAACCCCTGACACAGTTTGGAGTTCTCTGCCTCCTGGTTCTTTGAGGTGGTCAGATGACAGGTTGGTGGAGGCCGAACTTATCGCTGTGCATTCCAGGTGAGAGAGAGTTGCACCATTGTCTCAATCTGATGTATTGACAAATCTCCAGCCTAGTTTCTCTGACAGAACTTTAAGAGACCCATATTACTATAGTCCCGTTTACTCTGATACATGTAAAGAGTGGCATCATTTCTGCATGTAATAATAAATTACTTATTAGTTTGTACCTCATGGGTGGTGGAAAACATGTTGGTTTTTACATATCCTCCCAGGTGTAGAGTCATCCTCCAGTCTCAAAATGGAGTCAAATATTGCTTCTAAAATGGATTTTCTCAGGGCACACTATGAAAAAACCACTGTTCTACACAAACTGCCATAATTTGGGGTAGGCAATGACCTGATGGTGATTCTGCGTAGATCTCACACCAATCCATCTCTAGTTGGGAGTCTGAGGGGAAGATGGGCACTACTGATACATGATACTCTTTTCTGAAATGGCTTAAAATATTTTAATTAACAATTATATTTTCATAGTCCATAGTATGCATGGCCAGCCATGTTCTTACATTAGCAGCAGAGTAGAAGGAACAAGAGGACATACTCCATCACTCAAGTACTTACCAAACATCTATTCTCTGTCAGATTTATTAAGAAACATTGACCAAAACATAAAACATGCTGATTTAGCATCAGAATGGAGGGCATCCTGTGATAGATGGTATTTTGTTTTATTGAAGTTTTCCCTTAGGAATGAACAGGCTTCCCATCACTTAATGCTCAAGGTGTCTAATTCTGCTTCTTTTCACTCCTTTCACAGGTGATGAGCCTAATTCACTAATTCACTTCCTTTCCTAACTTCTAACTCTAAAATTATTTCACTGCAAATTTCAGTGGTCACATGGCTCAGGAAAAATGTGAAGCACAGATGTCATTAATCTAGGACAGATTTTTTAGCATCACATCCAAGCAAGGGGAGTTTCAATCCTCTCTCTCTCTCTCTCTCTCTCTCTCTCTCTCTCTCTCTCTCCTCTTTCCAGGGTCTCCCTGTAGTTATAGCTGACCTGGAACTCATTATGTAAACTAGACTGGCCTTGAAATCTTAGAGATCTGCCTGCCTCTGCTTCCCAATTGCTAAGATTAAAGGCATGTGCCATCATGCCTGGCTCAATTATCTTTTAAACAATAGTGATTGTAGATAATTTAAAATTTTAAAACAGCTGGCTCATAGTGGTACATGCCTTTAATCTCAGCATTTTGAAAGCAGAAGCAGGCATATCACTAAGTTTAAGGCCATCCTGGTCTACATAATGAGTTCCAGAGCAGCCAGTAGTAAAAACAAGACCCACGGTGTGGAAGCTGCACTATCGATATTTTGGCAGATCCTCAGGCTCTCCTTGATAGTCCTGGCCAAAGCAAAGACAGTTTATTTTAATCTATCTTAATTACTAATGTTAATTCTCAGATCACTCATTACATATCGGTATAGAAAGCTCTTCTATATACATATAATGAGGAATTATAGGAGTAGTCAATGACAGAGGAAGGGGTCCTACTATTTGTCATTCATAAAAATCATGAAAACACACAAACAACTGAAATGAATGTTTTCAGAAATCTGGAAACTATCTTGTGTTTCAGCAATCTGGGGAGCATTTATCAAGCAAAAACAATCACACCTCAATAAGAACAATGAGTTTATTGAATTGTGATAGTCCTTTCTCATATTTGACGTTCTCAGTAGCTTTTAAAACCGACACTGTATAATCAGTGTAAACCCTGGCAGCCAGGTGAACACTGAAGGCGGTACAGTGAGCTGGAATCATTCAAAACCATGTTACAGAGAACAAACATTCACGTATTTGCCTGATGAATCAATGAGAGCCCTTATTCGCAATGTGTTTTGACCTGATTTAAAAGTCATTCAATGTAAATAGCATTTACACAGAGATGACTGAGAAAAACAAACAAAAACAATTGTACTTCACAGGTATATTTTACATCTGCTTTGATGTTAGTGGGGGGTATAGACTTGAAACAGTGGTCAAAACTAAAGGCCTAAAATGAAATAAAATATCTGCAGGAACTTGGAAAATGTGGATACATTCTTTAGAATCTAGTGGTCTGCATCATACGTAGAGCTGTTCACGTGTCCTGACCTGGGTGTATGTCCATAACTTGAATCTGTTCGTAACCATCAACAGCCTGGCTGATGCTGATGTGCCATAATTCCAATTCAGGGGACCTTTAACAAGTCACCAAACCTGGAGACTTACTAAATCCTGGTATTTATGCAAACTCTAGTTTAATAAGTTGAGTTAAATAACCATATATGACCAAGAACACAGAATCAGTTCAGAAAAATCTCTCAATAAACAATAGTAAACAGCAATGTTGACAAAACCTACAAAGCAGTTAGACTCTGGTCCTTGAAGTGTCTACTTGGAAATTCAACATGTGCAGTTTTCAACAAAACAAGCATAAAACGAAAATCATTGTGAGGGTACAAGAGCAGATTTGAGCATATAGAAAAGAATGTGAAACCTTTAAAGCAATCTCTTGAGATTATCTAGTCTCCAGAAAAATAAAAATACCAATA